>NC_080424.1:56297391-56619891 GCF_029873635.1 Malania oleifera | reverse complement strand
GAAAAAATCAGCATCCAAATAACTTAATAAATCAAAAGAGGTGCAATACGGATACCAAATTCCTAAATTTTGAGTGCCAACAAGATATCTAAAAATATATTTTACAATAACTAAATGTGATCCCTTAGGATTAGCTTGAAAATTAGCACATATGCAATCACTAAACATAATATCTAGTCTACTTGTAGTTAAGTAAAGAGGACTATCAATAGTTCATTGAAGTACTTGGTTGGGTTGATGAAGATTCCATCTTTATTTTGCTTTATTTGGAGTCTCAAGAAGAATGTAATGACCCTAAGAATAATGGTATTTAAATATTAAAAAGAGAGGAAAATGGAAATAGAACAGAAGGAGGCAGCAGCGTTTGTCAACGACGTGGAAATATAGGCTCGTCAACAAAGGTGTACCTCGTCAACAAGAAGATATTGAGGGGATGTTTTGGGCAACTCTGAATTTTGTCGAAGAATTTCTTCTTGACCTCGTCGACGAGGTGACGTGGCTCGTCGATGAAGCCCATGATATAAATAGCATAAACCTTGGACTTTTCACCAAAAAATCAGAAAAAGTCTCTCTCTCTCTCTCTCTCTCTCTCTCTCTCTCTCTCTCTCTCCCCCCTACGATTTCTCTCTCCTCTCTCTTCGATTTTGGCTCTGTCATTTGCCAGATCGATGATCTAAGGCAGCCACGACGCTCCTGGAGAAGTTCTTTCCAAGTCTGCCGGAGTGGATTGTTGGTGGAGCTGAGTTGGAATTCATCCTTGAGTTGAAGTAAGGCTTTTTATGCCAAATTTGGTCTTTTCATAGTTATAGGAAATGATGTTCACGTGAAAATACTGAAGTTTAGTTCTGAGAGTTGTTGAATTTAGGGTGTTGAACGGGGAACCCTGCGAGTGTAAGACGAGTGGAATTTTTAGGGGGTTTTCTTCAGTACCAGGTAAGGGAATAAACTAAAGCGGTCATTTTCCATGAAAATTATTATTAATTAGAAGAATTATGTTCAAGAAAGCATGTATTATTTGTGTATATTATTAAGAAAATGTATATTTGAGGAAAATACTACTATGATGCGTGAAATGCCAAAAATATAATTTTTAGAATGGAATGTACGGTATATTCAGCACTGTATGGCATGAATATTATTTTATGTGAAAAGTATTATGTTATGGAAATTTTACGAATAAAGCATGTTTTTACAGATTATGAGATAATGTAGTACATTATGGTTTCAAAATACATAATAAATGAATTATTTATTCAGAACAATATTTATAAAATGTTCGACGCAAGGCCATGATTGATAGTCGGCGTAAGGCCGTGTATGATATATGATTTCGGCGTAAGTTCATATGTATGATTCTGGCACAAGGCCACAGATATGAAAGTAAACGACACAAGGCCGTATGTATTTACATTATTACAGAAAAACTATCAATCTATTTATGTTAAATTGTATATTATCATGTATTATGTATTATCAGAACTTGGATGATAGTTCAATTCAGTTACAGGAGCATAGTACCATTGCTATACAGATCAAATATGTATGTTCAGACTTGTGCTAACCACCCCATGAGGGGGTGGGAGATGGATAGTCGATGTGGCTTTCAGTGTAGAGTTGTAGATGTCCACCTGGAAGTCCAGACCAGATGTGGTAGGCCCATTGTACTTACAAATATTTTTTACTCAACAGTGGTCGACTAGCCATTGTCGGGTCCTGCCTTCGGGCTGTACAACCCGTCATGGTGGGTAATACATGACATCAACTAGCTATACATCCTGGGTAGAATTTCAATATTAGAAGTTATAGCAGATATTTCATTATTAGTATGAATTATTAGAAATTATGAAAGTATATGATTATTCACTATATTATGATGAATATTTTTAGGTGTACGAAACGTACTATTTATCTGTATTAGCATTAAATATTCATGTTCCCACACAGCTCTATTTAGTTTATTTTTCCTTACTGAGAAGTGTCTCACCCCCAAACTTAAATAATTTTTAGGAAACCCAGAAGGACCGGCGAGTCGTGGCCTCCATTGAGTTTGTTGTGCTACCCCGTTAGGATGGTAAGTTTGAACTAGGATCTGGAAATTCTAATGTGGGATCCTAGAGATATTTTTTTATTTTTGGGACAATGTATATAAACACAGTGTTTTAGATTATAGTTAATTCTGGTATTATGTATTTTATTGTTTGAGAATATGATTTTATATTTATTGCAACCTAGGTTTTCCGCCGTGAATGTCAAATGCGTCCCCCGTTACCCACAGGTTCGGGTGGACTGTATTATTATTTATGCTTAATTATATGTTAAGATAAGCAAATTATTACAGTTTGGTATCAGAGCCTAGGATACTAGGTTCTGTAGACTTTAGAGTGTAGCAGTAATAATACCAGAGTATAAGATAATGGAATTTGAGGTCTGGTTTTGTAGTCTAAAAGCAGGACTTCCGTGGTGGTTTGGATGATTTTCCTAGGATGACGATTTTAGGAAATTCATGGTAAACTATCGTCGGGTTAGGTATCTAGGTTACAGGATTGAACCTTGAGTTAAGATCATGAGTGATGAATTAATTAAGGAAATATAGTACTAGTTGGATGATATGTTATGGTGATAAGTTTCTAAGTTAAGTTATTTGTTTTTCAGGACGGACCCTGGTGGTAGTAGTGCCCACACCAGTGGGAATGAGGGTGCTGGACCCTTAGGCAATATGGACGGTGATTCAGATGCAGTCTTACGCAACGTAGCACAGCAAGTCATGGCCAAAATTGCTAGGAGCTCGAGGGAACGGGGTGGTCCGTCTGCATGCCACGGTAGTTCGATCGAGATATTTATTAAGATGAATCCTCTGGCTTTCTTAGAAGAAATTGATCCTACAGTCGTTGAAAAATGGGTGCAGGAGATAGAAAAAGTATTTACACTGCTGCAGTGTATAAAGGAACAGAGGGTACTGTTTGCTACCTATAGAATGACTATAGATTCCAAGAGATGGTGGACGGCAGTGAAACTCTTAGAGCAGAAGAGGACAGTACTTGTGGAGATAACATGGGAGCAATTTAAGGAGATATTTTTTGATAGGTATTTTCCAGTCTCGTCCAGGGAAGCTAAGATTGAGGAGTTCCTAAATTTGAAGCAGGGACAGCAGACCATGCAACAGTAAGCGGCAAGGTTCATCGAATTATCTCGCTTCGCCCTATACATTATTCCAGATGAGATGAAGAAACTACGGCAGTTTGAAAGAGGTCCGAGGAGAGAAATTTAAAAGTAGGTGTCGATTATGAAGTTGCAAGATTTTGATGAGCTGGTGGATAGAGCCACTATAGCAAAGATTGGAGAGCGATTGAAGGCTAAGGAGCATAGGCAGAAGAAGAGATATGCACCTTCTGATTCCCAGCAGGGAGTCGGTCGTGGTTCATGGAAAAGAGTTGGCTATTATAGAGATCGGAGGTAGGAAACCAAGAATCACGGTTTTTAGGGTGTGCAGCCATCTCCAACTTGCCCGACTTGCGAGAAGAGACACCTAGGGGAGTGTCATGTCGGGCAAGGTATTTTCTACCGATGTGGGGATCCAGGGCATGTGATAAAGGATTGTCAGGCTTAAATTGGTGCTCCTCCTACTCCTATACCTGCTCAAGGAGGCTATCAGGCACCATATGGAGGCCAGCAGAGGAATATGGCTCCAGCCAAGGTTTTTGCTCTGACGTCGGGTGGTCTGAGGTGGCCGGTGATGTGGTGATAGGTACAATTAATATATTTTCATTTAAAGTTATTGCACTATTTGACTCAAGGGCCACACACTCGTTTGTATCTGTGGGGTGTGTTAAATTGTGTAGGGCTAAAACACAGTTACTAAATGTTGAATTATTAGTGGCTACACCGACTAGGTCAGCGGTGAGATGTAGAAGGATGCTCCGGGGTTGTCCAGATGATATTCAGGGGAGGATTCTATCTGTTGATTTGGTAGTGCTGGACATGCATAGGTTTGATATCATTTTCAGCATGGATTGGCTAGTAGCTAATTTTGCCAGTATAGACTGCCGTGCCAGAGAAGTGATATTCAGACCTCTAGGAAGATCAGAATTCAAATTTACAGGGTCACAAGTGCAGTCTCTACCTCAGATGGTCTTAGCTATTCAGATAAGGAGATTGCTTTAAAGTAGCTGTCAGGGATTCGTGGCATTTGTGAAGGAAATGTCAGAGAACGAGATGAAGCTTATTAATACACCAGTAGTGAAAGAATTTATAGATGTATTTCCAAATGAATTAGCGGGTTTGCCACATAATCATGAGGTAGATTTTCCTATAAATCTACTTCCAGGTAAAGCACCGATCTCCAAAGTACTGTATCGAATGGGGTCGGCAGAGCTAGCAGAATTGAAAGATCAGTTGCAGGATTTACTTGATAAGGGCTTTATACAACCTAGTGTATCTCCATGGGGAGCTCCAGTACTATTTGTGAAGAAGAAGGACGGGTCTATGAGAATGTGTATAGACTATAGGGAGATTAATAAAGTGACAATTAAGAAGAAGTATCCTCTACCCCGTATCGATGATTTGTTTGACCAGCTCCAAGGTACACGGGTGTATTCTAAGATCAACCTTAGATCAGGCTACCATCAAGTAAAGGTAAGGACAGAAGATGTATCGAAGACGGCTTTTAGGACTAGGTATGGGCATTACGAGTTCCTTGTAATGCCATTTGGTCTGACGAATGCTCCTGTGATATTTATGGATTTGATGAATCGGATCTTCCGTCCATTTTTAGACCAGTATTTTGTTGTTTTTATTGATGATGTACTGGTCTATTCAAGGACCTATGAGGAGCATGAGGTACATTTGAGGTAGGTCTTGCAGATGCTCAAGGAAAACAAGTTGTATGCAAAGTTCAGTAAATGCGACTTCTGGCTCAAGAAAGTTGTGTTTTTGGGGCATGTTATCTCAGGAGACGGAATTTCTGCGAATCCTAGTAAGATTGAGGCAGTAGTAAGTTGGGCTAGGCCAAGAAATGTCCAAGAGATTAGGAGTTTCTTGGGGTTAGTTGGATATTACTATCGTTTTGTCAACAGGTTCTCAGCTTTATCAAGACCTCTTACATGACTAACTAGGAAGAATGCCATATTTGAACGGGATGACAGCTATGAGCAGAGTTTTCAGGAATTGAAGTAAAGGCTAGTCATAACGCCAGTAACGATCATCCCATCTAAGGGTGAGGGTTATACTATCTATAATGATGCGTCCTTAAAGGGACTTGGTTGTGTATTGATGCAACATGGCAAGGTGGTGGTGTATGCATCCAGACAATTGAAAGAGTATGAGAAGAACTACCCTACCCATGATCTTGAATTGGCTGTAGTGGTACATGCATTGAAGATTTGGATGCATTATCTGTATGGTGAGCGGTGTGAGATTTTCTCCAACCACAAGAGTTTAAAGTACTTCTTCACTTAGAGGGAATTGAATATGAGACAGAGAAGGTGATTAGAATGAATTAAAGATTTTGATTGTACCATCAGTTATCACTCAGGAAAAGCAAATGTGGTAGCTGATGCGTTGAGCAAGAAGTCGGCGAGACTAGTGTTAGCAGCTATGGAGATCCAGTATCCGATCATGATGGATCTGGAAAGACTCGACATAGAGTTGGTAAAGAGTGATCCTCTAGTATGTATCTCCAGTTTAGTGGTACAGCTTACTTTGCAGTAAAGAATTAAAGCTGCTAAAAAAAAAGACCTAGAATTAGCAGAGGTGATAGATAGAGTGCAGACTGGCTAGGGGGAAGAATTCTATTTGTCAGATGATGGAGCTTTACGGTTCCATTCCAGATTGTGCGTTCTTGCTAATGCTGACATCAGGAGGACTATTTTGAAGGAAAATGTATACAGATCTTTGTATACAGTTTATCCTGGCAGAACGAAAATGTATAAGGATCTGTGAGATTTTTACTAGTGGAGTGGTATGAAGAGAGAGATCGCTGAGTATGTAGCCCAGTGTCAGACGTGCCAATAGGTAAAAGCTAAGCACTAGAGACCAGCAGGTCAATTACAGCCACTATTTATCCCAGAGTGGAAGTGGGATCATATATCTATGGATTTTGTCTCAGGGTTGCCGTCAGAATCTTATGGCTAGAATGCAATTTGGGTGATAGTAGATCGATTAACAAAGACCGCCCATTTCCTCCCTATCAAGATCAGCTATTCCTTCAGCCATTTGGCAGAGATTTATATTCAGGAGATAGTTCGTTCTCATTGGGTGCCAATATCTATATGTCAGATCGAGACCTGCGTTTCACGTCACGGTTCTGGAGAAGCTTACAGGAAGCTTTAGGGTCTCAGCTATCGTTTAGCACGACATTCCATCATCAATCAGATAAGCAAACTGAGAGGACGATACTGATACTAGAAGATATGTGCCGAGCATGTGTATTAGATTTTGGGGGTAGCTGGACTTAGTTCATATCCCTGGTGGAGTTTGCGTATAATAACAGTTACTAAACAGTATTGGCATGGCACCGTTTGAGGCTTTATACGGTAGGAGATATTGATCTCCTTTGTATTTGGACAAAATGGGTGAGCGACGAGTTGTGGGACCAGAACTAGTGCAGCAGGCTTTCGATAAGGTCCAGCTCATGAGAGATAGAATCAGTGCAGCTCAAAGCCGACAGAAAAGTTATGGCGATAATCACCGCATGACTTTAGAATTTGATGTTGGGGATCATATATTTCTGAAGATAGCTCCATTAAAAGGAGTTATGAGGTTTGGAAGAAAGGGTTTGGAAGAAGGTGGGACCAATTGCCTACAAGTTAGCTTTACCACCTGTGTTATCCTAGATGCACGATGTATTTCATCGTTCTATGTTGAGGAAATACGTCGTAGACCCTTCTCATATTATCAGTTATGATGAGTTAGAGCTCAGCGATTCACTAGTCTATGAGGTAGTACCAGTGCAGATTCTAGATAGAAGATAACAGGAATTACGTAATAAGAAGATTCCTCTAGTAAAGGTTATATTGAGGAATCATGCAATAGAAGAGGCTTCTTGGGAGCTCGAGGAACAGATCAAACAGAAATATCCGCGATTGTTTCAAGAAGTTTGGTGTAATTAAGAAATGTAAATAAACATGTAGTATTTCTTTTACAAGTACATGTAATACTTTAGTTAGTAAGTGGTATTTTAGTTTTGGGGGAATTTTCTTTTGATATATGTAATCTCCCAGGACTAGGAATGTAACCACAGTATTCCTCCGCCATAAGTGAGGGTAAGTAATAAAATAAGTAGACCGTTTTGCCTTTAAGGGATGATGAGTTATATGAATAGTAAATTTTGAGGACAAAATTTTATAAGGAGGGGAGAATGTAATAACACGAAGAATAATGGTATTTAAATATTAAAGAGAGAAGAAAATGGAAATAGAACAGAAGGAGGCAGCAGCCTTCGTTGACGAAGGTGTACCTTGTCTACGAGAAGATGCCGAGGGGTTGTTTTGGGCAACTCTGAATTTCGTCGACGAAGGGGAGAGTTTGTTAAAGAATTTCCTCTTGACCTTGTCGACGAAACCCATAGTATAAATAGTGTAAACCTCGGATTTATCATCCAGAAATCAGAAAAAATCTTTCCCTCTCTCCTCCCTATGGTTTTTCTCTCCTCACTCTTCGATTTCGGCTCCATCGTTCGCCAAATCAACGATTTGAGCCCTCCATGACACTCTTGGAGAAGTTATCTCCAAGTCTACCAGAGCAGATCGTTGGTGGGGCTGAGTTGGAATTCATCCCTAAGTTGAGGTAAGGTTTTTTATGCCAAATTTGGTCTTTTCATAGTTATAGGAAATGATATTCACATGAAAATACTGAAATTTAGTTCTGAGAGTTGTTGAATTCAGGGTGTTGAACGGGGAACCCTGCGGGTGCAGGACGAGTGAAATTTTTAAGGGGTTTTCTTCAGTACCAGGTAAAGGAATAAATTAAAGCAGTCATTTTCCATGAAAATTATTATTAATTAGAAGAATTATGTTCAAGAAAGCATGTATTATTTTTGTATATTATTAAGAAAATGTATATTTGGGGAAAATACGGCTATGATGTGTGAAATGCCAGAAATATGATTTTTAGAATAAAATGTACGGTATATTCAACACTGTGTGGCATGAATATTATTTTACCTGAAAAGTATTATGTTATGGAAATTTTACGAATAAAGCATGTTTTTACAGATTATGAGATAATGTAGTACATTATGGTTTCAAAGTACATGATAAATGAATTATTTATTCACAACGATATTTATGAAATGTTCGACACAAGGCCGTGATTGATAGCCGGTGCAAGGCCATGATTGATAGCCGGCGCAAGGCCATGTATGATATATAATTTTAGCGCAAGGTCATATGTATGATTATGGTGCAAGGCCACAAATAAGAAAGTAAACGGCGCAAGGCCGTATGTATTTACGTTATTATAGAAAAGCTATCAATCTATTTATGTTAAATTGAATATTATCATGTATTATGTATTATCAGAACTCAAATGATAATTCAGTTTAGTTACAGGAGTACGGTACCGTTGCTATACAGATCATATATGTATGTTTAGACTTGTCTAACCACCCCATGAGGGGGTGGGACATGGATACTTGATGTGGCTTTCAGTGAAGAGTTGTGGACATCCACCTGGAAGTCCAGACCAGGGTGTGGCTGGCCCATCATACATACAGACATTTTTTACTTGGCAGTTGTCGGCCAGCCATTGTTGGGTCCCACCTTCAGGCTACACAACCCATCATGGTGGGTAATACATGACATCAGCTAGCTATACATCTTGGGTAGAATTTTAGTATTAGCAGTTATAGCAGATATTTCATTATTAGTATGAATTATTAGAAATTATGAAAGTATATGATTATTCAGTATATTATGATGAATATTTTTAGGTATATGAAATGTACTTTTTATCTGTATTAGCATTAAATATTCATGTTGTCACACAGCTGTATTCAGTTTATTTTCCCTTACTGAGAAGTGTCTCACCCCTGAACTTAAATAATTTTTAGGAAACCCAAAAGGACCGGCGGGTCATGGCCGCCATTGAGTTTGTTGTGCTACCCCGTTAGGAGGGTAAGTTTGAACTAGGATCAGGAAATTCTAATGTGGGATCCTAGAGATATTTTTGTATTTTTTGAAGAATGTGTGTAAACACAGTGTTTTGGATTATAGTTAACTCTGGTATTATGTATTTTATGGTTTGAGAATGTGATTTTATATTTACTGCTGCTTAGGTTTTCCTCTGTGAATGTCAGATGCGTCCTCATTACCCATGGGTTCGGGTGGAGTGTATTATTATTTATGCTTAATTATATGTTAAGATAAGCAGGTCATTACAAAGAAGGGGAGCTCTCTCATCATCCTCATCTCAAACTCATCTTACATTTGTTTCACAAATTCTTTACACAATAGTTCATTAGTAGTACCAATGATAATATCATCCACATAAATTTGCATTATAAACATGTCATTATTTTTAGTTTTAATGATCAATTTTGTATCAATCTTCCTCATTTGATACCCATTTTCAAGCTCTAAGAGCTTGCTTTAAACTGTATAAGGCTTTAAAAAGTTTTAAAACATGATTTGGAAATTTTTCATTTTCAAAATCAGGAGGTTGCTCAAGATATACATCATCCTCAATAACTCCATTCAAAAAGACACCTTTAACATTCATTTGATATAAATTGAAGTTAAGCAAGTAGAATATGAATAGCATCTAATCTAGCAATCGAAGCAAAAGTTCATCCTAGTCAATTTCTTCTTCTTGATTGAAACCTTGGGCAATATGTCTTACTTTATTTCTTACTAGAATTCTACATTCATCAAGTTGTTTTTAATAAAGTCATTTTGTTCCAATTACCGGATAATTATTAGGTCTCTCACTAAGGTTCCAAACTTGGTTTCTCTCAAATTGATTTAATTCTTCTTGCATAGCCATTACCCAACTTTCGTCAATTATGGCATCATTTATATTTTTGGGTTCAGTTTGAAATAAAAAGGCCATATTACTCACAACATTATTAAAACTTGATCTAATCTTAATCTCTAATGATGAATCTCCAATTATTTGTCCTCTAAGGATATTTGAGGCTTGTTTCCAAGCTTTGGGTAGATCATTATTAGTTGAAGCTTCATTTGGTGGTTCATTGTTACACTTAGCGAGTTCATTTGAATTTGCTTGCTCCTTTTCAATTTCTTCTTCATCATCAAAGTAAATGGAAACAATGGGTAATTTTTCATCAAAGTTAACATATATTGATTCTTCAACTAGTAAAGTTCATTTGTTAAAAACTCTATATGCTATACTAGTTGATAAATATCCTAAGAAAATTTCTTCATCCACTTTTGCATCAAATTTACCAAGATTGTCCTTTGTGTTTAAAATAAAATATTTACATCCAAAGACTTTAAAATATTTTATGGTAGGTTTTATATTATATCAAATTTCATAAGGTGTTTTCTTGAAGATTGGTCTAGTTAGAACTTTGTTTAATGTAGCAAGAAGTGTTAATGTCTTCAACCCAAAAATATTAAGGTATATTATACTCCTTTAACATTGTTCTAGCCATTTCTTGAAGTGTTTTATATATATTTCTTTTCAACTACTCCATTTTGTTAAGGTGTTCTAGATGCCAAACAAAATTCTTCAAACTCCACATGATCAAATTTACCTCTATGATCTCTTCTTATGTTAGTAATTTGAAAACCTTTTTCACTTTGAACTAATTTACAAAAATTATTAAAGTTAAGTAAAGCGTTATTCTTATTAGCAAGGGAAAATCACCCAAATAAAGCAAGAATAATCATCAACAATCGCAAAGCATACAACTTACCACCTAAACTATCAATTCTAGAAGGTCCAAACAAATCCAAATGCAAAACTTGTTATGGTGTAGAAGTATGTACTACATTATTTTGCTCAAAACTTGTTTTAACTTGTATTCCCTTTTAGCATGGTTCACACAATTTATCCATTTCAAATATAAGATTAGGAATACCACTAACTTAGTCTTTTCTCAATAGTTTAGATAGGGTATGCATGCTACAATGACCTAGTCTATTGTGCCACGACCAAGAATCATCATTCACAACGGAAAGACATTTAACATTTGATTAAGCAATTTGTTCAAATCAAATATAAAGCCATAGATAAAACCACATTATCAAAGAATGTCTAGATGATATTATCTTTTCGGCAGTCTTAATGATGAAAACCTCAAGCAGGTTTATGTTAATTCTCTACCAGAAGATATTCAGCCTAAACTCCAAAGGAGAATCTCTTCTCTCCAAATATCTCTTAGAGACATCTCTCTTGGAGAAATTCATCAGCTTGCCTTGGCCTCTCTAGAAAAATTATGTGACACACACCAACTATTCTCAAAGATGATGAAGTAGAACCACAAGTTCACTAAGCAGTGCAAGGAGCCTTATCTTCAGATCAAATGCAAAGAAAAGGATTGCATCTATATTCCTAAAAAGAAGAAACACTTCAAAGACTATGGTTCTGATAAACGTCTCAGAAAGGATTCCAAAAGAAAAAAGAGATTCAGATTCTTCAAAAAGAAGTCTCGACAAGGACAAGACAAGTCTTCTTATTGTTTCATTTGCAAAAAGAAACGGCACTATGCTAAACAATGCCTTGCAAATCAGACAAAATCTGCAAAGCTTGCCAAACAATTACAAACTGAAGATCTTGAAAAGTCTAGAGCAGGGAATCATGATTAGCTGGATCATGGAGGTGTGCATAAGCTTCTTGTAGTGGTATAAATACAACATGGAACTACAAAACAGAATTATACCATATATACCATATAACATTAGTATCAAAATGCGAGGGCTTGATGATGTATGGGTTCAGGAAAGGATAAGATGGAAAGGTGAGTTGATGTCCAATCTTGTCAGCATAAGATCGGAAGTGGGTCATAGCAAAGGATTTCAACTGGGTTGTGTTAAGACTTTGTGAAGGAAATTTAGGAGGGAAAGTTATTTGAGTGGAGGCACTAAGGTGAAGGATATCTGTGGAAGAGGAGGAGGAGGCCATAAGGATCAAAGGAATGGCTTGGTGTTTTGAGATTAGAAAAGAAGTTTTCCAAGGGCGAGAAAGCATATGAGCAAGAACATTGTGATCACCTTTTATATGTTTCACAGAGAAATCATATTTGGAAAACCAATCTTTCGGTTTAAGGATCTGTGGATCAGGGAGAATCTTATTCTTGAAATCAAGCATTCTAAGGAAAGATGAATTGTCCATTTCAACCGTGAAATGCTTTTATCTGACATAAAGTCAAAATTTTGAATCCCATTTTCCACCACAAGAATTTCTTTAAAAATAGTGTGATAATGTTTTTGGGAATCTTTGAATTCTCTGTTGGCATGTCCACAATAAGATTGTTTATTGTCCTTTTCTTCAAGTAGTAAGGCACCCCAATAATGGTCACTGGCACCTAACTGTAGGATAAGGTTTCTTGTGGTTAGAATAGTTAGAGGTGGTAGATTCTCTATAGCTTTCCTGAGATATCTAATAGCTTGTGTCTATTCTGGGCCCCAAGGTGGTGGTTTCTTCTTCAAGAGACATGACAGGGTAGTACTATACTGACTGGCATGAAGGATAAAGTCTCTTATGTAATTAATGATGCCAAGAAACTGTTGAACTTGCTTTATGGAGAGATCTTTATCAGGGAAATGCAATAATTCTTCAACAAGATGGGGACTCAGATGGATTGTCTCATGTGAAATTTGCATACCTAAAAATACAATTGTATTTTGTCCAATTGTCCTTTTCTTCTCTGAAAGCATAATCCCGTAAGATGTTGCCAACTACTTAAATTGTTGAAGAAGCTGATAATGGTCTGCTTGGGATTTAGAGAATATTAGGATATGATCAATATATATCAGAGTACTATGCATGATAGGATTAAAAATCCTAGTCATTGCTTTCTGAAATAGTGATGGAGCAATTTTCAAGCCAAAGGGCAAAATAGTCCATTGAAACTGTTCATTTAGGATACAGAAAGCAGTTTTGTATCTGTCATCCGAATGGATTCCAAGTTGCCAAAAGGCTCCTTTGAGATCAAACTTGGAAAATATCATTGCCTGAGCAAGATGGACGAACTGTGTCCTGACTTTCGGAATAGGGAATTTATCATCCCTAATGAACATATTAAAAGGCTTGTAATCAATGACTAGTCTTTTCTTTCCTCTTATTTTCTCTGATCTTTTCTCAACATAAAATGCTTGGCATGCCCAAGAAGAGTTTATCGGTTCAATGAGACCTTGTTTTAACAGAGAATGACATTCTTCCTTTGCAAGTTGAAGATCCAAGGGGGACATCCCAAGATGGGAGGCTTTGGTAGGAATGACATTCTTATTTAATTTGAAAGGGATATGAATAAAGAATTCTGGATTTTTCCAAAGAGGATGGTCACGGATAAATTGATCATGGCTTTTAACACATAATTTCAGGAGTTTTTCTTGAATGGGATGGAAATCTGGAGAGGAATAGGAAAGAGAATAAATTTTTTTTGTCTGAGTAAAGGGCTTGAATTCTCTTTTACACATAATTCTAGTGGGAAGAATCCTCAAAGATTTGGATAGACAATAAACATCCCAACCTAAAAGAACATCTTTTTCTGGGAAAGAACTCCCAATAACATGTGTCCAAATGATGCAATTAGGAAGGAGTTTAATTCTAATTTTCTTTTTGGAAATCAAAGTGGTAGTGAAGATTTGATCATTTGCAGCTCTAAAAAGCTGAGTGTGGGAAGACCAACAATTCGAACGTAGGACTTTTGGATTAATCATGGTCTTATGGGAACCTATATCAATGTATGCAACAACAGGTATGGGTTTACCATATTTTTCAAGAAGGAGTTGGATTTGAACATGAGGACTTATCTATGATTCTTCAGAAGAGAGGAGAGGTTGGACATTGAATATTGCATCTGAATGAGAATCATCATCTGAATCAGAGTCTTCTAAGTTAGAAAGAACAAGAATGGTTTCTACAGTTATCTCTTCATGTTAATCCTTATAATATCTTTGGAAAAAAGAAATCCTTAGCCAACCAAGTCTGAACTCTTCTTATTTCCCACAATAGACCTCATTTTAAAGAATATGTTCAGACCATAGCTCTTGATAAGTGTCTTATCCCAACTTCTTCTAGAAAACAATATATTGATCTTTAGCTTGACTAAGATCCGATAAACCAATGGTTCAGAGAAGGTTATACTCACCTTCACTTCAGTGTTGTTCATCTTCTTCTCACCCTACATGGCAAAAAAGGACTTCTTGATACAGCAAGGATTACTCTCCTCAACACCACTTATACCTAGTATGAGCATGTTGCTATTGGAACTTCTCTTACTACACTTCAAGCTAGAAGTGTCTGCCTCACCTTTTTTCCAAACTTCAATATTCCTTTAAGGGATAAAAATTTGAAGAATTGTATAAAGGTCTAGCTTCAAATCACTGGTGCTCCTCAGATATCCTCCGCCTATATGGCTACTCTTCACCATGAGCTCATTTACACACTACAATATCATGTTGTTAATCTTCCCCTTCTGGGATAGTCTGACAACACTCTTCTTATCACTACTGAAAGAGAATATGAAGTGCCAACAATCTTTCGGATACCAAGACAAATTCCTAGAGATGAATTAAAATAGATTATTCCTTTGGAATGGAATACCAACAATGAGCAACTTCACCAGCATTCCATACCAATTCATCTTTCAGATCTGAAATTTCAGAGACTTCCACATGGAACCGTGAAAACTATGTTTGATCCAAAAGATGGTGCTTCCTCCAGCACACCCCCAATTTTCCAATCCCTGATGATAAAGCCTATCACTTTTAAAAAAGGTATTCCCTTAAACAGTGTTGAAGTAGATGGATCTCCTATCTACATTGACAAAATTGAAGGACACTTTATCTGGGATGTTAATCCTTTGATGTGTGATCCTGATTGTGATTCCCATATATCACACTGAAAGGAAACCAAACCATTCTGCAGATCATTTCCCCCTCACAGAAGACCTGATGATCCAAATAGCTCGTAGATAGGAATTCGATGACTGGATCCTAAACCTAAGCCCTTATGGATCTATGAAAGAGCCCTTGAAATTCTTCATTAAAAAGGACTACTTCCTCCAGAAGAAACTGATCCAGTTCCTTACCAAAGTCTGGTGCCTAGCCAAATTCAAACCCAACCTATTCCTTGTTTCATGGCATGCCCATATGATAAAAATTTTCGACCATTGGAACCCAGGTCATATCTAGAATCAAACCTTCATTCTAGACCTTTTGTTCAAACCTCTGAAGTCCAACCAAATGGTTCCAAGAAACTCCCCTCACAAGCTAAACAAGTCTTAAATTGGCAAACCCACAATTCCATATCTCAAAATTCAACTTTATCTTCCATTGATCATAAGGTTGATAAACTCATTTCTCAAGGTACTTAGATGAACTAAAGACTTGACTGTCTTGATTCTAGACTCGATGATATGTACTCTGGCCTGAAAAGGAAGATTAGCAGTCTTGAGGCTGAGCTCAGACAGTACATTGACACAGGATATTATGGACCAATGTTCAATGAAAAGAAGACAGAGATTAACAGACTCAAAAACCAAATGTCTCAAATGGAATGAGATCTCCATCCTTCTCCACCAATTCCTCATATCCCTAAATCCTTTCCATACATCTTCATATTCCTCTTTTCCATTTTAGTCACCACCATTTCCATCCTATTTACCGGATTACTCTAAGCATTTCAAATCAACTGCTGATTTCTTCAAAAGACATTCTCATACCATCCAAAGCCACTTCCCCAAGAACCCCAGCTTTGGCCAAACCAGTGTCTTCCAAGCCTTCTTCCATTGATCAAAAGTTTAAACTACCATCTTCATCCTCAGATCAACCACCATCATTACTTGCTGACAAAGTTCTATCCATTCCTGAAGTATCCTCCGAAGATTATGATGACAGTGATGTTTCCACTGAAGCATTATCAGAAACCCTATCCACTCTAGATTATGGGATTACAGATCTCTCACACATGCTAATGGTAGCTAACACTAATCAAGATCTTCCAAAGCACAGGAATTTAATGAGTAGACTAATACTACAACTCCCATTGTGGAAGAACCCATTAAAGTTGATTCAGCTATAGCTGACTCAGCCCCAAAGCAATTTGTTCCTCATAATTCCACAGAAATAGTTTGATTACCCATTTTATTCATAATTCTACAACAATTTGAATCAAACACAACAAGGTAACCTTTGTGCTTTAAACCTCTAATAGAAAATATATCATCAAAGATGAGTAAATTGTTCTTTCCAGTGGTACCAATGCCTATGATGGTACCTTTTCCATATCCCCAAACGTGCACTTCCTCTATCTTTTTTGATAAGAAATAGAAACATGGAGTGGTCTCTAGTCTTATGTCTAGAGCATCCACTATCCAAAAATCATTTTCTTGATCTTGATTTTGACTTCAAGAAAACCTACAAACACAATCAAATAATGACTTTTGGTACCCAACTTTTCTTGGGTCCATAAATGTTTGTGTGTCTAGACTTAGGAGTCTAAACCCTTGAAGTATGGTAATGAATGGGTTTGGCTCCCTGAGGCATCCATATTTTCTTTACAACATAATTCTGATTTTTCTTGATATAGAAAGAACAAGAATAGTGACCCTTTTTACCACAAAATTTACATTTAATAAAAGGTTTGTTGATTGGGTTTATTGAACAAAATGATTTTTGTAAAATTTTTATTTTGATTCATTTTTTTTCCCAATCCCGACTTTGTTAAAAAGAAATCATTGGCTACCCAAAATTTTATCTAGATTCTCCTTTGCACAAGTGAATTTTTCAAGAGTTTGGTTGAGGTCTTCAACCTTCTTTTTCAAATTTTCATTTTCCATTTTCAAATCATTCATAGGAGAGCTAGAAGAAATGTTAACTTTCAAATCCTCATTTTATTTTCTAAGGATTTCATTTTCATTGGACAAAAAGGGCAATTTTATTTTAAGCTCCTTTATTTGGTGCCTAGGGTCTCTAAGTCATCATGCATTTCATTTGAGACATCAAACAATTCATCATATAAAGGTTGATCACTAGGATGGAAATCCTTTTTGTCCTCAATGGCCAAGAGGCAAAGATTTGCCACTTCGGTATCAAAGTTAGAGTCAGATTCATTATTCTCCCAAATTGCATTGAATGCTATTTTTTAAACCTTCTTTTGTCCCTTTGAGATGGGGCAATCATTTCAAATATGACCAAATTCTTGCAGTTATAGCAAATTATCGAGTCATTCTTGCTTGTTTCACCCTTCCTTTCATCCCTCTTCTTCTTGATGAATCTCTTGAACTTCTTAGTGGTGAGAACAATGTCTTCATCACTATCATCATCTTCCTACTTGCTTTGTGTAGAGAAGAATGCAATCTTCTTCCTTATGTCTTTCATTTCAATCGTTATCTGGTTTCCATTTCATCCTACCTATTTCTAGGTTTTGGTTTGATTTCATCATTCTCCACAATATAGTTGGGGGGGGGGGGGTACCCTTCTTGGATAACATCCCATATTTCAAATTCAAGGGAGTTAAGAAAAATATGCATTCAATTTTCCAATAAGAAAAATCAATCCCATTAAAAAATGGAGGTATAATGATGGAGAACCCCTCAACACCAACATTTATAGTTGCCATGGATTAATTCTAGGATAGTTAAGTCCACACACATGAGCCCTTACTCTGATACCAATTGAAGGCCCAAATGCAACCTAAGGGGGGCTGAGTTGGATTATTTAAAAAATTAATTAAATTTAACATACACAATATTAATGCACAAACAATCAATGCAAATAAAAATTAAAGAGATGGGGAAGAGAGAAAGAAAACTCTTTTATAATAGTTCGGCTTTCTTAAGCCTATGTCCACTTTTTCAAGGCTTAACATGCCTTGAGGTTCCACTATCAATGCAAACTCTACAACACCTTGCTTTTACCGGAGGCAAAGACTCGAATTACAACAAAGAGAGAGTAACTTGAGAGAATTTCTTCGAAAGGAAGAACTTACAAATACAAGATCAAGAACAAGCTCTTAACATTACTTTCACAATAGGAAAGGACTTGAATTACAACAAAGAGGAATAAAATTGAGAGAAGTTCCTCAAAAGGAAGAATTTGCAAATACAAGCTCAACAATAAGCTCTTAAGAAAGTGAAGGAGTTAAGACACAAGAGTGTCTTTCTTAGCACAAGAGAGATTTCGAGAGAGGAACACTTTGTGAGTGTTAACCATATTAATGTTGGATGTTTAAAATTAAGAAATAGATATCTATTTAATAGTCTTCAGTTTTATTTTAATTAAATATATGTTAAAGTTAATATATTAGTTTTAATGTTTTTAAAATATTAACTACTACTTTAATGGTTTTGTATTTATGATACTAGAAGTTATACTTAATTTTACCTATATAAAATGTGATTCAACTTCATTTCAAGATACATTTTTTCTTCAAAAAAAAAACTTTATCTTCTTCTCTTTCTTGAGATTTATATTTTGTTGGCTAATTAAATGACACTACATCTCCTATAGCTTTAGTGTTTGTGAGTGTACTAAAAAACTAAGCTAACTGTATAATCTTGGAGGTCGTGTGAGCAATGACTATATGCACTAAGAAATGTTGTTCATAGATGCAAAATTGGCTTTAAGGACAGTATTCCTTCCATGCCTCAACTTCTTACAAGTATTTGTATTTTATTCAGTCTTAATTTTATTAATAAATATTTTTTTCCTTCTATTATATTTCCAAAACACTTTACTTCTAAGGGCAATATATGTACTAAGACATAAAACCTAGTCATTTTTATGTTGTTACATTGTTTTTAGCCAGGTTGGTCAACTATTTTCATTGACCGATAGATCACTTTCTAGACGTTATAGCAAAAAAATAGTCGTTAGGATTAGAAAATTTGCAAGTCGGTCTACCACCTTAGGCTTCTTCCTGGACCAAGCTTTGTAGCCTAGTTTGGTCTCCATTCTTTTTTTTTTTTTTTTTTTCTTAAATTACTTTGTTTTGTGCCAAAATTCAATCAAGTACTTCTATCAGCCCAGGATGAAGTAATGTGTTTAATATGATTAAGGATTCAATATAATTAACTGTAATAATGTAGTGGTTCTATCCTACCTTCTTTTTACCCCCCCCTATTCTACCTAGTTCAACCCCCCTTATATAATTGTTTTTCCTAAATCTTGTTTTTGGTAGTTTTTGTAAACTTGAAAAGCAAGCTTTATGTGTCACGAAGCACAACGGGTTGTTTACTGGTGGGTGGGGTTCCGATTTTTTGTTTTGGGGATGTATTATAACACAGGACATGACTACCTTGTGCATGCAAGATTGTTTGGAGTAGCCCACTTTTCTATAGGTTGTATATTCGTTGTCTGTTAATTAGGTGGGAGCAAGGCCTGTGCCTCCAACTAATCTAGCCGCTTTAGGAGGGGAGGCAGTTGGTCTGGCTAATTAGGCCTCCAAGTGGAACACTATCTGTAAAACAAATTAGTTAAAAGTGACAAAAAATGTTAACCTAATCTGAATTTTAATTTAAATTGCTCCCCTTTAGTTATGTAGTATAATGTAACTTTAGGCAACTTCTCGACATGACTACCTTGTGCAAGCAAGATTGGTTGGATTAGCCCACTTTTCTGTAGGTTATGTATTCATTGTTCGTTAATCAAGTGGGAGCAAGGCATGTGTCTCTAGCTAATCCCGCCGCTTTAGGGAGGGAGGCAGTTGGTCCAACTAATCAGGCCCCTGGGTGGAACACTATCTGTAAAACAAATTAGTCAGAGGTGAAAAAAATTTTAACCTAATTTGAATTTTAATTTAAATTGCTCTCCCTTAGTTGTGTAGTCTAATGTAACTCTAGGCAACTTCTCGACTATGCATCAGGCATAATTCACGTCTAATTTGGATAAACCTATCCTCCGGAAGTGGTTTCATGAATATATCTGCCTATTGTTCATCTGTGCATACAAACTCAAGTGTCACATCTCCTTTTTGCACATGGTCACAAAGAAAATGATGTCTAATTTCTATGTGTTTAGTTCGTGAATGTGATATAGGATTCTTTGAGATGTTTATTGCACTCATATTGTCACATCTTATAGGAACTATGTCATAAAGTAATCCAAAATCCATAAGTTGTTGTTTCATGTAAATCATTTGAGCACAACAACTTTTGCCTCGACTGTGGAAAGAGCAATTGAATTTTGCTTCTTTGAAAACCAAGATACTAAAGAATGCCCTAAGAAATGACATGTGTCGCTCGTACTTTTCTATCTACTTTGCTACCGAAAAAATCTGCATCCGAATAGCTGATAATCTTAAAGGAGGTATACTTAGGATACCATAATCCAAGTTCAGTGGTTCCAATCAGGTATCTAAGTATTCTTTTGATAGCTAATAAATGGGACTCTTTAGGTGCAGTCTGAAATCTTGTGCACAAACATATGCTAAACATTATGTCAGACCTACTGGCAGCCAGATACAGTAAGTTGCCAATCATCGCACGATAGAGCTTAACATATACTAGTATGCCTTGTTTGTCTTTGTCTAATTTTAAAGAAGAGCTCATCGGTGTTTCTAGAGTTTTACCATCTTCCATATTAAACCTTTGAGCAAGTCTCTAATATACTTCAATTGATTTATAAAGATTCCATGTTTTGCTTGTTTGTTTTTAAGTCGTAGGAAGAAGTTGAGTTCTCCCATCATGCTCATCTCAAATTCATTTTGCATACAAATTGCAAACTCATTGCACGACTCTTCATTTGTTGCTCCAAAGATGATATCATCTACGTATACTAGTACTAGGAGTATGTTGTCATTCTTAGATTTGATGAAGAGTGCTGCATCTATCTTTCCTTTAATAAATCCATTTTCCAGTAGAAAACCACTTAGCCTTTCATACCAAGCTCTAGGAGCTTGCTTTAAACCATACAAGTCTTTAGTTAGTCTATAAACGTGACTTAGATGCTTATGGTTTTCAAAACCTGTGGGTTGTTCTATCTATACTTCTTCATTTATATAGCCATTTAAAAATGTGCTTTTTGACATCCATTTGATACAGCTTGAAATCCTTAAAAGCTGCATAAGCTAACAGCATTTGAACGGCTTCCATTCTAGCTACAAGTGCAAAGGTTTCCTCAAAATCTACTCCTTCTTCCTAGTTGTATCTCTGAGCTACTAGTCTTGCCTTATTTCTAACAACTATTCCATGTTCATCTTTCTTGTTCTTATATATCTATTTTGTTCCAATAACTGTCTTATCCTCAAGTCTAGGAACTAATGTCTAGACTTTATTTCTCTCAAACTAATTTAGTTTTTCTTGCATAGATATTACCCATGATTCAACCTCAATTGCTTCACTCACATTCTTAGGTTCTTCTTGTGATAAGAAAGCAAAATGACTAATCATATTTCCAAGTAAGATCATGTAGTTACTCCACGTGATGGTTCTCCTATAATTTGATCTATAGGATGATTCTTTATGTACTTCCATTCTCTAGGTGGTTCATTAATCTCTTTTTCCACTTGATTATCTTCAGAAGATGTTCTTTAACTTTAGTGTTCTTATCTAAATTATTTTCAATGGAGAGTTTTTCAAATTCCTTATTAATCTCAATTTCATCCTCATCAGTCTTTTAAGCAAATGGATTGGATTCATCGAATACAACATGAATGGATTCTACAAAGCTTAATGTTCATTTATTATATATCTTGTAGGATTTACTATCTAAAACATATCATAGAAAAATACCTTTATCAGATTTCACATCAAACTTTCCTAAATGTTCATTGTCTCTAAGTACAAAGCACTTGTAGCCAAAGACATGGAAATATGGGATGTTTGGTATATGGCCATTCCATAATTCATATGGAGTCTTATTTAGAGATGGTCTAATCAGGACTTTATTTAGAACATGTGGTATTTACTACCTTAGCTTAGAAGTACTTAGGTAGTTTGTGTTCGTTGAGCATAGTTCTAGCCATTTCTTGTATAGACCTATTCTTTCTGTCAACTACACCATTTTATTGTGGTGTTCTAAAAGCTGAAAAGTTATGAGATATTCCTAATGAATCATAGTATTCTTCCATACCTTGATTTTTAAATTCTCGACCCCTATCACTTCTGATTTTAGTGATACTGTATCCATTTTCGTTTTCAATTTTCTTGCACAGTTTAATAAACTGCTCACGCTTCATCTTTGTGACCTAAAAATAGTACCCACGTAAATCTAGAATAATCATCAACGATAACAAATGCATATGATTTTCGTCCTAAACTCTGAATTGTGTTTAGAGAAGTGTAGCATTTGGAGTGGTCTAGTAGTAAAGATTACTTTCTTCTTCTTAAAACTAGATCTTGCTTGTTTTCCTAGTTGACATGCATCATAGATTTTGTCTTTCATGAATTTTGTCTTAGGCAATCCATTAACTAAGTCTCCCTTAACTAGTTTAGTTATTAAGTCCATGTTTGCGTGTCCTAGTCTCCTATGCCAAATCCAACTAATTTCATTCATAGTAGAGAAACATGTCACACATTGAGAAGTTAAGTTATCAAAACTGGTGATATATACATTTTCATGACACTTAGCAGTGAATTTAATTTTGTTATCAGTTTTATGGCCAACAATGCACTTGTCATGTTCAAAGGATACTTTATAACTTTTATCATACGTATGACTTATGCTTAATAAGTTATGTTTTAAACCATCAACCAGTAAAAAATCTTCTATAAAGAGTGATGAATTGTTACCAACCCTACCTACACCTATGATCCTTCTTTTTGCATTGTCCCCAAAAGTGACAAATCCTCCGTCCTTTGATGTGATGGATGCAAATTTAGCTTTATCCATAGTGATATGACTTGAACATCCGCTATCCATATACCATCTCTCTTTTGAGGAGGATGATCTCAAGCACACCTGCAATAGACATTTTAGTAATTGTTTTTGGTACCCATTTTTTCTTGGGTCCACATGGGTTAGTGCTTGACTCTCCTTTAACTCTCCATACCCTTTTCATTTTAACATCTTTGTTCTTAAAAGGACAATCAAATTTTATATGACCCATCCTTTTATATTTAAAGCATGTAGTATATTTATAAGAGTCTTTTAATGGAGCATAAGCTTTTGATTCTCTTACAAAATAACCCATGTATAGATATTTTTGTTTCAAATTTTCCTTTCCATTAAAACCAAGTCCTTCTTTATCTAGGGAATTTCTTTGTGCCCCAAGAAGTCTTTCAAAGTTACTCTGGCCCTCTATGAATTTATGAATAATTTTATAATTGTCTTTCAAATTTCTTTCCAATTCCTCAATTTCTAAATCCTTTTCTTTTATCACAAATGCATGGGACTCATTCAATTTTTCAAAAAGCTTGGAGATTTCTTTTACTTTAAATTTCAAATTAGAAATTTTCTTAGTTTTTTTCATAAGCATTTTAAGAGTGTACAAATATTCTTGTTGTAATTCATTATAATAAAGCATGTTATTTTCGTTTTCAAAATCACTAGAATAATAAGAAGATGCTGAGAAAGATGATTGTGCCTCAACGTCATCATGTGCCATTAGATATAGATTTGCTTCCAAATCATCACTGGACTCCGTGTTTGAACTGCTTGTGTTGTGTGTGTCCTAACCGACTTTTAGAGTCTTCTTCTTTTTCTTAGAGGCTTTCAGTAGTTTAGGACATTTAGGCTTGATGTGTCCAACTTGTCTGCAATTGTAGCAAGTTGGTGGATCTTCTTTATGTCTCCTCTTGCTAGACTCACCTCTTTTTGATTTCGAATTCCAAAATTTTCTATTAAACTTCTTATTCTTCTTTAGGAACCTTTCGAACTTCCTTGTTAGCAAAGCCATGTCAGCTTCTGATTCTAAGTCACTTCCTTCACTAGAGCTGCTAGACGATGCCTTAAGAGCTATAACTCTCTTTGCTTTATTCTGCTCATTTTTCCTCTCATTTATCGCTAGCTCATAAGTGATGAGCAATCCAATCAGTTCATCAACTAATATCTCTTTTAGATTCCTTCCTTCAGCTATAGCAGTAGCTTTAGCTTCCCATACTAGCAATAGTCCCCTAAATATTTTCCTGATCAACTCATAAGTAAGGTAAGATTTACCAAGAGCATTTAATGAATTCGTGATGTGTGTGAATCTAGTGTACATGGATTGAATAGACTCATCAGTAGTCATTTTAAATGCCTCATATTCACCAATAAGCATATCTATCCTGCAATCTTTTACTTCCTTAGTGTCTTCATATGTTACTTCTAATTTTTCCCATATTTCTTTAGTAGTTTTACAGGTCATTACCCTATTAAACTCATTAATGTCTAATGCCTAGTATAGAAGGTTTATAACAATTGCATTTATTTGAATAGATTTCCAATCATCATTAGTATACTCATCTTCAGTCTTAGGTACATTTGCTTTATCAAATACTTTCATAGGCACATGGTTTCCTTTAGAAACTATTCTCCACACTTTCCAATCAACATTTAAAATATATATACTCATCCTTCATTTTTAGTAGGTGTAGTTTACACCGCAAAAAATTAGTGGTCTAGTGGACGAGTGTCCCTCACCGAATGGGGTTACATCGGTGTTTGCCATTGTGATCTTTTACAAAAATAACAGTTAAGTCTATGTAAACCCGCTCTGATACCAAATGTGAATTACGGTGTTATCCCAAAAGGGCGGGTGAATTGATAGTTTTCAAAATTAGAACTTAAAGGACTCAATTTTTCAAAATACCCAATTCACCCCTCCTCTTAGGATAACACCGTAATTCACACTATCCCTATCAACTAGATGAGGTGATAGGGGGATTGTGTTCTCTCCATTCAGCTACATAACCACAAAAGCTTAAAAATTACAATAAGATAGAAGATAGATCTTGAGAGTTCTTCAAGCTTTGGCAAAATCCAATCCCTTTGAGTTTTTTAAAGCTTGTATTAAATCCTATTTCACTTAAACTCGAAACGATTAGATCTAAGGTAGTAGTTTGTTATCATCAAAATCAAGTCATGAAACCTTGAGGCTAACATATATGTGTCAATAGGGTCGATAATTGTGTATAGTAGGATTAATTTCACAAGAGTATCAAAGTTTAAAGCAATGATTGCTATTAATGCTTCCCTTGCTTCTAGATTTTGAAAAATCCTTATTACAAATAGGTTCCTTCATAGCGCTAGCATTCTTGAATGGTCACTTATTGCATCATATACTTTTTTTTTTTTTTTTTGTGTTTTTTACTTTTTGAATTGATAAATTTATATTGCATTGTTCTTTTTAGTTCCACTTTATTTCATTGAAGTTGTGGTATTTTAGACATGGATGGTTGCTTGTGTTTCATATGTTTAATTTTCTTTGATTTTGGTTAGTCTTGTTGCCTTGTTCTTTTCCATTTTTAGCAAATGATTAGCTTGTACATTTTCTTTGTGCACACAAAATCTTGACTATTAAAACTATCTTATTTTACAAGGTTGAACTTTTTTCTAAGATGTTAGAGCAAATTGTTTATCTATCTTAGCATTGAGATGAGGATCAATTATTAGCTCATAGCCAACAATGCATAATTTTAGGACCTCATACACGTTTTTCATGAAGTGCTAAGCTAGTTGGATGATCCACTTACACAAATTGGCATATTGACCTAGTAATCTAATAAGATCATTTCATTGCATAACATTACATAATTACCAAGCCAAAATTTTCCTAAGCATTCATCTAACAACATTGTGTTATCATAGGAATGTATTTTAAAAAATATTATTTTAGAAAATTTAAATTTTAGTAAAAATTTCATTTGGTAGTGCGTTGCTCTATATGCAATTTGTTATTAACTTGTTTAATTATTTTCTATAATGTGGATGTAAATCTTTTAATCTTATTTTTTGCACTATTCTAGGCAATAATAAATATTTCAAAATGTTGATGGGAGCTAAAGATATGAATTCTTAACTAAAAATAGTTCTCTTAATTTAAATTGTTCCCAATGAAACACAAAAATTTAAGGAATGATAATAGGAATCAATCTTATTATTGCTTGGAATGCCTTTTGGAGTGCTTGCATGTTGTATAATTCTAATTTTCAGGTTTTCTTTCATTTTTTTGGTAGAGGAAATAAAAGCATGAACCATGCATGTATGCTTGCCCTTGCATTAATTGAAGTATATATTACTCTCTTTTTTTTCATGCTTGTTTTTTAATATTTTATTTAATTCCATTTCACCTAGTCTTATTTTAGGAAAGTGAACTAAAACCTGGATTTTTTCTTTTTCCTTTTAGACTTAACAACAACAATATACTTTGTGATACATGAACCATAAGGTCAAAATGCATTTGGAATTAACCTACGAAAAACACCTTCAAAGCCATAAATTGAAATTTTGTATTTGGGTATAGCACAAGTGTTAACTTTTTTAGTCCGATCTCTGTTTTGATGTTGACAAAGCACAAGCTACTTATGTGTATATTTAGTATGTGAACAAGTTCATATTTCAAATCACATAAAGGACAAGAAAACAAAAGCCAAGACGGATATTAGAGCTCATATCGTGTGGCATTTTCCAAAGATGACAAATGAGCAAAAGAAGAAAGAAGAAGACAGATAATTTTATTGTAATTGCATTTGGTTTTCTGGTCTGTAATATTTGCATCTCATGCATGATAAGGATTGAATGCTCAAAGGCCATAAGAGGACCCTAGGGACCAACACTTTTCATAGAAAAACTTTTTCTTAATAATTAATTGGTTAAGGTCAAAGATTAGAGCTAAAATAAACCTTTACAAAGACGTTGGTCGACCGACGTTAGATTCTTTGGGCTTAATTTAAAAGCATAGGCCTTAGACTGACCTTAGGTCCCTAAGCATTTCATGAAAAATCTGATATATCTTAAAAGTTATACCAATGTGAACAATGGTGACTTCTAAATAAAAATCAAGACCTAACTTGTATTTTGAAAGGGCTTCGGGCGACCGACCTTAAGGCGTTATAAACGCCTCGATCGACCAAACAGGCAAGGAGTCAATACGTTGACTAAGGCTCAGGCGACCAAACCACATTTGAACTAATTGTCCATGGTCAATCGAACCTTGAAGTTTATTTTTCCTACCTGCCCCGGCCGACTGAACCATCAGTTCAAAATACCTTCGGTCGACCAAACTCACCCTTTTAGCAAACCGACCTTAAGACCGGGCACCCTAATCTACAAAGGTTTGGGAAATCGCCTTGGGCTCAGCCAACTGGTCTTGTTCTAAGTCACCTGAACCTAATATCAGCCTTGTGTCAGTTCAGGCGACGGGCCCTATGAATCGGGCAACCGAACCCCTCAGGTTCATTAAAATTAACCACAATAATTGGGGTTAAAAATTTTAATTAATCTTTTCTAAAATTCTCATTGTGTCCCAAACGGTTGTATTCTTAGAAAAACTATATATACTTCTCCATTTGCCCTGATTAGAGGGAGATTAGCATTTTGACTAGTGAAAAAATTCTCTCTCAATTTTTTATGCTTCCATTGCTTATACGCATTATTTTCCAAGCACATTTTATACTCTCTCTCTCTCTATTTATTTCTTGATAAAATCTTTTACAAAAAGAAATTTGCATCTGTAACAACTTGATTTTCCATGCCATTTTTTTTCCTACATAAATTAACTATGAAATTTCACTACTCTGATACCTTTTAATATAAATCAAACCATCATCACAGTCCAGATAGGACCCATGGAATCTGAGACACCATAAACTACCTAAGTAGTGAGAAGCAAAATACATACAACCATAATAATATATATAATACCAGAGTGTCAGAATATTTCCCAAAATATACATACACAACCATTCCCAAAATACCCTCATTTGGGCCTAGGGACAACTCAAAAATAACTCCCCAAAATACTCGCCCTACAGTTAAGGCAGTATTGTAGTCCCCTCTACCTGCGAGCCTGATCTACTTGCCTAACTAGATTACCTGAAAACATTAAATCACTAGGATGAGACAATGTTCAATAAAACGAAATATGCTATTACTAGTGTGTGGCAAGTGAGTTTACATATTTATAAAACTGATTTGGAAATACCATAAACAATTGAGTCTGGGAAACACGTACAAATATTATAATATAACTCATACCTACGTTACTTAACATAAACTGATTTTCTGAATATTCTATTCATAATACTTCTAATATTCATAGGTATATCTATGGTTTCTGTAAATTTGGATATATATAATAACTGAGAAAATTTTCATGGATGGGTAACTAAAAGTCATCATTTAACCCCTAATGACAGGGTTGTGCGGCCGAAGGTGGGACCTATCCTTGCTAGCCAACCAAGGTAAGTCAACTGAACTCCAAAAGTCAGATCAGCCTCCTCAACCCTAACTGATGGAGAGCCTATCCACAACATAGGTACAATCGACTGCTAATATCCACATACTATCTTAGTTATGTGGTTGCACTCTGAACTGAATATAGCTACAGTACCGTGCTCTACTGACAAAATATGGTCCATCGGGGTCTGATACTATATATGTAACTAATGATTCTATAATATTGTTTTTCCATGATTTTGAAATAACCATAACATTACAAAACTGATCTAAAAATCTGAGTAACTATTTTAGTATTTAATGTCTGTATATTTGTGTATCTGTCTGTGTATTTAATAATCTGGGTGTTATGGTACTGAAATCATGGTGTTCTGAAATTAATAAAAATATATGTTTCCGTTCATATGTTGTAAATCATGTTTTTAAATATACTGTATAATTTCTATCTGTATTTGTACTGTAAATTCATCATTCTATAATATATATCCCATGATATTTTTTGCTAATATATTGTAAAACATGGTATTTGTAGCTACATAAATACTATGCTAATTTGCTATAAACTCATGCCACACGATTTAAATAAATAAATTCATATGTTCTAAAATCTGTATTTTCTTCTATACAATTATTTTATAATCTGAATAATAATAATCTCGTAAAACATGTAATTTCTTCTAATAATCATACTAAAATTCCAAGCATAGCATATTTCCTTTACCTGACTATCTGAGTACTATCTGCTATTTACAATCCCACGTGTGCAACATTCATAATTTCAACATCCTAAAATAACACACGTATAATTTCCCAATCAAACAACTGAATTAACCTAAATAATTATTATATACTTATTTCCAAATCCATATATGCACAAATCCTAAACTATAATGCATATATCATTTTACCTGGGTTCCTGAAATACCACCCACTAGGGTCCTTAACCCTTGCCTACAGGGTCCCAAAACACCCTATTAATGAAAATATAATATCCTAATTTTACATCACAAAACCCCAGTATATTCGCATATAATGTAGAATCTGACTTCAAACGAACTCGATAATACTGAAAATACTCAAATATTCAACTTACCTTGATTTTGGAGTGGTGCCCAAGTTGGCCTAACCAACGATCTACTCTAGCAGACTTGAAGAGAATCTTCCCAGGAGTAGCATGGCGGCTCTCGATCATCGAACCAACAAAAATCAGAGCCGGAATCGTAGAAACAAGGGGAAAGTGTCGGTTTTTAGAGAGAAAAAGTGTTTGTTTCACGATTTTCTCGCTGAAAACCCAGCTTATGCATATTCATAATCCCAGATTCATCAACGAGACACCTCACCTCATCGACGAGTCCACATAGGGATTCCTTGCCGAACCCGAACCCTTCGTCAACGAACTTCAGGCTCTGCAAACCCCCTCTCGGTAAATTCTCATCAATAAGACATGTGTCCACATCGATGAGCCCAAGAAGGATACTCATAAATGAGAACCCTGCGTTCATCGATGAGACCCTTTTTAAAATTTTCCTGTGCCTCCCTTTTCTTTTATTATTTAAATACCATAATTCTACGGGGTCTCTACATTCTCCCTTTATTATAAAAATTTCGTCCTCGAAATTTACTATTTGTATTGATATCATCCTTTAAAGAAAATGGGTTACTTATTTTATTACTAACCCTCACTTATGGCGGAGGAATACCGTGGTTACATTTAGGGTCCTGGGAGATTACAAATATACTTATAAAAGAAAATTCTCCCAAAACCAAAACACTACCTATCCTATATTCTAAATTACAATTACACATTCGTCACTCTGTACTAAACAAAATAAAACTGTCATTATTTAGCTTTACAAATCATTACTCTACCCCACTAAATAGCTATCTGATTTCTTCCTCAAGCTCCCAAGAAGCTTCCTCCACCACATGATTCCTCCATAGGACTTTTACTAGTGGTATTTTCTTACTGCGCAATTCCTTTTCTTTTTTTTTTGTCTAAGATCTGCACTGGAGCTTCCTCATATGCTAGAGCATCACTGAATTCTAATTTTGCGTAACTAATGACATGGGAAGGATCTGGGACGTATTTCCTCAACATAGAAACATGGAATACATCATGAATTCTGAACAAAGTTGGTGGTAAAGCTAGTCGATAGGCAACTGGCCCAACCTTCTCAAGTATCTCAAACGGCCGATAAACCTAGGGCTCAACTTACCCTTCTTCCCAAACCTCATGACTCCCTTAAGTGGTGCTATTTTCAAAAACACATGGTCATCCACTTTAAATTCCAATTCCTGGCGGCGAGTATCTACGTAGCTTTTTTGCCAACTTTGAGCTACACTGATTCTATCTCGAATAAGTCAGACTTTATTATACACCTGCTGCACTATTTTTGGCCCCAAAACTCGCCCCCACCTAGCTCATCCCAGTATAAAAAAGAACGACACCTCCTACCATAAAGCGCGTCGTAAGGTGCCATGTTGATGCTGGCCTGATAGCTGTTATTGCAGGCAAACTCAACCAATGACAAATACTAGGTCTGGCTACCCCCGAAATCCAATACACGCTCACAGCATGTCCTCAAGTACTTGGATCACTCTCTCTGTCTGACCATTTGTCTGAGGATGAAAAGTGGTATTGAATACTAACTAAAACCCCAAGCCTCCTGCAAGCTCTTCCAAAACCGTGATGTAAAGCATAGGTCACAGTCCAAGACTATAGATACTGGCACTCCATGGGGTCGAACAATCTCCTGAATGTAAATATCTGCCAAACGGTTCATAAGGTAGCTAACTTTAATAGGTAGAAAGTGAGCTTCTTTTCTTCAACGATCAATAACTACCCAAATGGTATTCTGACTATGCAGTGCTGGTGGTAGCCCAGTAACGAAATTCATGGATATTTGGTCCCACTTCCACTTAAGGATGTAAAGTGGTTGTAGCTGCCCTGCCGGCCTCTGGTGCTCAACCTTAATCTGCTAGCACGTCAAGAATTGCAACACAAATTCGGTAATCTCCGTCTTCATGCCACTCCACTAGAAATACTCTTGCAGATCCCTATACATTTTAGTATTGCTAGGATGAACTGTGTATAAAGATCTGTGAGCCTTCTCTAAAATCGTTCTCTTAATATCATCATCTCTAGGCACACACAACCTGGAAAGGAACCTCAAGCCCCATCATCAAAAATGTTGAACACTTCTCCCTGACCATCATCCACTCTATCTATTACCTCTACTAATTCTAGGTCCTCTTTCTGAGTAGTTTTAATCTTTTCATATAGCATATGATGCACAACTAGGTTGGCATTAAGTGCCTGAGGATCATCCTCCACTAACTCCATGCCGAGCCTTTCCAAGTCCATCTAAATTGGGTGCTGAATTACTGCCGCTAACTGCGTTGTACCCTCTGATTTACAGCTCAGTGCATCAACCACTACGTTTGCTTTACCTAGGTAGTAGCTGATGGTGCAATCATAATCCTTGATGAGCTGCAACAATCTCTTTTGCCGCATATTCAACTCTTTTTGCATGAAGAAGTACTTTAAATTTTTATGATCAGAGAATATCTCGCTTCTCTTATTGTACAAGTACTGCCTCCAAATCTTTAGTGAGTGTACCACTGCAGCCTATTCCAGATCGTGGGTAGGATAGTTCTTTTCATATTCTTTCAATTGTCATGAGGCATAAGCTACAACCCTACCATGTTGCATCAACACACAGCCTAACCCTTTCAAAAACACGTCACTATAAATTACATAACCCTCACCTACAGATGGAATTGTCAGTACTGGTGCAGTGACGAGCCGTTATTTTAATTCCTAAAAGCTCTACTTGCATTCATCATCCCATGAAAATTTGGCATTCTTCCTAGTCAGTCAAGTCAAAGACCCTAATAAGGATGAGAATCCCTCTACAAACCGACCGTAATATCCCGCCAATCCCAAGAAACTCCTAATCTCTTGAACATTCCTTGACCTTTACTAATTTACCACTGTCTATATTTTATTAGGATCCACTAAAATTCCACCTCCTGAGATAATATGCCCTAGAAATGCAACTTTCTCTAACCAAAATTCACACTTGCTAAACTTGGTATACAATGCCTTTTCCCTGAGCATCTGAAGTACTAGTCGTAAGTGTGCCTCATGCTCCTCAAAACTCCTCAAGTAGACCACCAGTATATCATCAATGAAAACCACAACAAACTGGTCTAGATATTGATGAAACACTGGATTCATTAAATCCATAAATACTGCTAGTGCATTAGTCAACCCGAACAACATCACCATAAACTCGTAATGCCTGTATCTTATTCTAAAAGCTGTCTTTGATATGTCCTCTTCCTTCACCTTCACCTAATGATAGACTGATCTGAGGTCGATCTTAGAATAGACTCGAGTACCCTGAAGCTGATCAAAAAATCATCTACACGGGGTAGAGGATATCTGTTCTTAATGGTTATCTTGTTTATCTCCCTATAATCTATGCACATCTTCATAGACCCATTTTTCTTCCTTACAAATAACACTGGTGCTCCCCAAGGCGATACACTAGGTCTAATAAACCCTTTATTCAATAGATCCTGTAACTGGTCCTTTAATTCTCCCAATTCAGCTGGAGCCATATGGTAAGGAGCCTTAGAGATCGGCATTGTCCCTAGAGGTAAATCTATAGCAAAATCTACCTCGTGATCGGGAGGCAACCTAGGTAGCTCTTCTAGAAAAACATCTAGAAATTCCCTTACCACTGGTGTATTTTCAAGCTTCAATTCATTTTCTAACACTTCCTTTGCCAAAGCCATAAACCCCTAACCTCCATCCAGGAGTAGTTTGCTTGTTTGCATGATTGATACCAATTATGGCAAGGCACACACACGTGAACCAAAAAATCTATATTCTTGCTCACCAGGGGGTCTAAAAATTACTTCTTTCTGATGGCAATCAATACTGGCGTGATTAGCTACTAGCCAATCCATACCTAATATTACATCAAACCCGTGCATGTCTAATATCACAAGATCAGCTAGTAGTACTTTCCCTTCAATGGCCATGGGAAAATTCCTAAGTAGCTTCCTACATTTCATAGTAGATCCAGTAGACATAGCTACACCCAACTCAACATTTAACAACTTTGCTTCAATCCTAACTAACTTAGCATATCCCAATGTTACAAAAGAATATGTGACACCTGTGTCAAATAAAACAACAACTTGATACGAAAAAGCAGTAAGGATACCTATAACGATGTCTCCAGCTGCCTCAACGTCTCCTAGCGTCAACGCATATACCCTCGCCGGGGCTACATTCCTCTGCTGGCCTCCACAAGGTGCCTGATAACCTCCTTGGTAGGGTCTAGAAGCTGGGACCTAGATCGGCAACCTAGGCATGCTCGTGCCATGTGGCTAGGTCTCCCACACTGATAACAAGCATCTCTTCTAGCTCGACACTCTCCTAAATGTCTCCTCCCGCACGTCTGACACACAAGGTAGGTCTGCACATCCTGATTCTCATGAGGTCCTATCATCTGCCTCTAACCTCCCCTATAAGGGTCTCCTCTCCATGAGCCCCAACTGGAACCCACCTAAAAACCCTAAGGCACAGGCCTATTTCTCTAACTCTGAACTGCGATACCTCTTTGCATGCCACTCTCAAAAACTGCAACCTTATCCACTACCTCTGCGAATGTTTGATCTTGGATACCGATAACCTGCTCAAACAAGTTTTGCCTCAGGCCTTCTTCAAACTTCCTCGCACTTTTCTCCTCATCCGGTGCCAAATGTTGGGCAAATCGAGACAACTCAATAAATCAAGCTGCATACTGTGATACTGTCATCTACCCCTGAGCCAAGTACATGAACTATACTGCCTTTGCACTTTGAATGATTGCAAGGAAATATCTCTCGAAGAACGGCTCCTTGAATTGACTCCATGTCACTGGCACTGGATTCGGCCTCGGCTTCTTAATCAGTCAAATTGATCTCCACCAGCGCTTTTCCTCTCCTATCAGTTTGAATGTCGCAAATACTACCTTTTGTTCATCTGTACATGGAAGCACTGTCAACTTCTTCTCAATGTCCTAGACCCAATTTTCAGCTATACTTAGGTCAGCTCCTCCAACAAAAGATGGGGTCTTCATCCGCGTAAACCACTCAATCATACAGCTACACTCCCCTGAGCTCCTGGCCATCTCAGCCATCACCTGCTAAGTGACGCTGCGTAATACTGCCTCAGTATCTCCACCTCTCATATTGGAAGATCCTACCCTATCATCCCCAATATTCGTACCACTGCTCCCTAGATCCATCCTCAAAAGACAAAAAACACATTTTAAGGACCCTATCTCCCATACAGATCTAATTTATTTCATTTAACTGAAATCTCATATTCACTATTAACTACCCTCCCTGATCTTAATTCAAAATCAAATCCTATAATCTTAGACACGCGACCCGAAAATAGTTTACTATGGTTTTCCTAAAATTGTCACCCTAGGAAAAACACAAAAACCACATGGAAATCATGTATCTAAACTACAGAACAAAACCTCAAATCCTTCCCTATACCTTGGTATTGCTTCTGCTGCACTCTAAAGTCTACAGAACCTAGCAATCTAGGCTCTGATACCAAACTGTAACGATTTGTTTTTTCATGCCATTTTTTTTCCTACATAAATTAACTATGAAATTTCACTGCTCTGATACATTTTAATATAAATCAAACCATCATCACAATCCAGATAGGACCCGTGCAATTTGAGACACCATAAACTACCTAAGCAGCAAGAAGTAAAACACATACAACCATAATAATATATACAATACTAGAGTGTAATAACCCAAGGAATTTAAGCAGGGCCTCGTCGACAAACACAAGGATTCGTTGATGAGGGTACCAGAGGGTCTCGTCGACGAGGACATGTTTCATCGACGAGGAGATACCACGAGACTGTTTTCTAAGTTCTGAATTTCATCGATGAGGAGTTGGTATTCATCAATGAACCTTCTTCTTAACCTCGTTGATGAGGTGACGTGGCTCGTCAACAAAGCCCATGGTATAAATAGTACATATCTTGGATTTTTACGCTGAAAAATCAGCAAAAATTCTCTCTCTCTCTCTCTCTCTCTCTCTCTCTCTCTCTCTCTCTCTCTCTCTCTCCTCTCTATGATTTCTATCTCCTCTCTCTTCGATTTCGGCTCCATTGTTCGCCGAATCGATGATCCGAAGTCACCACGACGCTCTTGGGGAAGTTCTCTCTAAGTCTGCCAGAGCGGATCGTCGGTGGGACTGAGTTGAATTTCATCCCAGATTCAAAGTAAGGCCTTTTATTCAAAATTAGGCTTTCCAGCAATTGTAGGAAATGTAGTAGACGTAGAAATAATGATATTTTATTCTGGGATATAAGGTTTTCAGGGTGTTGACCAAGCAACCCAGCGGGTATTGAGTTGATTGTTTCAGGGGCTCTTTCAGAAATCAGGTAATGGGATAAACTAAGCTAGATGTTTATGAAAATATAAGTATAATATTATAGCATTTGATTTCAAAAAAATGTATACATATAAATATGTATTATTTTGGAAAATACTGCTAAAACTGATGAGATACTCTGATTATTTGTAAAACCCATTATGTGTGGCATAAGTAGAATTTTTGATAAATTACTGTTTTTTGGGAACATGATAATGCTATAGATATGATTTGTCAATGTACGGGCCAAGTTATGGATATGATTTGCCGACATATGGGCCGAGCTATGGATATGATTTGCCAGCGTACAAGCTGAGCTATAGATATGATTTGCCAGCATATGTGCCGAGTTATGGATATGTTTTGCCGACATACGAGCTGAGCTATGAATATGATTTGCCAGCGTACGGGCCGAGCTATGGTAAAATATGAAATTCCTGCGTACGGGGCCGATGATTTTCATGATATATAAATATACAAAATGATGCGATGATATTGATTTGGCAGTTAATAATATGACATATCCATGTCTTATAGTTTGATTATATATTATATGTTATCAAGACCTGGTTGGCTTGGTTTAGGCTAGTACTTGCACGGTACCACTACTATGTGTTCATGATCATCATGATATTGTGTTAACGCTGCTATATGGAGTAGCATGAGGACGGATAGTCGATGTGGTTTTAAGAAGTATGGATGCCCCTAGTGTATGGACCAGGTCTGGCAGACCCATTGGACTTACAAATTGTACTTTTGACTTGGCAGTGGTCGGCCAACCATTGTCAGGTCCCACCTTCAGGCCACACAACTTAGTCATGTGAGGGCAATACATGACAACAGCCAGCTAACCTACTAGGGTTGTTTTCTTATTATTATTATTGTAGGAGATGGATTATGCTTAAAGAAATCCTGTATGTTCTATTATGCTATGATTATACATGTTTTTTCCAAAAATGATACATACAGTTTTACTGGTTATGTTTATGTGTATTATTATTATTATTATTATTATTATTATTATTATTATTATTATTATTATTATTATTATTATTATTATTGTTATTATTATTACAGAAAAGCTCATGATGCCACACAGAGGTGTCTCACCCCTAATTATATGATCATCGCAGGAGCCCCTGATAGGAGAGCGGATAAAACTCCTCTGAGATAGATACAGCTGATCTACCCTTTCTAAAGGGTAAGTGTTTTGATAGGGTTAGATGGATTTTGGGCGATGAACCTAAGACTGGTTTTGACTGTTTGAGATGTATATAATGGTTATAGTAACTTTGGTATTGTGTTAAATAGTACGATGTATATGATTTTATGTTTCCAACTACTTAGGCTTTCCTACTATACTTCTGATGTATCTCTGGTACCAACAGGTTCAGGTTGATTATAATCTACTGATTGTGTGATATTGGTTTTATTATACTATGATATGAAAAAAATATATGGAAATTAAGCAGGTCGTTACAGTTTGGTATCAGAGCCTAGGTTGCTAGGTTCTGTAGACTCTGGAGTGCAGCAGAAACGATACTAGAGTATAGGAAAGTGATTTAAGGTTTTGTTCTACAATCTAGAGGTAGGACTTCCGTGGTGGTTTCTGTGTTTTTCCTAGGGTGACGATTTCAAGAAAACCATAGTAAACTATTGTCGAGTTATGTTCCTAGAATGTAGGACTGGGGTTAGAAACAAGCTGAGAGTGTTAAGATAGGAGGCTAAGTTAAGTGGGTAAATTATAAGAATATGATTACTGAGTTGCATTGTTGTTTTTCAAGATGGATCCAGGATGAGGTAGTGCCCATGCAAGCGGCGGTGATGGGGCAAGGCCCTCAGGTGCAAGTGTGACTGATTCTGACGCAATACTATGTAGCGTGGCTCAGTAAGTTATGGCTGAGATCGCTAGGAGCTCTAAAGAGTAGGGTGGCCCATCTGCAAGCCATGGGTGTTCTATAGAGAAGTTTACGAAAATGAATCCTCTTGCATTTTTAGGAGGAGTCGATCTTGCAGCCACCGAGAATTGGATGCAGGAGACTGAGAAAGTTTTGGTTATGTTACAGTGTACTGAAGAACAGATGGTCCTCTTTGCTACCTACAAACTAACGAGGCAGGCCGAGAGGTGGTGGACTGCTGTGAGACTTCTAGAGCAGCAGAGGACGACACCGATAGCCATGACATGGGATCAGTTTAAAGAATTATTCTTTGATAGATATTTTCCAACTACTATTAGGGACGCTAAAGTGGAGTTCTTGAGTCTGAAGTAGGGACAGTTATCATTCCAGTAGTATGCGGCTCATTTTATTGAGCTCTCTCATTTCACTTCGTATATTGCCCCTGATGAGGTGAAGAAAGCGAGACAATTTGAAAGAGGCTTGAGGCGAAGCATATTTAAGCAGGCGGTTGTGCTAAGGATCCAAGATTTTGCTGAGTTAGTCAATAGAGCAGCTTTGGCAAAGATTGGTGAGCGTTTGGATGCAGAGGAGCAGGGACAGAGGAAGAGATCTGCATCTTCAAGCTACTAGCAAGGTCCTAGATAGAATCAATGGAGGAGAGGAAACCATGGTAGAGGAAGGAGGCAGAAGATTGGAGGATGCGAGATGCAGACAGTGCAGGGTCCTCCTATCTGTCAGACTTGTGGAAGGAGACATTGGGGAGAGTATCGAGTAGGTGGAGTTGTTTGCTATCGCTGTGGTAGACTAGGGCATATGGTGTGAGACTGTCCTAAACCACCAAATACAGCTCCTACTCCCAGACCATATCGGGGAGGTTATTAGGCACCACTTGGGGGCCAGGAGAGGAATATGGCTCCAGCTAGAGTGTTCGCTCTGACGCCGAATGATGCTGAGATGACCAGTGACGTGGTGACAGGTATGGTTAGTATGTTTTATTTTAAATTTATTACATTGTTTGATTCAGGAGCCACACACTTGCTTGTGTCTTCGGAGTGCACTTGACTATGTGGGGCAAAAACACAATTATTAGACACTGAGTTGTTGGTATCTACACCGACCGGTTCAGTTGTGAGTTGTAGTAGGGTACTTCGGGAATGGCCAGTTGATATTCAAAGGGAAATTTTGTCTGCTGAACTGATAATGCTAGACATGCATGGGTTCGATGTAATCTTCTACATGGATTGGTTAGCAGCTAATTCTGCCAGTATAGATTGTCATTCACGAGAAGTGATATTCAAAACTCTAGCAAAAGTAGAATTCAGGTTCGTAGGGTCGCGAGTTCACCCCAGTTAGTTTCAGCTGTTCAGGCGAGGAGACTACGGCTGAGCGGTTGTGAAGGGTTTGTGACTTTTGTGAAGGAGATGTCAGAGAATGAATTGAAACTTGTTAGCACGCCTGTAGTAAAGAAGTTTACAAACATTTTTCTAGATGAATTACTAGGCTTGCCACTTGATCGTGAGATGGATTTTCCTATAGATCTACTTCCAGGTACACCGTCGATTTCTAAAGTACCTTACCGAATGGCACCAGCAGAGTTAGCAGAATTGAAGAATCAGCTACAAGATTTGTTTGATAAGGGCTTTATACAGCCTAGTGTATCTCCGTGGGGAGTTCCAGTTCTATTTGTGAAAAAGAAAGACGAGACTATAAGGATGTGTATCGATTATAAGGAGATTAATAAAGTGACAATCAAGAACAAGTATCCTCTACCCCGTATAGATGATTTGTTTGACCAGCTCCAGGGTACACGGGTGTATTCAAAGATTGACCTCAGATTAGGATATCATCAGGTAAAAGTGAAAGTAGAATACGTCTCGAAGATGGCCTTCAGGACCAGGTATGGGCATTATGAGTTCCTTGTTATGCCATTTGGTTTGATGAATGCTCCTACTATATTTATGGATTTGATGATAGGATTTTTCATCCATATTTAGATTAGTTTGTTGTTGTTTTTATTGATGATGTACTGGTCTATTTGAGGAGCTATGAGGAGCATGAGACGCACTTAAGGCAGGTTTTGCAGACGCTTCGGGAAAAGAAGTTGTACGCTAAGTTCAGTAAATGTGACTTCTGGCTTGAGAAGGTCGTGTTTTTAGGGCATGTTATCTCTCAAGAAGGTATTTCTGTGGATCCTAGTAAGATTGAGATCGTAGTGAACTGGGCTAGACCAAGGAACGTCTAGGAGATCAGGAGTTTCTTGGGGCTAGCTGGGTATTACCGTCATTTCGTTGAGGGATTCTCAGCATTTTTAGGGCCTCTAATACGACTTTGACTAGGAAGAATGTCATATTTGAGTGGGATGACAGCTGTAAGTAGAGTTTTCAGGAATTTAAGCAGAGGTTAGTCACAGCACTAGTGCTGATCATCCTGTCAGAAGGTGAGGGTTATGTCATTTACAGTGATGCGTCCTTGAAAGGACTTGGTTGTGTGTTGATGTAGCATGGTAGGGTAGTTGCATATGCTTTTAGCCAATTAAAAGAGTATGAAAAGAACTACCCTACTCATGATCTTAAATTGGCTGCAGTAGTACATGCATTGAAGATTTAGAGGCATTACTTGTATGGCGAGTGGTGTGAGATTTTTTTTTACCAAAGGAATTTAAAGTACTTTTTCACTTAGGGGGAACTGAATATGAGGCAAAGAAGATGGTTGGAGCTCATTAAGGATTTTGACTGCACTATCAGTTACCACCCAAGGAAGGCTAACGTGGTAGCTAATGCGTTGAGCAAAAAGTCTAGGGAATCAATGTTGGCAGCTATGGAGATCCAGTATCCAACCATGATGGATCTGGAGAGACTCGGCATCGAATTAGTTGAAAATGATCCTTAGGCATGTATCGCCGGTTTAGTAGTGCAACCTACTCTGCAGGAAAGAATTAAAGCTGCTCAGAAAGAAGACCCATAATTAGTAGAGATGATGGATAGAGTGCAGAGTGGTCAGGTGGAGGAATTCAGTATTGTAGATGATGGAACTTTGTGGTTCCGTTCCAAATTACGCATTCCTACTGATATTGAGATCAGGAAAACTATTTTAGAGGAGACTCACAAATCTTTGTATATGGTTCATCGCGGAGTACGAAGATGTATAGGGATCTGCGAGAGTCGTATTGGTGGAGTAGTATGAAGAAAGAGATTGCTGAGTATGTAGCCCAGTGTTTAACGTGCCAGCAGATAAAAGCTGAGCACTAGAGGCCGGTAGGGTAGTTGCAGCCATTATTTATCCCAGAGTGGAAGTGGGATCATATATCTATAGATTTTGTGTCAAGACTACCGATGGCGTTGCACGGCCAAAATGCCATTTGGGTTATTGTTGACCGTTTGACTAAGACTGCCCACTTTTTACCTATTAAGATTAGCTACTCCCTTAACAGGTTGGCAGGAATTTACATTCAGGAGAGAGTTGGTTCACATGGGGTGCCAATATCTATTGTGTCAGATCGAGACCCACGCTTTACATCACATTTTTGGAGGAGCTTGCAGGAAGCTCTAGGGTCTCAGTTATCGTTTAGCATGACATTCCATCCTCAGTCAAATGGGCAGACTGAGAGGATGATACAGATATTAGAGGATATGCTTCAAGTGTGCGTATTAGATTTTGGGGGTAGTTGGACTCAGTTCATGCCGCTGGTGGAGTTTGCGTATAATAACATTTATCAGACTAGCATTGACATGGCACCGTTTGAAGCACTATATGGTAGAAGATGTCGTTCTCCTTTATTCTAGGATGAGTTGGGTGAGCGGCGTGTTGTGGGGCCAGAGCTGGTACAGCAAGTGTGTGATTAAGTTTGACTTATCAGAGATAGAATTAGCACAGCTCAGTGTCGATAGAAGAGTTATGCTGATAACCACTGGAATTCTTTTGGGGATCATGTATTTTTGAAGTTAGCTCTGTTGAAAAGGGTTAAAAGATTTGGAAGGAAAGGTAAATTTAGCCCTAGGTTTATCGATCCATTTGAAATTCTAGATAAAGTGGGGCCGGTTGCCTATAGGTTACGTATTCCACGTTTCCATGTTGAGGAAGTACGTCCCAAACCCTTCTCATATTATCAACTATGGTTAATTAGAGCTCAGTGATTCACTGGTGTATGAGGAGGTACCAGTACAGATTTTGGATAGGTAAGTGTAGGAGTTACGTAACAAAAAGATTCCTCTAGTAAATGTTTTGTGAAGGAATAATGTAGTGGAGGAGGCTTCTTAGGAATCCGAGGAGTAGATAAAGCAGAAGTATTCAAAATTATTTCAAGAAGATTAAGTAGTTAGGTAATATTTCTTTTACAGGTACATGTAATAGTTAGTAAGTAGTATTTTAGTTTTGAGGGAATTTTCTTTTGTGTATGTAATCTTTTAGAACTCAGAATGTAACCACAATATTCCTCCGCCATAAGTGAGGGCAAGTAATAAAATAAGTAGACCGTTTTGCTTTTAAGGGATGATGAGTTATATGAATAGTAAATTTCGATGACAAAATTTTATAAGGAGGGAAGAATATAATAACCCAAGGAATTTAATCAGGGCCTCGTTGACAAACACAGGGATTCGTCGATGAGGAGATAGCAAGAGACTGTTTTCCAAGTTCTGAATTTTACCGATGAGGAGTTGGTATTCGTCGACGAACCTTCTTCTTGACCTCGTCAACGAGGTGATGTGGCTCGTCGACGAAGCCCATGGTATAAATAGTACATATCTTGGATTTTTATGCAAAAAAATCAACAGAAATTCTCTCTCTCTCTCCTCTCTACGGTTTCTCTCTCCTCTCTGTTCAATTTCGACTCCGTTGTTTGTCGGATCGACGATCCGAGGTTACCACGACGCTCTTGGGGAAGTTCTCTTTAAGTCTTCTGGAGCGGATAGTCGGTGGGACTGAGTTAAATTTCATCCCAGATTAAGGGTAATAATTTTTATTCAAAATTAGGCTTTCCAACAATTGTAGGAAATGTAGTAGACGTAGAAATAATGATATTTTATTCTGGGATATATGGTTTTCAGGGTGTTGACCAAGGAACCCAGCGGGTATTGAGTTGATTGTTTCAGGGGCTCTTTCAGGAATTAGGTAAGGTGAAGAAGTGTGGACGCCCCTGGTGTACGGACCAGGTCTGGTAGACCCATCGAACCTACAGACTGTACTTTTGACTTGGTAGTGGTCAACCAACCATTGTTAGGTCCCACCTTCGGGCCACACAACCCAGTCATGTGGGGGCAATACATGACAACAGTTAGTTAACCTACCAGGGTTGTTTTCTTATTATTATTATTATTATTATTATTGTATGAGATGGATTATGCTTAAAGAAATCCTATATGTTTTGTTATGCTATGATTATACATGTTTTTCTCAGAAATGATACATACAGTTTTATTGGTTATGTTTATGTATATGATTATACGTATATCACAGAAAAGCTCATGATGCCACACACTAGTATTAGTTTATTTTCCTTACTAAGAGGTGTCTCACCCCTAATTATATTATCATCTCAAGAGCCTCTAATAGGAGAGCGGATAAAGTTCTGCTGAGATAGATACAGCTGATCTACCCTTTCTAAAGGGTAAGTGTTTTGATAGAGTCAGATGGATTTTGGGCAACGGCCCTAAGATTGGTTTTGACTGTTTGAGATGTATATGATGGTTATAGTAACTCTGGTATTGTGTTAAATAATACGATGGAATGTATATGATTTTATGTTTCCTGCTGTTTATGCTTTCGTACTATAATGTATCCCTGGTACCTACAGGTTTAGGTTGATTATGATCTGCTGATTATGTGATATTGGTTTTATTATACTATGATATGAAAAAATATATTTGGAAATTAAACAGGTCGTTACACAGAGTGTCAGAATATTTTTCCAAAATATACATACACAACCATTCCCAAAATACCCTCATCTGGACCTAGGGACTACTTAAAAATAACTCCCCAAAATACTCACCCTACAGATAGGGCAGTACTGTAGTCCCCTCTACCTGTGAGCCTGATCTACTCGCCCAGCTGGATCACTTGAAAAATGTTAAATCACTAGGATGAGACAACGCTCAGTAAGACGAAATATGCTATTACTAGTGTGTGGTAGGTGAGTTTACATATTTATAAAACTAATTTGGAAATACCATAAATAATTGAGTCTGAGAAACACCTATAAATATTACAATATAACTCATACCTAGGTTGCTTAACATAAACTGATTTTCTGAATATTCTATTTATAATACTTCTAATATTCAAAGGTATATCTATGGTTTCTGTAAATTTGGATATATATATATATATATATATATATAATAAATGAGAAAATTTCCCTAGATGGATAACTGAAAGTCATGATTAAACCCCTCACTACAAGGTTATGCAGCCCGCAGGCGGGACCTATACTAGTTGGCTGACCAGGGTAAGTCAATTGAACTCCGAAAGTTAGATCAGCCTCCTCAACCCTAACTGATGGGGAGCCTATCCACAACATAGGCACGATCGACTGCTAATATCCACATACTATTTAAGTTATGTGGTTGCACTCTGAACTGAATATAGCTATGGTACCATGCTCTGCCGACTAAATCTGGTCCATTAGGGTCTAATACTATATATGTAACTGATGATTCTATAATGCTATTTTTCCATGATTTTGGAAAAATCATAACATTACAAAACTGATCTAAAAATATAAGTAACTGTCTGAATATTTAATTTGTGTATATTTGTATATTTGTCTGTGCATCTGATAATTTGGGTGTTATGGTACTAAAATCATGGTGTTCTGAAACTGTTGAAAATATATGTTTCTATTCATATGTTGTAAATCTTGTTTCTAAATATACTGTATAATTTCTATTTGTATTTGTACTGTAAATTCATCATTCTATAATATATATATATATATATATATATATATATATATATATCCCATGATATTTTCTGCTAATATACTATAAAACATGGTATTTGTAGCTACATAAATATTGTGCTAATTTGCTATAAACTCATGCCACATGATTTAAATAAATAAATTCACATGTTCTAAAATCTGTATTTTCTACTATACAAATATTTTATAATTTGAATAATAATAATAATCTGATAAAACATGTAATTTCTGCTGATAATCATACTAAAATTCCTAGCATAGCATATTTCCCTTACCTGACTATTTGAGTATTATCTACTATTTACAATCCCACGTGTGCAGCATTTATAATTTCAACATCCTAAAATAACACGTATAATTTCCCAATCAAACAACTGAATTAACCTAAATAATTATCATATACATATTTACTAAATCCACATATGCACAAATCCTAAACTATAATCCATATATCATTTTACCTAGGTTCCTAAAATACCACCAACTGGGTCCTAAAACACCCTATTCCTAGAAATATAATATCCTAATTTTACTTCACAAAACCCCAGTATATTCGCATATAATGCAGAATCTGACTTCAAATGAATTGGGTAATACTGAAAATACTCAAATATTCAACTTACCTTGATTTTGGAGTGGTACCCAAGTTGGCCTAACCAACGATCTACTCCAGCAGACTTGAAGAGAATATTACCAGGAGTAGTGTGGCGGCTTCCAATCATCGAACCGACGAAAATCAAAGCCAAAATCGTAGAGAGAAGGGGATAGGGTCGGTTTTTAGAGAGAGAAAGGGTTTGCTGCATGATTTTCTCGCTAAAAACCTAGATTAGGCATATTTATAATCCCGGATTCGTCGACGAGACACGTCATGTCGTCGACGAGTCCACGCAGGGAATTCGTCGCCAAACCCGAACCCCTCGTCAACAAACTTCAGGCTCTACAAAACCCCCTCTCGATAAATTCTCATCAGCGAGACACATGTCCACGTCAACGAGCCCAAGAAGGATACTCGTTAACGAGAAGCTTGCGTTCGTCGATGAGACCCTTTTAAAATTTTCCTGTGCCTCCCTTTTCTTTTATTATTTAATTACCATAATTCTACGGGTCTCTACAACATCTTTATACTCCTCATTTGCAAATCAATTGCAACTTTGAGAGAGCTTGATTTCTTGTGTTGTGTGCTCATTTATATAGTATTGTTACAGCTTAAACTTTCACCTTGCATACTCTTTTGAAAATATTTCTTCAGAGTTAGCTTAGAGAGTTTTCCTATATCATTTCATATTGATAAATATTATTTGGAAAAATCTCATTCTTGCTTGGGAGTCTTTAGCATCTTCATTGCTAGACTCAAGAGCTATACGTTGTGCTTATTACTAAACAATTTCTTTTGAGCTGTATCAAATATCTCTTGCACTTAATCTTGAAAATAATATTTGGAGATAATTTTTTAAAGCATGATCTTTGAAGTGTTCTTGATATACATATTTTGTTAACTCAAAGATCAATATCTCTCACATATTTCATAAACTATTTTTGGAGAGATATTTGCACATATTCTCAACTGAGCATAAATCTTTATCATACTAGAGTGCATTTGAGCTTATTATTGTACATTATTTGCTTGTATTAGAAGCATTACAATTGTACACAAATTATTTGATTTTTTGTTGTATTCTCCATGTGTGGTCGAAAGTGGGAGACTTGCCCTGTGAAAAGTCCTTAATTGCTCAGACTCAGTTATGTGAGCATTGGATTGGTTCAAACTCAGTTAAGAGAATTAGGTGCACCAACTTGTAAGGTGTTGTAAATGGTGTCACTCCACCCATGAAGTGAGCAACTAGTGAAATCCTCTTGCTTGTGAGCTTGAGGCAGGGACGTAGGCAGTATATTGGCCGAACCCCGATAACATATTATGTTTCTATTTTTAATTTCTTGCACTTTATATTCTTGCACATGGATGTTATATTTGATAAATTGTGAATGTTGCGCATGATTTAATTTCTGCATATTATATTTATTTGCACATTAGTATATGCTTAGAAAACCCTAGGTTGTGTATTACCGCTGCTGGTTTGGTTGAACCTAGGAATACATATTTAATACCCAATTCACCCCCCTCTTGGGAATACACCAATTCCAACAATTGGTATCAGAGTTTCGTTGCATAAACTTAAATGTTTTTGTAAAAGATCCCAATGATTCAAATTGGTGCATCCCTATTCAGCGAAGGATAGTCACCTACTAGCCCTACATTGTTTTGTGGTGTAAACTACATCCACTGGAAAATTAGAATGAGCGTTTTTATAAAATCTATGGACTGGAGGGTCTGGCAGGTGATTGTTAAGGGAATTCATATGCCTTTGAATGAAAATGATACTAACTTAATGCATGCAAATTCAATATTCATGGACATGCTATATTGCGCTTTAGATTCTAACCTTTTTATTGAGATTATGGCATGTAAAAGTACAAAAGATATATGGGATGAGCTGGAAAGGAAATATGAAAAGATCAAGGAAAAAGAGACCACCACTACGAAAATGTCAAGTTTAAATGTTCAAGAGGTGGTAAATCATGAGCTAATAGCATTAGCTGACGATGAGATATATGATTCCCATCCTACCTCAATTGATGATTCATCTATTGAATATTGTGATACATCATGTGTTGAATCATCCTATCGAATTTTGTGATAATACTATTGATGATTCATGCGATACTTATTGTGAAAAATCTTGTGATGAATCATATGATGAATTATATGATGAAAGCATGTCCTCACATGAAAAACTAGAAAATGTTTTATTGAAAATGCATAAGCTTGTAGTAAGAGTGTCTAAGAAGAAAACATTTCTTATAATCGTGAATAAAAGGATAGCAAAGTAGTTAAAGGAAATAAGAGGATATTATGCTAGTCTGGAAAAGAAAAAGATTAAGAGAATTTTGAAAATTATCTATTTGAATGGAAAGATTTGGGATGATCCTTGCATCAAAAATGAAAAGAATAATCATATCAAACCCTTCAGAGTTAAAAAGAGAAATATTTTCAAAAAGGGTTCATGCTTTGTTCATCATACCCACAGTCATGCCTCATCATGTAAAAATGAAACAAATAAACAAGGTGCAAGAGGTATGAACAAAGAAATGTTATGGTTGGTTAGGAAGGCAAACCTCTCAGAACCTAAGGAAAAATGGATTCCAATAGGAATTAAAAAATTATTTTAAATCTTTCCTTAGTTCCTAGGATTAGGGATTGTGATGACTAATGGCTTAGGGAGTGGTATGTGCTTAAAATGTAAAAACTTAGTATATGCATCCACAAATTTTTATATACTAAGAATCCGAGATAATTAAGCCAATGTTCAAATTCGGGCAAAATATCCAACCTAAACGTAATACATAAATATCAAAATGATTGGTTATAATATGAAAAAAATTGGCTAATGTAAGCAAGATAAATCTACTTCCAAATGGACAGGGCATCTTTGCCTGGTAAATAATTTCAAATGCTTAACTCAATACTTAAATATAAACAACTTAAGTTAAGCAGTTGTTGTCCATTGCACAAAATTGAGCTTTAAGGAATTCATCTTGTCATATATTATTCTTCCCTAAAGACATTTTTTGAACATAAAGGCCTTGATAAAAAACTTAGTCATTATTTCGGACATGAGCACTGACCTTCACAAATTCCTATTCTACCCAGTGCTTAATTTAAAGACATCCTTCCTGAATCAAATTAGAGGAATCCTTTAAGGGATTCAAGTTTTATTATTAAATCAAAATGTTCTCTTTGAACCTTAAATATAAAAATCCTCTATTTTGATGCATCATCTCCTCCATAGGAAATCCTTACTAAACCACAATCATATTCAGTAAGGTTTCTCCCATTCCTTGGCTTGTATCCTTGCTCATGATTATAATCACGTCTAAAGGATACTTTCCATTGTTCAAAGAGCATTGTTCATAAAATTCGTATACTCCTAAATGCTCTTTGGTAAGATGGGTTGGACAATTTACAAGCACGAAAATATTTTAAGAGTATTCTGAATGATTTTCTGAACTTAAAGGAAATTTAATCTTTAAGAGTATTCATTCAAATTCCCTTCAGTAGCTCTCAAACTTTATATAAAATCATTTAGAACTTCATCTTCATGAATTAAGTTAAACGGCTAATATGATTGCTTTAGGCTTCAATTTAGATTATGGAACAGAATTCATAGAAACCTATGCACAAATAGTAGAAATTCAAAGCCATTCTAACTTGGGCCTCTCACGATTTGAAATTCATAAGAAAAGAGGTGGAAGTAGGCTTATGACCCTAAAAAATATGGTTTGTGACTTTTTGGTCCTCTAAGCCCATGCTTCCAAAGCCAAGTTCAAGTCATTGAAAACCTTAAGAATCCTTGGCTAAGAATTTGTAGGATTGAAAAGGCATAAGATAGCAAGAACGCACAACTCAGAGGGAGCACTTCTCTTTAAAATTTTAACTCTATAAAATGCTCTTATAGTCATACTACATGTCTATATGCCTTTATGAACAGCATTGCAAATGATTATCCATAATGCATTAAAAGATTAAGTTTTCTTGATGGATAGCTTCTAGTTTATGAAATGTTGATTGAACTACTGAAATGCATGCTTGTATGGAAGGTCAATTGCATGGCTAATACAATATCTTGTGTATTGCATGTTGGTAGTGGATATAGGTTCTTGCATGCTTAACTTGAATTATAAATTGCCTGTTTGAAGCTATCAGGTACAGGTTTTATGAGAAAATGTCAAATTTATAGATAGCATGCTGCCGAAATTTTGAAAAATTTTCCTAAAATAAAATCATGTACAAAGATAATTATGATAAAATAAATGCTAAAACTAAATAAATATTAAATTCCATCATTGCATAATCATTGAGAATATTCAGGAGAGGTGAGCTCCATCCCTAGGAAAAGAGCATAACGAACTCATATGCATCACTTTCATTTCTTGAATATTGAGGCTTGTTTTAGAAAACCTGGAACATCATATACAACTCTTAAGCCTCTACGAATAGATATGGTCTGTTCTCAGGTTTATGAACTCTTGTGCATGCCTTAATATTTATTTTTTGATGCATGTGAGAATTATATGGATGATTATACTATTTGCATAATAAAGTGAAACAATCTTGATCCAGTATATTTGCCTTTTAAGAAACCTAAAATGATTGCTTATACTACTTGACTGGTTTTTCCTTGATAATTATAAGCACTTTATTTCATCTAAGCTTGAATTCAAATTGAAAGGGGGAGCATCTAAAATTAAATCACATCCTATTTTTGCTCACCCTATCTTTGGCTTAGACTAATTGCTTATTGTGGTCCATATGCTTAGCAAAATAAAATCCCTTCCACCCACAGTAAATCACTAACTTATAGCATCTAGGTTCGTATTCAAATTCATAGGGGTAGCTTCTAAAAATAAGATTCTATCTTACTTTTCTCACCAAATTTTTTTGGCCTAGATTTGATTTGAATCCATTGTGGCTTGCGCATAAATGTAATGTTCTTCTTGAAAACCATAATTTGGAATCTGTTGTGCCACAATCATCTATTGTGCCATATGATCTTGCCTTTGAATTGTCTATCTTTAAGTTTCTTATGGATCTATTTTTTTGGTCATGAGTTGTTTTGTGCTTAAATGTTCACAAGAAAAATTTTTCTTTCCCAAACTTTATATTAAAGTTTCTTTTTTAGCAAGCACCCCCCAATACCTTTTGCAAACATCAAACGGGGAATTTTTAGTTAAATGTTTTATTTTTTGGCAAGAAACATTTTCAAATCTAAAATTCTTATCTCTTGCCTTACTATTTTTATATATGTTTTCAAATTACATTGCTAGTTCATTTATTCATACATAAAAATGCATGCTAACTAGCTAGACCGAGTTTATACTCAAATACAAAATTGCAATTTATGGCTTTTGAAGGTATTTTTCATAGGTTAATTGCAAATGCATTTTGACCACATGGTTCATGTATCACAAAGTATATTGTTCGCCACCTGCTAACTAGGTGACCTCCTACATAACTAGATGATTTTGTCACCCGATGATTGTATGATCTTTGTCACCTTAACCTCTTTTCACCTCTATAACCCCGTACTATCCTATATGATCACACAACAGATCTTTTGCGATTTGAGGTTAGATTTCTAGGGTTGTTTCTTCACCATGCTTTATTTAAAGCCCCTTTTCCCCCTCTCTTTTCTTAGTTATAGTTTTGTTCCCATTCTAGCAGGCTTTAGCTTCGCTTCCTTTCTCTCTCTCTCTCTCTCTCTCTCTCTCTCTCTCTCTCTCTCTCTCTCTCTCTCTCTCTTACTTCTTTGTGGTAGAAATTACAATTGTCTAAATACAGGCTATGAGCTCCATGGAAGAGTTATTTGATTCTTTGCTATTGGAGGGAGAAATCGTCCCTTCTTCTTTGACTGCTTCTTTAAAGGTGACTTTGGCAAAAGGGCTTTGAGATTTTCTTTAATTCTCTCTATTGGGGTTTTACTTCAATCAAATGAGGCACAAGTGAAATCCTTTCTCACTAGGGTTGTTAGGATTGAAGTGATGTCTACCATCTTCCTATTTTATCAACAAGTCAATTGCCAAACTCTTGATGTTCCTTTGTTTGGCTTATAGGGAGCATAACAATTGTCATGAGATCCTTGCTAACAAAGCAAGTTATCTCATTAAAATGAGTTTTTGAGGTCTAGCCTAGAATCTCAAAGTGGCTAGTACTTTTAGATCAATGATCAACAATATAAAGATACTGAAGAACTAGCAAGGCATGAGATAGAAACTAAAGTCATTTGAGATATGATGAACTCTTCATCATTGCTTATTACTCAACACTTTGATGTTACATAGGAGAAGAAGGTGAGGCTTTTAGGGATTAAGGATCGCCTCCAAGCTTTGAGTGACGAGGTTTTCAAGGTGAAGATGACAATCGTTGGCCATGAGGACTCCATTTGATGGTTACAATACTCATCTACCCTCATGCAGCTACTGGGAGAATTAGAATAGGTTTTTCTTTTTCTTTTTTTTTTTAAAAAAATTTATTTTTTTTCATCTTGTACTTTTTTAGCTAAGTCCTAAGCACTGGCTGAAGTTTGTAACCTTGAATAGATTGAATAGGAGTATGATTTTTTTGGAATTGGTGTATTCCCAAGAGGGAGGGGATGAATTGGATATTTAAAACTTCTTCTTAGGTCAACTAACCAACAGTAGGATAACACAACCTAGAGTCATCTAAGCATTTTCCAATAACACAGATGAACTACTAAGCAAATATTTAACCTAATAAACCAATCTCAGTATTATCAATCATTTAATGTATGAAAAAAATAAAAGCTACACCAAATATGTTATCGGGGTTCGGTCACGTCCCCACCTCAAGCTCACAAGTAAGAGGATTCCACTATGGCTCGCTTAATGGGTGGAGCGGCACTTAATACAACACTTTATAGGATGGTGCACCTAGTTCTCCTAACTGGGTTTGAATCAATCCGAGACTTTTCACAAGGCAAGTCTCACTCTTTCGATCACACGTCGGGAATACAATCAATAAAATATTTGTGTACAAATAAATTGTTTCTAAAATAAGCTGATGTGTACAACAATAAGCTTAATATGCACTCATGTATGATATGAAAATAAGCTCAATGTGAGTATGGTGATTTCCTCACAAAATAACCTTTGTATAAAGATGTTTATGATAAGTGCTTAAAGATTTTAACCCAATTAAGAAATCCCTCCAAAAATATTTTTCTAAATAAAGTGTTGGAGAATGTAGGGTTTATGGCTCAAAAATATTTTTGCAAGCACAAGCAAGTGAACCTTTGAATCTTGTCGTGGATGTGCAAGATTCATAAGCAAGAAATAGTTTTTCTCCAAAAATGTTTATTAATGAAAATATATGGAGAAAACTTAGGATTTACTCTCAAGATAATGATTTTAAAAAGAATGAGATAAGAGAGGATAAGCAATATGATTTGTAAAAAATAAAATGCCCAAGATAAAAAATACTCTCTTGAAAATGATTTTTTGAATAAATAACAAAGAGAGGATGAAAAACTAGCTTCAGAAGATGAAAATATGATATATAAATTTCAAAGGATTTTCTAATTAATCATTGTGCTAATTTTGAGTGATGAGGGGGTATATATAGACTTGGGTGAAAATATGACCATTGGGGCACGAAGGTCATTTTAGAGAAAGATTAATGATGTTTAATTAAAATTAACGTCGTTTACCAAATGACCAACCTGAGAGGTTCCGTCTACCATATTCAAGATTTGGTCAACCATATTGTTATGTTTGGTAAACCATGGTAATTTTCAACTAAGTTTTTGGTCAACCGTCTTAGGGCGATTTTGAACACGTTCGAGGTTCGATCAACTAAGACAAGTTCAGTTGACCATTTTCTAAGGTTCGGTCGACCAAGGCAGTTTTGAACTAATGGTTCGGTCAACCAAGTTGTTGGGGGTTAAACGTGCCAGTTCGATCGATCGTGGAAGGCACGTTCATTTCAGAACGGTCGACTGAGTGAAGTCAATATGTTGACTTCTAGTCGGTTCGATTGACTGAGACATTTATACTGCCAAGGGTTCGGTCGACCAAAACTTTGACTTTGGTAAACTTTCTTAGTTCGGTCGACCAAGGTCAAATGACCTTGCGATGGTTGGTCGACCGAGGCTTTTAATTAAACCCAAAAACCTAGCGTCGGTGGACCAAAGTCATTCTTGCCCCAATTTTGACCCTAAATTCTTTTTGAAATCCTTGTGAATAAGTTATAGTATTTTAGATTAAGGGTATTGTGTCCTAAGGTCAGTTTATGACATTTGTTTGATTTCCTATGGTCAATCTATGGTCAACTGAGCTTATCATTCACCTCATGCATGTCATGCATTATTACAGACCAAATATAAAACAAAATGCAATACAAATGAAATTTAAATGTCTTCAATCTTCTTTACTCTTGTAACTTCCTTGGAATGCGTCAAATGATATGGTCTTTATGTTCCTCCTGACTTCCATCTCTTCCTTATGTGTGTGCTAAAGTATTAAGTCTGCTTCAAGTACTGAATACACACATAAGCAACTTGCGGTTTGTCATAATCAAAACCAGGGATCAAACTCAAAAAGTCAACAGATTTGGTTGCATCTCTCGTTATAACCTTATCTACCTGACCATATGGTTAGCCAATTGTTAGGGTGCTATTCGTTTTGAGTTTTTCCCCGCTTTCAATGGAATATTGCCCCAATTTTATTTGCTATGGGGCGTTTCATCTTAACTCCCCATGTGAGTGCTTCACCTTTAGCAATTTCTCTGATCATTTGTGAAAGATTGGGTGATGAATGATTCACCTTGCCTCAAAATGGTTTGTCTTATGCAAGATTGCCTTTTGCTTAAGCAGTTTCCATGTAGTTCCTTGAGTAAATAACTTAACTGAGCAGTTATGGCCACATTCCAAGACGGTGCACAAAAATTGCATGAGCAAAAGGTCTAGCTATGAGTATTGTGAGTGTTTGAAAACAAAGAATGCATTAAAACAATGAAATAATGTTGCAAGAATATGTGTGATATATACTATTCGTTATTGTATATGATATTCTCATATTAACATTTTTCGTGAGTAAGTTCATTATTTTGGTACAAAAGTAGTTAAATTGATTTTACTTGAATGAGCCAAGGATGTTTTTCACTATTTTTGCTTAAGCATTAAACTCGGCATGCATAATTAAATATCGAATAATGCGCATGCTCTTGCTTTATTTGAAAACAATGAAATATAATAATTTGTTTACTTGTAAAAATTTTAAATTCATAACTTGAAAATTTTTCCAAAAAATCAAAAATTAACTTTTTAAAATTTGAAAAATTGTTTACTAAAAGCATATACTGCTAATTGGGACGAACTCACCCCCAAGCAGTGAAAAGGAGTTTGTGCAGCAAATCGGTGCCAGCCTACACAAATCCTGGATAAGCAATGAGCAGGCCAGCAAAGGAGGATTCTAGCAAGGAAAATAGGCATAAAGAGAAAAATGTCATCATTCTTACGACAAGGCAGAACGATGACATGCCTCCTTAACCAGACATTCTCTCTGCGTTTTAGCAACGCTAACATTAACAAATCCTCTCCCTCTCCTCGTCACCACACTCTGCACTCTGTCATCACCTCCCCGGTAAGCTTCTCTCACTCTCTCCTGCTCTCACCTCCTCTGCCATGGTAGGACTCGCATTTTATCTGGCAACCTGTTGCTGAATGCGTTCGTCGCTGCTCGACCTAGGGTGGTTGGCGCCTCCATTCGAGCAACTCAGTTCTTGGGTTCTTTTCGAAGTCTGTAGGAGCTGGGGGAATGGGTTCTGTTCGGGACTCTGTATCGTATCTCTCGCAACGTGAAGCCGCAGAGATCGACGAGATCCTCATGGGTCCTCTCGGCTTCAGCGTCGATCAGTTGATGGTCAGTGTTGTTTGTATTCATTTATTTGTTATTTTTCCCATTGAACTCTTCTTACGGTATATTTTTTCTCCCAATGATCGTAATTGTAGGAATTGGCTGGTTTGAGCGTGGCCACATCCATAGCGGAGGTAAGTGTTTTGAGGGTACTCTGAATTTCAGCTTGTTGCTTCTTTTTTACATTTGAACAAGTTACGTATTTGCTTATCAGTTGGACATGAAGTGAAACTCATTTGTCTAAAGGTGAACTAAATTATCCAATAAAGTATGTTAGATCACTTGAATAGGCATTAATCAGTTATGTTTTACGGATCTCAATTAGGAACTTTGTGGGATAGTTAAGTTAGGGTTTTGTGTTTTTCTCTTTGGAAGTTCAATTACTCCACTGTCTTCTGCTCGTAATTTGAAAATTGGTCCACTGTTTTGTCTTACTAAGGCTAGTTTAAACTTTTTTTTTTTTTTTTTTTGGGGTCTCTGCTCACTACTATTGTTCCGTTACTATTGGTAACCACGTGTCCAAATTGTTTGAGGCTTCTTGTACACTGGGGTTTTGAGGAGTGGCTCAGGGGAGAAGGCTAGCGAGTTTGTGTGTGATTGTCATTTATTGTTGGATGAGTTTTGTGAGCAGTATGGATATAATTCAAATTCCTTAGAGCTTGTGGATGGAATTTTCCACGAGTCAGCGAATCTTTTAGAGGGTTTGGAAGGGTTCTTATTTTCAAGGATGATAGGTTGGGTAGAGACCGGCATGCGGCAGATCCCAAAGGAGATGATATTTTTTTAACTCCTGTCTTCCCCAAGGAGGTTAGTGGAATGGATATTAATGCTCAAGAACTCTTGGAAAACATAGGCTTGTGGTTGTCTATTCTTGGGACAAGTAGTTAGGGCATGGATTTTGCTAAGAGTAAGATGAAAAAAAGTCAACACAAGCTAGCCAATTTAAAGTTCCTCATAAATTATGACGGAGGGGGATTGAAAGGGGTCTTCTTGATTTATTTGCATTTGTTTATTTCATTTTATTGTTCTTGATTTTTCTTTAATATATATATATATATATATATATATATTCTAGTTATGATAACTAGACATCCTTCTTTAGATTGTAATTATTTATTCTCTTTCTTAGTAAATTTATTTTGCTAGCCAAAAAATGGGAATTACATCCCCAATTTATTTTGTTGATCTGTTGTTGAAATACAAGGCCATGATTTCATTTCCATGGACATTTTGAAGTCATCTATGCTAAACACCAGACTAGGGTAAAGTTTATGATATTATTTGTGGCTTTTGTGCAATCAATTTTAATGGTCGTTGCATTTGAATAATTGAACGCGCTCTTTGCTAATCTTTGTGCATTCCTTGTTCAATATATGTGATGCTTGTGAAGTTATGGGTGGATCGTGATCATTGATAACCCTGTTTGATTTGTGAAAAAGATTGACCCTTTAATGAGATCTCTAAGAATGAGTAGGATTTCTAAGAATAGGGTGCTATAGAAACTTTTTGGATAGTTAAGAATGTCATAAGCATACATTCTGGATTGGCCTATGAGTTACCTAGGGATCCCCTTCGGGGATAACCCTAGAGTAGCGGATTTTTGGAATCCGGTAATGAAAAGGGTGACTAAGAGGTTAGATGGTTGGAAGGGGACTCTTTTCTCTTTAAGGGGTAATATAATCTTGATCTAGGCTTTTCTTTCTAGCATTCCTTTATATTTCTTGCTTGTATTTAGGATTTTCATGAGGATTGCTAGCAAGCTTGAGAGAATCATAAGAGCCTTTCTGTGCTTTGGTGGGGGGATCATAGGACCACTTAGTCAGTTGTGGTGAGGTTTGTAGGTCAAAAAAGGAGGGATGGTTGGGTCTAGGGAAGTTAGTGTCTAAAAACGCGATTCTTTTAGCTAAATGGCTGAGATGTTTCCCTTTAGAAGAATTGTCCCTTTGTCATAGGGTAATAAGAAGTAAGTTTGGGTTGGATGTGAATGAGTGGGTTAGGAATGTTAGTTTAAAATGTTCGTCAGAAAGTTCGTGGAGGTCCATTTCTCAGATCCCTCACACTAAACTTGAGGTGGGGAGGGGCTGTCAAATCCGATTTTGGAAAGACCCTTGGCTGGTAATGCATCCTTATCCTTTTCATCCCCTTGTCTTTTTCGATTAAGCTTCGAGCAAAATAAAGCTATTTCTTTCTTTGTTGGAGATTTGAGTAGTCCATTGGTTTCCTAGAATCTCCATTTTAACAGATCTCTTAATGATAGGGAGATGGTAGAGCTATCTTCTTTGTTATTGTTATTGAATGGGAGCGTGGTCTTAAATTTCCACGAAATTGTCGAAATTTCCACGAAATTGTTGAAATTTCCATCGAAATTTCTAATTTCCGTCACCCTCAAAATTGAAATGGCAGTCAATTTCTGTCAAAATCTCAACGAATCATCCGAAATTTATCGAAATCTCGAAATTTTAGAGAAACTTGTCGAAATTTTAACTATACGATGAAATCTCGTCAGAATTCAAATGAGAAATTTAGGAGTGAAGTGAAATTTCAATCTTAATTTATTTTATTTATTTTATCAAAACAACCTAAAATAACTTGGGAGGAGATAGTGAGTAAGGATTTAATATCCTTGAATCTATCAAAAGAAATGGTCCATAATCGCATAAATTGGTGGAAAAAGGATTCATATAGCCGACCCCACCTAGTGGGGCTAAGGTTTGGTTTTGTTGTTGTTGTTTATCGAAACAAAAGATTATTACAAGTTCTTTTGAAATTGTATGAAAAAATAAACTTATAGTAACATTTTATTTAACCATTCATGTCTAAATTATCATTATTTGTCTAATAAATAATATTTAAATGATTTGTGAATTTCATTTGTATTAAGTGAATATGTTTAATGTATATTATCTTACAAACACGTTTGTTACACAAACTATTTTATAACTTTTCCACCTCATACAAAACATAGATGTATTTAATTTCTAATATATTAGTCCTAAAACTTTATTATTATGTTTGTTAACCATTTCTAAAGTTTCACAAAGAATTCCATGCTTTACTACTAATTTCTATTATTTTTTCAAATCGAAATCGAAATTGACATCGAAATCAAAATTTCCGTCAAAAGTTCCATACTTTTGGAGCTTCGAAATTTGAATTGAAATCGAAATTTAAGACCTTGAATGGGAGTAATTTTTCATCGGGGAGGGGTGTTTTGTCCTAGTCTTTGGATCAGTTGGGAGTGTTTTCTTGTAAATCTTTTTTTAATTCTTGACTCACTCCAATTCTTCTTTCCCACACTATAGTTTCATCTGGAAGTCTAAGGTTCCACCAAAAATTAAGGCTTTCACTCGGTTGGTTGTGCTTAGTAAAATTAATACTAATAACTTGCGGCAAATTAGGAGATCTTTGATGGCTATTTCTCCTGATGTATGTGTGCTTTGTTACTAAAATTCTGAGAGGGCTTCTCATCTTCTTTTGCACTGTGAATTTTGTTCGAGGATTTGGAACATGCTTTTTGATATTTCTAGAGACAGCTGGGTTTGCCCTTCTTCAGTTGGTGAATTGTTAGCTGTTTCCTTCAAAGGCTTTGGTAGGAGAAAGGACAAAGCAGTCCTACGGAAGTGTGGAATATTCACAGTTTTATGGGGGTTATGGTTGGAGCATAATGCAAGGATATTCAGTCGGAAGAGACTACATGGGGTGCTGGTTTGGTAAAAAGTCAGTATTTGGCCTCACTGTGGTGTGCTGGTCTGGGTTTTTTTTCAGAGGAATTAGTTTCCTCTAGTTACATAGAAATTGGAGGAACATTTTGGAATTCTTATTTATTACTTTTTGGTATTTTTTAGCTCTTTTTACTGGATAATTCCAGGCCTTTTTTTTTTTTGGGGGGGGGGGGGATGTCTTCTCCCTCGTGTAAATTCTCTTCCTATGAATGAAATTTTCTTTTGCTATAAAAAAAAGGAATATCATAAGCATATGATCATTTGTTGGTTGTTAAGATGTAAAAACCAAATTTAAGTTTTGTGATCCCTTTACAAGTGAAACTGTTTCTTTTGGCAGGTTTACAGGTCTAGTGAGTATAATCGCGTTCTTGCTCTTTGTGGTCCAGGAAATAACGGTGGTGATGGTATGGTAGCAGCACGCCATTTGCATCACTTTGGATATAAACCATTTGTTTGTTATCCAAAGCGTACTTCTAAGCCTCTTTACGCGGGTCTGGTCACTCAGGTATTGGGATGGAACTCGAGTTGAGACCATTTATTTGTGTTCTCTATTGAGTGCTTATTTGGTGTAGTAGTAATTTTGTAGATGGAATCACTGTCAGTCCCTTTCCTATCAGTGGAGGATCTGCCTTCGGACCTATCAAATGACTTTGACATTATAATAGATGCGATGTTTGGATTCTCTTTCCATGGTAAACATTCATTTTTGCAATCATTCAATGTATACTATCTTTAAAAACACAAAATGCACTAGCCCTCTTAAAATGTTGTGTTGACTTTAATGTTCTCGTAAAGTTTTGTTACTAGCAATAATAGTTTACAGTCTTTTCTTAATTTTGACCATGTGAATGTGTCCAGTTCTGCTAAGTTTTGCCCATCTTACAATGGATTGGATGATCTTATTTCGCGTCATTTATTTTCAGTCAACTACTTTTAAGCCTTTGTTTTCAACTTAGTCTATGTATTTGTTGGTGTGTTACCCACAAATTCTTACCACAAAATTTTTTTTTTTTGGGGGTAGTTTCTATATATCCCAATTCCCAACTATCCTAATTTATTTATTTTACTTTGTTTCTCATTGGAGATTGAGATGAGAGCAACATCTTCCACCACATCTTCTCACATACTCCACATTTGCGTTTTGGTAAATCCTTGTGCATTCGTCTCTTATCTTGTGTTCCAATGCCTCATTTGGAATTTGGAATTGGAATGATTGGGATTTGGAATCTAGTTATTTCCATTCCCAAAGTTCAATGCTTTGGGAATCATTCACTCCCACTTGTGTTTAGATCATTTAAGTTGGTGTCTGAAACATGAGGAAATAGAAGATATTTTTTAATGTTTTTTTAGATAGAAAAGAAGATATAGTTAGAGAGAGAATATACAATCAGTGCGAGGATACTGAATCTTCAAAAAGAAAAAGTAACAAATAAAAGAACAAAAAGGAAAAAGATGAAAAAACAACTAAAAAACAAACACTAGAATCAGCCAAGAAAATGCCTTTTAAACCCTTCCCATGGTTCACCAACCACTTCAATTTAGATAATTCCCTTTGACCCTTTTTCATCTTGGATTTACATCATCAAGCCTAACGCAATTTCCTCCATGACCGAACAAATTGAAGCCTAAGTTATCCAACAAACTCTTATATTTAAAGGTCCTTCCTAGAAATTCTTGGGGCTGGAGTGGGCAGAATTCCCTCTTTTTGTTTTTGCTCTTTGTTAGAAACATCATCCTCAAAAATACTAATTCCATCTAAACCTTCTAGAGGAGGCAGTGACACATAAGATAAATCCTTAAGACAATCAGATGAAAGAGTAATAATGTTGATATCGAATTTGATCTGAAAGTAAGCCCCCATCACAATCAAAATCACTGCTGTGTGCACTGTCATCATCTGCAACATCCCCCTGTGTGCACTGTCATCATCTGCAACATCCCCCTATCTCTTACTATCCTTGCAAGTATTAGCCTTCTTATCGACTCCTCCACTGTACTTAACCCGCCTTTTGAATCCCTCTTAAGTTTTTTTATTTTTCTTTCCCACCAGATGAATCTTGAATTTATTTAAGATGTTTCTTCATTTCAAAACCCATTTGCACTCCCCTTATGGCAAACATAAACCTTTTGACCCCTCAGATTATCTGAATTTGCTCCTTTACCATTTGAAATTCTGTATGAACCACAATAAAATCCTGAATTTTATTCTCGCTAGAAATATTGTTTTTAGATGAAGCTCCCCTGATTTCATCCTTGAAACCCCCCCTACTAGCACAGTTGTCAAATTGAGATTTGAATCATGAATGGAAATTCCAATTTTGAGAATCATGAATCGAGAATTGAATTGTAAGATTTGGTACAAATTTCCAAAATCAATTCTAAATGGCATGCACAATCACATTTCACGTGTATGATTTCCTTGAACAAATAAAAGTAAAGGAATGAGTCAAGAAATATTAATTTAAAAAATGAACATTATGTTGTTTAAGGGAAGGAATCGAGAAAAAAAAAAGAGAACTTTTGGTGTTTATCAACAATTAAAAAAAAACATTTTGAAAGTGAAGGTGTAGTCCCAAGAGGGGGGGTGAATTGGGTTTACAAAAATTTTTTTAAGTGTTTTTCTGAATTTTCAACCTTTTGTAAACTTAAGCAAACACACAAGAATGACTTAATTTTAAATCAACCACAATCCAAACACAAGCCAAATACCAATCACAAACCAAACAATATTCAATCAACCAATCACAATACTTAACCAAATTGTGAAAGCTTGCAACACTTTCTTATTTCAGCATTTGCTAAATTTCAGTTTGTAGCCCTGTATGAATGATTTTTTAAGCTCTTCTTTTAATCAAGATTTCCGCAAGCGATTAATCAACGTACTCCCTTTAAGGTTTCTGCAAACGATTAACCAATGTACTTTCTTAAATTAAAAGGTCTTTTCAATCTCAGTTTTCAGCAATCCTGCACTTTGAAACACAATTTGTATATGCTGAAATTTAAATAGAAAAGGGTAGAGAGAGTGAGACCGAGATTTTTTACGAGGTTCGGCTTATCCCTAGCCTACGTCCTTGCCTTAGGCAAGACCACCTAAGGATTCCACTAACACCTTCCTTTGCGGGCGGAACAAACCGTTTACAACCCTCCTTTAGGGTGGAGCCCCCTCTCCAAGCGATACCCCACGCTCAGTTACAACGATCCAATGACCTGAACTGTCAAAGAAACAAGAAACAAGAAACAAGAAACAATTTCTTTTGTACAAAGAATGCTTTCAGATAGAGCTGGTTAGTACAATTGAAAGCACTATATACTTCAAAAACAAATATCAAAAGAAATAGAATTGAAGCTCAAGAACAAATTCACTGGAATACTTCTCTAGATGGAAATCAGCAATTCAGATGTTTAGAGATTAGAGAAGATTGATTAGCACTTCAGAGAAACTCAGCAATTCTCAGTATCAAAGAGTGAGCAAGAGAGCTTTTGAGAGAGCAAGAGAGCTTTTAGCTTGAGAGAAAATTTTTCAATGCTTGGTGTGAGTTTAATTAGAGAAAACATGTATTTATAGGCTCAAAAAGGTTAATTTGTGTTGCCCTAGTTTACTTAGAGTGTTTCCCAAGTTTTTTCAAAATTTGGGACACAAGAAACTTAAATTTGAATGTTAAAACTTATAAAAAATATAGCCGTTAACAGTGCTCAGGTGCCTAAGGTTCCTTAAAACAGTGAAATTTTTAACTGAAAACAGGGTCAGGCGCTTGAGGTGACAAAGGTCAGTCGCCTGAGCCTACACTGCCTCTTTAGAAATTCATCAGGGAAATCTTCAGGCGCCTGAGCTTATTCTTCAGTCGCCTGAACAGATAAAAATTCTGATTTTCAAGTTATTTTTCAAAACCACTTAGCCCCCTTGCTTTGTCACTTTAAAAATCATTTTTCGGGGCTTTTAAAACAAGGTCTCTACATCCATGACAACCCCTAATGAGCTTCAAACCATTTCCACATGATATTTAGTATGAAGTACTTACATAGGTTATCCTATAGCCTTAATCACTCTAAGCTTGTAGTCTTCATATTAGTTTTTGTTTTGAATCGTCGTAGACTTTGAGCTTGAGTCAACTTTAGGTTTCCCATGGTTTGAAATCGCGGTCATGGGTGACTTTGCATAACGGTTGCAGGTGTTGCGGGACGCAAGAGATGCGGGTGTTACGTAACAGGAAGCGGGCGTAACGGACGTGAATTTTTTTCACGTATGCACAATCGTGCCAAAATCGAAAAATAAGCAAGAAATCCATTAATACATGATTTTTAATGAATTTTAAAGGTCTTCATTAAACCTAGAAATGTTTTTTGATAGGCATTATGATTTTTATATTAATTTTAGTGCGCTGTTTACAGAAAAAAAATATTTTTTTTATAATTTACATTACTTTAATGAGTAAAAAGATGTAGAAATGTAATTAAAATGAAGAATCAATTAATTAAAACATAAAGTTACTAAAAATGAGTCAATAGACTCAATACTCAATATACACAATACATATACATGAATACAATATTACAAATTTATAACATAACAGTATAACACATGTCACCACCAAAAAGAATGACGTGGTGGGTCTTCATAATTTGCATCTGTATCTCGAGATTGGGATTGGAAATTATCTCCCCATCCTTGTGGAAATACATAGTTGAATAAACCCAAGTTTGCGTCATTTTGTTGTTGCTCCTCAAAATATACTGGTGATGAAAATTCAATTGATATGTGAGGTGCATAATCTCCTCGTTGACCATATCCTGAATAATGTCCATAAGTTGGGGCTGGGGTTGGCTCTGGGTAGTGTGTAGAATAGGACTCACTATGAGATGATGGATATGTTGGATGAGATCCATATGATTGTGATGATGAATCATCTAAACCAAAGTCGCCAAAACTACGAACCACACCATATGAATCTTCAACAAAATCACGGTCTCGTTGTTGGCTACTCCTTCTCCTGTTCTCTCTTCTTATCTGCCTGTTCCTTTTCTCCTCATCTTCTTTTCTTCTTATTCTCTCCCCCCTCTATTTCTATTCTATAATTATCTCAGTTCTCCCTTTATTCTAAATTTATATTACTTGTCCTAAATTAGGTAGTTTTATACTAGCATCGAAATATTGCTCTACAGAGGTAGAGGTGACAACACAATTGTTTTTTAAGCGCATCATCAAGTATTGGGATGTTCCTGAAGACATCACCAGTGATTGAGGCACAGGATTCACAATAGTTTTCAGAATCTTTGGTTCACAGCTTGACGTCTCTAGCCACGCCGCTACTCGACGTGGCTTAATTTTCTTTCAATGCTCAAAAGAGATCAAAAACCAAGAAGGGTCCTTTTGAGCTTGTTATACGCAGTAGCTGTTGTTAGTCTTTACCTCACATAGTGGATGAGCCATTAGAGGAAAGAGTGATAGCATACATCTTCACTAAAGAATGGACACAAAATGTGGAAAATGCCCAAGCCTACTTTGAGAAAGCTTCCAAGCAGATGAAGTGGACAGGTTGAGGAAGAAGATTGTTGCATTTCAATGTGGGCAACTCGGTGCTTGTTAATGTTTGAAGTCATTATGGGGTTGAGATATGAGACTACTTCGCAAAAGTCGAGAAGGCCTCTTAAAATGTTGATTTGTCAGCTTGGATCAAGGTGCACCTTGTGTTTTACATTAGCTACCTCAAGCTATTTATTGTTGACATTGAAGATCCAATTCAATCAATTAGAGGCTTAGAGCACCATTGGAGACCTTGCAACTTGATAGATTAGAAGTTAAAGAGAACCTTGCAGATAGAGAGCTCACATCATCAAAGGCGACCATGGCATGAGTTCTTAATCAGTCGAAGGGCCTTAGAGATGAACAAATGATGTCGGTGGTCCTGCAACTTTGTGGGAGAAGGTTGAAAAGCACTTAGTGTCAAAGTCTATGAGGATGTCTACTGCATAAGTGGGGGAGAATGTCACATGTCAGCTTGTTTAGGGCATTATGCTTGCTTGTGACTGCTTGTTTTGCGCACTTTGGATTTTGGATTGGTAACCATCATGTAAATACTAGTGTTGGTTTTATTCTTTGAGTAGGGTAATGCCTTAGTGAAAAAGGAGAGAATGACTTGGTCAAACTGATGTTTCCTTGTGCTAGAGTAGAAATCTCTTTAGACAACTGTTTAGAGGAGGGTGAGTGTTCATCAATATCATAAAACTCACTGGCTATTGTAAACATGCTTATCCTACTCGCCTCCCTCCCTAAACACATGTTGCCTATGGAGGTAATAGTATAAATAACGTTGCTTTGCAGACTGCCTAACTCATGTTTACTCTCATGATTGCTTGCTACATTCACTTAATTTGTATTCGATGTCCATGAACTTGTGTATATGGTGAATCCACGGATTATTTTCAGTTGGCTAGTTAAGTTTATGTGATATGACTAGTGGCATGCAGTCCTTCACACGGTGTGTTTGGCCCATGACACAATGGATTGATTCTTGCATACCAACAAAAGTAATTTGATTATATATGTCAACATCTTGCTCATTGGTGAGGTTATTATAGTAAATTTGAAAGGACTTAACAAAAAAGATACTTGGCCATTTTGAGCAACTCTTTTGATGTGTCCAATTTTTATCCAACAATAGCAACATGTGAACCATGCTCTTGCAATTCTAAGGAGTTGAGATGTAAGCATATGTTTATCCTATTGAGAAATCCTAGATTAAATTTGGTATGACAAGTACTTTGATCAAAGATATGATCGAATCAAGTTTCTCTGATGAGGTCAGTAGCGCTAAAAAGATTCTCCACTCAAATGGAGCACCATGTTTTATTTGTGTTGGCTACACGAAATCATTCTATAATTTAAGCTATAATTTGTATATCATAATCATGGTGGGGGTATTGAATAAGCTCATCTAATTCTATCTACCATCTACTAATTTAAAAATAAATTTCAAATTCTTTAGGAGCCCCAAGGCCACCTTTTGATGATCTGATCCATAGGCTGGTTTTGCTGCACAAATGTGGTCAAGCACCCAAAAAATTGCCCAACATTGTTTCTGTGGATATTCCTTCTGGATGGCATGTTGAAGAAGGGGATATTGACGGAGTAGGCATTAAACCTGACATGCTGGTATGCTTCTGATGAGAACTTCCCTGCATTCCACATCTTGATACATGAAAGTGATAGTTTGGAATTTGTTTTAGTTGTTTTACATGCTTACATATTTTTGTTTTTTGTTGAGCTGTCCATCTCATTAATCTTTGGCATTTCCAGGTTTCTTTAACTGCTCCAAAGTTGTGTGCCAAGAAATTTTGTGGTCCACACCACTTTCTAGGTGGCAGATTTGTTCCGAAATTTATTATAGATAAATTTAAGCTTCAACTTCCACCATATCCTGGCACTTCAATGTGTGTCCGAATTGGAAAGCCACCACAGATTGACATATCGGCTCTTAGAGAGAACTATATTTCCCCAGAATTTCTTGAGGAGCATGCGGAGGCTGATCCCTTTGATCAGGTAGAAGTTTTTTTATATTTGATGGTAATTCATTTGCCACATACTTATCATAATCAATTTCAATGTCTATTCGTTGTATCTGAATTAAGTTAGTACTATCTTGCAGTTCTGCAAATGGTTTGATGAAGCAGTGGCAGCTAGCTTGAGGGAGCCAAATGCTATGGCCTTATCAACTGTTGGCAAGGATGGAAAACCGTACATTTCTCCGTTTTGCTTGTTTTCCTTCATTTATTATTGGGATGCTGTGTTAAATTCATGTTACACCTTTATTAAATATTTAAGTTAATAAAAGTACAGTATTAAGCTCATTAGCTTTAAGCATACATGTATAATATGATTAATGGCATGTAGTTTTGAGGAAAAAATTATGTAAGTTTAATTTTAAATAATCTTATTGTTCAGATGGTCTTAAATTGTTGCTTTTAATTATTCTATTGATGCATATCGACTTAGATATGAAATAGTTTCCTATTTATGTTTCCTGACTTTATGAATGTCCCTAAGAAATTTTTGTCATCACAAGTGTTGCCAACTTTGCTACATGCATGTTCTATCTTTTCCTCACTTTTTTTGATTAATTGTGTGGGTACTGTGATCTCTTATAAGAAATTTGTTGAACTCTCCTATTTGATTGGATGCCATTTTACTCTCTGGACAGCTCATCTCGAATGGTGTTGTTAAAAGGAGTTGATAAAGATGGTTTTGTATGGTTAGTTCTGTTCTGTTATTAATATTTCATGTTACTTTTGCCGTAATGCATGCACTTGATAACAATTCATTGTAAATGCTGACTGATTCCTCTGTTATGCTTATTTTTTTTTCATCATTTTTTTTTTTCTGTATTGAGGTACACCAATTATGGGAGTCGTAAGGCACGTGAGTTGTCTGAAAATCCTCGTGCATCTCTTCTCTTCTTCTGGAATAATCTTAATCGCCAGGTAAAATGCACTGTGCAAACCTGTTTCATATATCTCAACTTTCTTCAGATGCTGGGAAAAGACTAGTGTGGTTGAAGAAATTGTTCTGGATTTAGGAATCATGATCCCTAAGGATCAAAGTTACAGAGTTTGGGGACTATTATTTCTTGCCATACCATTTAAGGGGCTTGCTTTGAATACCTTATCTGCACAAAAGGCCTGAGCTGAGATATACAAAGGTTCTTTTTTTGTGCAGTTTTTTCGTGGCATGATGAACATTATTGGTTTAAGTATATTTGGGTGTGAATTGGTGATTTAGTCACATTTTCCCCCTTTGTAATCTCTAACACACCAAGGATGCTCCTTTGGAAGAAAAAAGAAAAGAAAAGAATTGTTATGCAAAAATGCACATTATTTTTTATGTGTTGGCCCAGTGCCATAAGCCAAGCTTGTTCAAGGCATCATGCTTGCCTTTGACCGCTTGTCTCGTGCACATGAGATGAGTAACCATCATGTAAATAGTAGTATTCTTCAAGTAGGATAATGTGTGTAAGATGCGAGCATGCCTTTGTCATTTTAATATTTCCTATTGCTAGAGCTAAAATAGTGTAGAAAGCTCTTTAGCAGGGTGAGTGTTCATCAATCATTGTTGAACTCAATAGCTATTGTAAACGTGTTTAGCCTACTTGTTTCCTTTGCTAAACACACATTGCCTACGGATGAATTGCTTTGCTTTATATTTTACCATGTGACTCTCATTTGTTTTAATGAATGTTTACTACTTCCGTTTACTTTGTATTTGATGGTTGTGAACATGTCCTGTGGTGACACTATGATGTACTTTTGGTTGACTAGTTAAGCAAGAGTGCTATAACTAGTGTCACATGACCCTTCACAAGGTGTGAAGTGTTCGACCCATGACACCCAATTATGACACCGAAGAGGGAGGATGGAGAGGGATGGCAAGTTGAATTGCATGTGATTTTAAAAATGTTCAAAACAATTTTTCAAAAAAGGCATGGAATAGTCACAGACCAAACAACCAAACAAACGACCACAATCAAACACAAGGATTTATAGTGGTTTGGCCACATGAGACCTATGCTCACTTCCTAAGAACTTTACATGGTTATTCATTATACTAGTCACTGTAATAGAGAACAATGCAAGGCACTCCGAGGTGCAAAGGGTATTAGATCCTAGGCATGAGGCGAAGTGGTGTACCCTACGAAGGCGAGGCTCAAATTTATTATAATTATGTGTATAGTGCCTTATAAAATGGATTATTAATCTATGAAAACATTAGCACTAGTAATTTGAAATTTAAAACATCAAAATATTCATGACCAAAACATAAATGCATAGAAATTATTGACTACCTAGTATCAAGGGTAGTTTAACGTAAGCAGTCAAGAGTTCAAACTATGATGAAAATGAAATTGCAAACCAAAAGCTTCAACAATGTAGTTTAATGTTGAAATACGAGCACTGTACGAGATTCCACAGTAAAAAATTCTAGTGGTCTTCAGCATCAAATATAAATATCATCTTCTTCTTCTTCTTCTTCATCGTATTCATTGTTTGGATGAAGTTCATCTTCTAGAAGACGAGAATGAGACATTCACGTTTGTTCTTGATCTAGTGCAATTTTTTTTCCCCTTTTTGAAAGGGGGGTGGTGGTGGTGGTTCATTAACTCCATTATCCCTTGCAATAGCACCCCATGTTAAAGAATCATCTTCCAACACTCATTCATTGTCCTCATAAGAATCTCCATCCATTCTACTAACTAGCCACTTATTATTGTAATTGACATCCTTTAGACGGATGGGATCAACAATATTACATATGTTTGTATTGACACCTCAAAGTTCAATTATATTTCATGAACACCAAATCATTCAAATGTTGTTGGGCTAGATTATTCTTTCCTTTTCTATGAAGCTGCAAGAAGTAAAAAATAACATAGTAATTACAATGATTCTAAAAAATAGTAATGAACCAAATATTTAGGTTCTTTAACCCATGATATCCTAGCGAGTCACATGTTATACGCTCCAATTTCTTTCGCAACCTGTAGCACTTCATGTGAGGCTAAGAATTCACATAGCAAACTTTTGCAAGTTTGGAGCCGATGATCCAAAAGAGCTCCCCATTAATGAAAGGCTACTAGTGATTTGTCTTTCTTTTTCTCACAACCATATAAATTTAAAAGAGGCATTGAGTGGTCATATAAGTTGTCAGCTTATTTGAAATTTTATATTGCAATTTTGTGGGGTGACACTAACCTTGCAATTCATTTGTACAAACTTGTCATGATTTCTTCATTTTAATGCTAGGTTTAATAATAGAATTTAGGGCTCAAGTAGTGTGTGGCTGCATGTAGAGATGGATAAAGTAGGCATCCCCTTTTTGTATGAATAATTTCATATGTTTCCTTGAAAGTCCTCGCTATGGTTTCCTTATCCTTACCCACAATGTCTTGGGCCATTGGATTCCCAAGCCCACAAGAATTACCTTTGCCTTAATTTGTCTTATAGGTGACGGAGTCTCTTGTGTAGGAACAAAGCTACACTAAGTCCTGTCCACCCTTTACTTATCCCCTTCCATGGAAATAGTCAAGCATCCATTCAATGGTCAACTATCATTACCTACCAGCCCTTGACACCAACTAAGATGGTCGTCTAGAACCGTGACTCAAATAGTAAAGGAGTTAAACCCACGTTCCATAAGCATTGAGGGTTACTCTCATCCTCATTGTTCAATTGTTGTGTAAGTGACCTACCACTAACTAAAGCTAAAGCTAAGGGAAGTGACACCATATACTAAAGGCAGACATATGAAGGATCAATGTTCTTCGATAGTACAATTGGGTGTATGATGCTACTGCCTAAGAGTAAGACCAAGGGCCAAAATATGAACATCCTAACCTTTGGGACAATGATGTGCGACTTCATTCTCCAGTGTAATCATCCATGGGGCTCCTAATCCTACATGGAAGCTTGACACCCCTTTAGGATGTCAAGAATCTGCCTTAAGTGCTCCTCAGGGTGCTCACTTAGTGCCTAAAAGGACACCTAGGGTTGTGGGGTGCTACCCTTGTGTTCCTCGTAGAGTCTTAATCTTTTTCGTCACCATTCTCGCTTGTACATGTAACCATCATGTGTCTAAGAATTATACATCATTGGCTCGAGAATGCCACCTTGATAATTGTCTGGAGTCTGGATCCACCCTGACTTCACAGTGACATTCAAGGTACGTCCTAAAACATCTCTATAATCAAATCCAAGTTTACCATAGTTCCTTCCAAGACCGATGACATGATCACGATGTCTTAAGGTTGCTCACCATCTTGTATGTGTTGTAGATACAAAAGCGTAGGACCATGACATCTCCCCCCTTATTCCATCTTATCAATGTTCTTGTTGATTAAGACTTGTGCTGAAACTTGCGCTGACATGCAAAATAGGAAGGAACCCTTGGAATAATTGGGCTCTCAAAACCAATCTTTCCTTGGCACACTGTTTGATCACTATTTAGAACTAGACTTGAACCCAATCTCCTTGTAGGATATGAAATTCAAGGTGTTATCTCAAGAGAGGGGGTGAATTGGGTTTATAAAAATTCTTTTTAAGTGTTATTACAAATTTTCAGCTTTTTGTATATTTAAGCAAACACACAAGAATGACTTAATTTTAAACCAACCACAATCCAAACATAAACCAAATACCAATCACAATCATAAATAGTAACCAATCAATCAACCACAATACTTAACCAAAAATTTGAGAAAGCTTGTGGCACTTTCTTTATTTCTAGTGTTTGCTAATTTTCAGCTTATAGTCCTGTATGTATGATTTTTAAGCACTTCTTTTAATCAAGATTTCCGCAAGCGGTTAATCAACGTACTCTCTTAAAGGTTTTTGCAAAATATTAACCTACGTACTTTCTTAGATTAAAAGGTCTTCTCAATCTTAGTTTTTCAGCAACTCTGCACTTTGAAACACAATTTGTATGTATGCTGAAGTTTAAATAGAAAAGGGTAGAGAGAGAGACCGAGATTTTTACGTGGTTCGGCTTATCCTTAGCTTACGTCCTCGCCTTAGGCAAGACAACCTAAGGATTCCACTAATTTATTCCTTTCTGGGCGGAACAAACCGATTACAACTCTCCTTTAGGGTGGAGCCCCCTCTTCAAGCGATACCTCACGCTCGGTTACAATGATCCAATCACCTGAATTTTCAAGAAAACAAGAAACAAGAAATAATTTCTTTTGTACAAAGAATGCTCTTGGATAGAGCTGTTTAGTACAATTTAAAGTGCTATACACTTTAATAACAAATATCAAACGAAATAGTATTGAAGCTCAAGAACAATTTCACTGGAATACTTCTCTAGATGGAAATCAGTATTTTAGATTGTAGAGCTTAGAGAAGAATGATTAGCACTTCAGAATTTTAGCAATTCTTAGTTTGCCAAAGTGAGCAAGAAAGAGTTTTGAGAGAACAAGAGAGCTTTCAGCTTTAAGAGAGATTTTCAATTTCTTGGTGTATGTTTGATTTGTGAAAACATGTATTTACAGGCTTATAAAAGTTAATTCGTGTTGCCCAAGTTTACTTGGAGTATTTTCCAAATTTTTACAAAATAATTTTGAATTTTAAAACTTTTAAAAAATATAGTCGTTAACAGTGTTCATTTGTCTGAAATCATGGGGTTAGTCGCTTGAAGTTCTTTAAAATTGAAAATTTTCAACTGAAAACAGGGTCAGGCGCCTGAAGTGACAAGGGTCAGTCGCCTGAGGTTACACTGCCTCTTCAGAAAGTCATGAGGAAAATCTTCAGGCGCTTGAACTTATTCTTTAGTCGCCTGAGGAAATTCTTCAGGTGCCCAAGGTTACACTTTAGTTGTCTGAACAGACAAATTTTCTATTTTTCAGGTTATTTTAAAAAAAAAAACACTTTGCTCTCTTACTTTGTTACTTTATAAAATCATTTTCCAGGGTTTTTGAAAACAAGGTCTCTAAGTCCAAGACAAACCCTAAAGAGCTTCAAACCATTTCACATGATATTTGAATATGAAGTACTTACATAGTTCATCCTAAAGCCTTAAACACTCTAAGCTTTAAAGTCTTCATGGTGTCCTTGCTTTGAATCCTCTTAGACTTTGAGCTTGAGTCAATTTTAGGTTTCCAAATGCTTTGAATCATTTTGGTCCACTTGAGCTTCCTTTGGATCACTTTGAAAATGAGTGTAGCTTTGTGGTCCTTGGTGATCTTGAACTTGCATTTCCTTTGATATTTTGAACTTTGTCATTTAAGCATTCCTGAAATATCATCACTTAACAACATATGTTAAATCAACCTTTATTTGTTATCATCAAAACAAGACTCGGAAGTTATGCTAGGCTAACAATATCTCCTTTTTTGATGATGACAAATAAGGAGCAAAGATGAGAGATCCTTTGAAAAAAGCTCGCCCTTACAATAAGCATGCTTTTAAACTTAAATATGAAAAATGATGAATTCAAGTATAAGTAAGTTAAAAAATAAGTCATAATCAAAAAATGCTCATTCTAGCTTTTATTAAGTTGTCATGTTCATTCTAGCTTTTACTCCCCCTTGCTATATGCCAAGTTTTTATATGCTTTTTATACTTATTAGTCATTCAAGTTTGCTCATGCATTGTAGTCTCATGTGTACTGTATTCTCATGTTTGCTCAAAATTTCTCCCCCCTTGACATCATTCAAAAAGAATTGAGGGGCATAGATACAAAAATGGTTTAGCACATTAAAGGCATAGTTAAATTACAAAAGGTAACAAGTAATGGAGGGTACAAGCCAAACTGAAAATAAAAACAAAGAAAGAAGCATAAAACATAGCTAATACATAGTGCTTAATACATCACAAAATGTCAAGCTAAATCAGTTATCTTCATCTTCATCTTCCTCTTCAGCTTTTTCCTCATCTACTTGTTCTTCATCACCTTCCTCTTCATAACCATCCTCACTGCCTTCCTTTGATTCTTCATCATCACTCCGAGGAGCAGAATTAGTGTCCATAGGATCACCACGGGATGAGCTCGTCTGATACTTCTCAATACAAGTGAGGCGCTGTTCAAGTGACTAACAGGTAGTGTGAAGTGAAGATACACCCTCTCGAAGGGATTGAATTCCTGATCTCATGTCTCTATTGAAAGTGGAGAATTCTCGATGAAAAGGAATGAACCACGAAGGCATATCAGCAGGAGGTCCTTGGTCTTGAGCTGGAGGAGGAGGAAGAATAGTTGCTGGTGCTCTTTGAGGTCTACCTCCTTTCAAGAACCAACCCTAATTGTGCTTTTCATAGTCCCTCTGCTTAAGGGTGGTGGAGGTGAAGAGGTCATATTGGGTACGTTTGATGAATAATTCAGAAGGTGTGGTGATATCAAGTTGAGCAAAAATAAGATTCAACACACCTCCATAAGGAAGTGTGACACGAGCGGCTTCCAACTTAGCCCACATCCATTTCAAAATGAGGCTAGAGAGATCAAGCTTCTTTTCCTTTAGTAAGCACCATAAGATGAAGCAGTCGACGTAGGAAAGATGATCATAAGAGTTGGCCTTAGGTAAGATGTTATTGGAAATGATTTTATGAAGAATTTGGGCCTGGAGGTTCAATTGTTTATACATGGGTGGATGACCAAAGCATACGGGTTTGTTTACCATAATTAGAGGCAGAAACTCTTCGGGTGTGAAGCCTTGCTCTAGAATCCAAGATTGAGCAAAGGCGGGACATTCAAATTCTCCTGGGGTGATGTGCAGAAGGGGAGCTAGGATTTGAGTTAATACGATTTTCTTGCTTTTAACTTCAGTAGTGAGAACACTTTTTCCAGAAATCATGTTTGCATAAAAGATTTTAACTAAGTTGGGATATATACCTTTGGCTTGATAAATGACAAAATTTTTTTAACCGATGTTTCGAAACATAGGCAGTATTTCAGGGAATTCGGAATCGAAAAAGGTTGTGTCGATCACCTTACCAAAGATGGGGTCTGTAGAACGGAGAGTAGAACGATAATGATGCTTTGAGTGGGGAGTGACTAGCCATTGCTCGATATTGTTACCATCCCTTCCGGAGGAGGATCCTTGGTTTGCCGTGGTCTTAGTGTTAGGTCGTTGTATTCGTGGAGAATGGAACCCTAGAATCTGAGAGAAAGAGAGTAGGAGAAGGTGTTTGAAGCTTTGTTTCGAAGGGTTTTGAGTGAGGAAGCAAGGAAGACAAAGGGGTGGAACTTCGGGTGAGTGATGGAGTAGAAGCTAGTAGCCCGAAGTTAGGGTTTTGTGCTTTAAAATATATAGATCCCGCTACTTCAGGCGCCTAAAGATTAAATTCAGTCGCTTGAAGATTTATAGAATTGGAATCTCAATAGGTAGTAGCACCTCAATCGCCTGAGGTTTGTTGGTTCAGGCGCTTGAGCCTCTTGTCTACAGTGCTTAGTCGCCTGAAGTCTCTAAATTCTTAGTTTTCTTATTTTGTTCAATATGAAACCTACCTAAATCACTTCCCTGCTATGTAACAACCCAAGTTCTCTTCTTATGGATATAAATCTTTCTTCAGAGAGAGGTTTTGTAAACATATCCGCCCATTGGTCATTTGTGTTTTTAAATTCAAGTATGATGTCTTCTTTTTGAACATGATCTCTTAGAAAGTGGTGTCTTATATCAATATGTTTTGTTCTTGAGTGTGATATAGGATTTTTAGAGATGTTTATAGCACTGGTGTTATCACACTTAATTGGAATGGTAGAATATTCTAAATTGTAGTCCTTTAATTGTTGTTTCATGTATAGGGTTTGTGCACAACAACTCCCAGTTGCTACATACTTAGCTTCAGCTGTGGATAAGGCTACGGAGTTTTGTTTCTTGGAAAACTAAGACACTAGTGATCGTCCTAGAAAATTACAAGTTCCACTTGTACTTTTTCTATCTATTTTACACCCTGCATAATCGACATCTGAATAGCTAATCATTTCGAATCCGGTGTCCTTAGGATACCAAAGTCCTAAATCGATTGTTCCTATCAAGTACCTTAGGATTCTTTTTACTATTATTTGATGTGATTCTCTAGGTGCTGATTGAAAACGTGCACACATGCAAACACTAAACATTATATCGGGCCTACTAGCTGTTAAATATAGCCAACTTCCTATCATGCCTCTATAATTATTTCATGTCTACTGGTTTCTCTTTTTCATCTTTATCAAGGCTTATGGAAGTGCTCATAGGAGTACCTATGGGCTTACTACTTTCCATATCGAATTTCTTAAGCATATCTTTTATGTATTTGGATTGACTTATGAAAGTTCCATTTTTTGCTTGTTTGATTTGTAATCTTAGGAAGTAGTTCAACTCTCCCATCATGCTCCTTTCAAATTCTTCTTGCATACTTTTAGCAAATTCTTTACATAGATTATCATTTGTAGCACCAAAAATAGTGTCGTCTACATAAATTTGGATTATGAGCATGTCATCTTTCGTAGATTTGATGAATAAAGTACTATCAACCTTACCTCTAGAAAATCCTTTATCTAGTAGGAATCCACTAAGTCTTTCATACCAAGCCCTAGGGGCTTGTTTCAATCTATATAAGGCCGTAGTTAGCTTGTACACATATTCGGGTTTTTGTATGTCTTCAAAACCCGGTGGTTGTTCTACATATACCTCTTCATTAAGATAACCATTTAAAAATGCACTCTTTACATTTATTTGATATAATTTAAATTCCTTGTGAGATGCATAAGCTAAGAGCATTGTAATTGCTTCCATTCTTGCTACGAGAGCAAATGTTTCATCATAGTCTATCCCTTCTTCTTGGTTATATCCTTTAGCTACAAGTCTAGCTTTATTTCTAACTACAATTCCATTTTCATCCATTTTATTTCTAAATACCCATTTAGTTCCTATTATTGAATGATTATCTGGTTTTGGAACTAATTTCCATACTTTACTTCTTTCAAATTGATTTAACTCTTCTTGCATGGCAATTATCCATGAGTCATCACTTAAAGCTTCTTCTACATTCTTTGATTCATCTTGAGATCAGAAGGCATAGTGATTGCATATATTTTTCAAAGAGGATCTTGTAGTTATTCCTCTTGATGGTTTTCCTATTATTTGATTTTTTGGATGATTTCTAATATATTTCCATTCTTTTGGTAGTTTAGTATTTTCGACAACATCATTTGGTTTTTCTTCATTTTCTTCTTCTTTTGCTTCTGCTATGTCTAAGTCTTATTGTTTTTGAGTAGTTTGTACTTCTTCAATTTTTATTGGTTCATTGAATGGGCTTTCTTCATCAAAGGTTACATGAACTGATTCCAAGATTGTAAGAGTTCTTTTATTGTTTATTCTATAGGCTGTGCTTTTTAATGAATATCCTAGGAATATCCCTTCATCAGCTTTTGCATCAAATTTGCCTAAGTCATCATTATCACTTAATACATAGCATTTACAACCAAAGACATGGAAGTAAGAGATGTTAGGCCATCAAATTTGCCTAAGTTCATAGGGAGTTTATTGAAATTTGTTCTTATAGAAACTCTATTTATTACATAGCATGCAATGTTTACAGTTTCAGCCCAAAAGTATTTTGGTAGATAATGTTCATTTAACATTGTTTTTGCCATTTCTTGAAGTGTTCTATTCTTTCTTTCAACAGCTCCATTTTGTTGTGGAATTCTAGGTGTTGAAAAATTATGATTAATTCCATGTTCATTGCAAAATTTATCAACGTCTTTGTTGTTGAATTCTCTTCCTTGATCACTTCTTATGTTTGAAACATTATATCTTTTTTTATTTTGAAGCTTCTTGCATAGATTTATCAACATATTACAAGATTCATCGTTGGAGGCTAAAAACAATACCCAAGTAAACCTAGAATAATCATCAACTATTACAAAGGCATATTGCTTACCTCCTATGCTTTGGGTTCTAGTTGAACCAAACAAATCCAAATGTATAAGTTCTAAGGGTCTACTTGTAGATATATGTTTCTTTTTTCTCAAACTTGTTTTGATTTGTTTTCCAAGTTGGCAAGCATCACAAATTTGATCTTTTATGAACTTTGTATTTGGTAAACCTTGAACTAAGTTCTTTCTAGATAGGTTTGATACAAGGTCCATGCTTGCATGTCCTAACCTTCTATGCCAAAGCCAATTAGCTTCACTCATGGCAGCCAAGCATGTTACATCTTGAGAGACTAAGTTTTCAAGGTTTATACAATACACATTATTTATTCTATAGGTTGTGAATAGGATTTCATGTTTTATTGGATTTTCAACTGTGCACTTATCTTGTTTAAAGATTATATCAAAACCTTGGACACTAAGTTGGCTAATACTTAAAGATTATGCTTTAGTCCATCAACTAACAAAACATCTTCAATAGTAAGTGAGGGTTCTTTACCAATTTTACCTATTCCGACGATTTTACCTTTGGCGTTGTCACCGAAAGTCAATTAGCCTCCATATTTTTGAACTAGGGACGTGAACTTTGTTCTATCTCCCGTCATATGCCTTGAAGACCCGCTATCCAAGTACCATTTTTCCTTCGATGGAGTAGTCCTAAAGCATACCTACAAGGAAGGATTCATGGTGTTACTTTTGGAACCCAAACCTTCTTAATTCTTTTTAAGTCATACCTAGTCTTAGTGTTTACTTTCCATTCATTCTTGATTTTGACATATTTCTTTTTAAGTGGACAATTGAACTTTATGTGTCCCTTATTTCTACACAAGTAGCAAGTAGTGGTGTTTTCATATATACTTGTAATAGATGTGCTTGCATAGTATTTAGCTTCTTTTACAAAATATCCTATAAATAAATTTTTCTTCTTTTTTGTTTTCTATTCCATTGTAGCTTATTCCTTCTTTATTACTTATCATCCTTTGTTGACCAGCCATCTTTTCAAAATTTTCTTTTCCTCTAATAAAATTGTAAATGATTCTATCTTTATCTTCAATTTTGCTTTTAAGATCACTTATTTCTAGGTCTTTCTTTCTTTCATCATTTACTTATAGTTTTACTAATTCTTGAGACATATTGTTAATATTCTTCATTAGATTATTAATATGAGAATCCTTTTCTTTTTCAGCCGATTTATTACTTTCTAGTTGATTTTTAAGATTTTACATTTTGTTCTTTTAAGGCTATGTCTCTCTTAGATACTTTGAAGAACCTATTGTGTAAGTTGAATAGTTCAGCTTGGATCTCTTTGTAAGAAGGCATACTTTCACACGAATTATTACTAGATTCTCTACTAGATTCTTTCGATGAACTATAATAAGAATTTACCTCAGCATTGTGTGCCATAAAGCACATGTTGACAACTTCTTGTTCACTTGAGTCATCCTTCGATTCGTTTGAGCTTGTGTCGTCCCACGTAGCTTTCATTGCCTTCTTTTTTTTCTTCTTGTCCTTCTTCAGCTGTGGACAATCGGGTTTAATACGTCCAACCTTCTTACAATTATAACATGTCGGTGGATTGTTGTTAGTTTGCTTTGTGTTTGTTTCTTCTTTGTTTGTTTTTGATCCTTTAAACTTTCGAGGGAATTTTCTGTTCTTCCTAAAAAATTTTCCAAGTCTTTTAGTGATAAAAGCTAGTTCATCATCTAATTCATTATCTTCATCCTCATCACTAGAACTTTCTTTACTAGCCTTAAGGGCTATTGATTTCTTGTTTTTATTATTATTCTCTGAATTTCTTTCATTCATTGCCATCTCATATGTGAATAGAGAACCGATTAATTCGTCTAGGGAGGTGTTTTTTAAGTTTCTTCCTTCCATAATGAGAGTGGCCTTAGGTTCCCAAATTGGTGGTAGTCTTTTAAGGATTTTTCGGATCATTTCATAAGTTGAGTAATTTTTTCCTAAGGCATTGAGGGAGTTTATTATGTGAGTGAACCTAGTGTACATACTATTGATGGTTTCATCCGGGTTCATCTTGAAAGCCTTATACTCGCTTGTGAGCATGTCGATTCTTCTATCTCTAACATCTATAGTTCCTTCATAGGTTACTTCTAGCTTGTCCCAAATTTCTTTGGCTGACTTGCATGCCATGACTCTATTAAACTCATTAACATCTAAAGTACAATATAGTGCATTCATGGCACTAGAGTTTACTTGCATCATTTTGTAATCATTGTCGGTTAAGTCTTTTTCTTCTTTGGGAACTTCTTTTCCATCTATGAGTTTGGTAGGAATGTAGTCACCATGTGTGACAACCTTCCATGCTTTCTAATCCATGTTTTGAATATATATCCTCATTCTTTGTTTCCAAAACGTATAGTTTAAACCACAAAAGATAGGCGGTCTAGTAGAGGATTGACCTTCAACAAAAGGGGATACACCTAGGTGTGCCATTTAGACCTTTATATAGCTTCTAATCAGGATTTGCTATAACTAGGCTCTAATACCAATTGAAAGTCAAGGTGTAGTCCCAAGAGAGAGAGAGGGGGGGGGGGGGAGGTGAATTGGGTTTATAAAAATTCTTTTAAGTGTTTTTCCGAATTTTCAACCTTTTGTAAACTTAAGCAAGCACACAAGAATGACTTAATTTTAAATCAACCAAAATCCAAACACAAGCCAAAGGGTTTTGGTGAGTGATGGCGGTGTTGGGTTAAAGCCCCTACGGATACACAATTGAAGTTCAAGGGAGTAGTAGAATCATTGTGAGTCGACGTACACAACAACTCAACGAATTAGTGTGTGAGCACTTTTTTTCATTCATCACACCAGTGTTTTGGGCAAGGATAAAGCAACGCAAAATCTATTCAATGATTAAGAACTCACTACAAAAAATTCCTTGAGGTAGGGAGGTGAGCAATGATTTTTCTTTTTTTCCAATAGAGTCGACGATCCTTTTCTTCTCATGTTAAGCACAAGTTGCTGTGTTTTCTTTTCTTTCCTCCTTTTCCACTCACTTGTTCCAAAATGGGCTTAATAAATGCTAAGAAGTGCAATCGTAGGTTGAACTCAATTTCAACTGTGCACATGAAAATGAGGTCATGAACGTTGCACAAAGCAGGTTTAAATAGAAGCACAACAAGGTTAAGTTTTGTTAGACACAAGAATGCTCCAACATGTCTTTCCTTGAATGATCAACAACACACAATAAAAGGTAAGATTGCGTTCCTTTGAAAATAAGGAAATCAAAGATAAGACAACAAATAAGTCAATTTGAGTTGGAAAATATACAACAAGAAGCCGTTTAATTGAAATTCAAAATTATCTCAAGTTGAGGAAAATCTTGCATCTGTTTCAAAATTGGCAACACGTAATTTTCATATTCAAATATATGATGTTGTGAAAATTCGCAAGTGCATGAAATTGTTGCAAGTAATATAGTGATAAAGATGGATGTTGAACCTACGAGGACTTTACCTATTAACTATTAAAATTTTTCTAATTCTAAATTATTTGAAAATTAAGAAAAGTGGTGACTTTTGAATATGAAAAACAAAATAAAAACAAATAAAATTAAATCAACTAAATACTTAAAAAGAAGATGATTTCACCCAAGAATAAAACACTAAGGCATTCGACTCACCTAACCAATCCAATCCCAAATCCTAATCACGCAATCAATCAATTATCATTCTATTTGATGGCAAAATATTCTAACTTATCTAAGACCCTCTCTCGAGTAGAATTAGAATTACCCAAAATACAATAACATGCGATATGTCTATGCGAATTTAAAAGCAATTGAGTACATTAAGATTAACAATATTTCACATAAAGCCGCACAGATCATGTTCGCACATTCTTGTATTTCGTTCAATTCATGGCATACATCATACGAAACTAAACTACATGCATCATCTTTTGAATTAACATGCACAAAAAATCATTCAACTATTGATCGGATAATTGAAAACATTAAACTCAATGATATATGCTCAAAAGGAATGATGAAATTATGATCACATAGAAATAAGATTTAGAATTGTCATGGTGAGGTTACATCGTAGTCTTATCAATAGAAATTAGCCCATAATAGAATCAAAATAAACCATAATGATTCTAGAATTCATAATGAAAATTGTACAAAGAGAAGATGAAAGAATTAAAAGAAGAAATTGTATGTAGATCGAGAATCTCGATCGTCAATAACTTCAATTCGGCCTCTCTCTTCTTCTTTTTTTTCCAAGCTTTGAATTCCTCTCTAATGGTGAAACAAATCCTCCTTTTTTTTTCTTAGCTTCAAATCCTCTCCTTTTATCAAGCTCTTGTCGTCCTCCCTTCTTATCTTCCCAAAACAAGATCATCCAAATCCCCTCCTTTTTTGCTGCCGCCTTGATGTGCGATTTGCTCTATCGAGATCTTCCCATCTTCAAAATTTTTCAAAACGAAAGTTGTGGGATTTTTTCTTAGCTTTCAGTAGATACCAAGATCGCCCTTTTTGGAGTTTTCTAACAAAAGTTATGCTCCAAATACTAAAGGGTGTTTCAGGAAATTTGGGAGAGGAAGTTGAGTTTGAGAATGACTCTTGTTGAAGGGAATTTGAATTTGAAAACGAAAATTTCCTCTTTATCCCATAACTCCTTTAGTTTATTTATTCCTAAACAAAAAATAAGCAACATAAATAAAAAATCTAATAAATAATAAAATTAAACACAAACTAGCATAAAAATAAAAGTGAAAGTATGACAAAACTTGTATAGAAATTAAACACATCATATGAAAATCAAGTTTTTAGTGATAAAAAATCATGTATAAATAATTAAATACGGACCCACATGTGAGAGTGTTCTATGAGCTAATTTCAACAAAAATTTTCAAAATATTGACACAAAATATTGAAGTTTGATTTTTCTGCAAAATTCCCATTTTCATCATTAGTCAACTCACAAGTCTACTCATGCACACAAGCTTGTCATGAGTCTACTTATGCAAACATGCTTCAATTCGCATAGATCTCATGTATCGTGAGCAAAAAAAATATACATATGAATCATGACAAGTAAGGCTTTAAAATCATCAGATCATTAACTCAAAAGAAGAAATTTAACGCTATACATAACACAACAGGTATTTTTTGTATTCACCACAACACATAACTCATAAGTTCTGTATATTCATCACAACACATGCATAAGTTATCATCAAAATCAATCCCTAGCGTAAACAAGAAGGAAATTGTTAGTTTTTTTTTTTTTTTTAAATTCAAAATCAAGGAAACGTTTTGTATCAAGGCTATTTCCACCTGAGCTGTCATGTTGACTCACCAAGTTGTCATGTTACTATTTGGGAGCCTGAGCTAATAATTTTTGGTTGAACAGTACACTAGTCTCATACTGAGAAAGAGCCACATCTATGAAGTTCCTTTTTTTTTTTTTCCCTGTTATTACTGTGGTGGAATGATAAGTTTGATTTTTCTTTACTATATTTATATGTGCATGGAGATTGTTGTGGTTCATTCTATCTTAATGCCCTCTGTTTATATGTACTTTATGTAAAGACTGTATCTCAGCATTTGTGTGTATCCTTTTGTAGAAACTGTTGAAAGGATTTTACCAATGGTGTGAGTTTGTTTGCAAACCAGCGAAGACATTGTAGCAATAAACATTTGACCTTAGGCTGTTTCCTATTTCTTAACATGTTAGTCATTTGTATAATTGAAAAACAGAGAGAAGAGATGTCAATGGTTTGTCAGCTTGAACTCTAAATCTGTTAATGAATCTTTGTATGAGATAATGTATGAGGTAAAAATAAACTACAGCATTGGTATATGTGGATTCATTGAACTTTCTTGTTGTCTGTGGAGAGGGGTACCAAGTAGCAGTAATATGATCTATAACCATTGGCCTTGTGCTTCTGATATCTCGATACTTCTTGAATGAGTTCATTTAGTCTGAGACTTAATAGTAGCTCAGTGGTTGTATTCTGGGCTCACTTGTGGAGTGTGGCACTTAAAACAAAGAAAGGAGTTGGCTTATTCATTATTGTTGGAGATATTGGGACATAATTGCAGAAATTATTTAGATGTGCCCCAGAGGGGACATCCCAATGGTTAGAACCTGGGACTTCCATGTTTGAGTTTTTGGGTTTGGACCTTAGGAAAGAGAGGGAAAGAGGGTATAGGATGGGAGATGGGTTGTCTTCTGTTGTGGTGCAACAAACCAAAAAAAAAAAAAAAAAAAAAAAAACTTATTTAGGAGAGAGGAGCTAGCATTGCAACAGTAACTAGGGTTGAGGATGGGAGGCTTGCGTCTAATGGATGTGTTGGGCTCTGTGCAAACTTGGTATTGGTTTCTTTGTTGCTGCACATTGTCTCGAGTATTGGGCAGGATGGTGTTTAGTTTGCACACTTGTGCTGCGCCTTGTTATCACTTTGAAGCAACTTCCCTAGAGAAAAAAACTCTTGCAAAAGGAATCATAAACCTCAAAGTGAAAGGTTATATTGAATTTTCTGTGATAAGCTGAATCCTGTATTTTTTACCAAAGGTTTCTAATGCAAAAAAGAGGTATTTAGACTCAGTTTAATAATTTATTTATTAATTTTCCTTATGTTTAGCTTTTTCCTTATTGTTCTTTTTTAAAAAAATTATTGTAAAATTTATGATTCTAATGCTCAACATCTAACTGCATGTGCCCTGCACAATGTCTTTGGGTAAAAAAAAAAAAAAAAAAAAAGCACTTCTGCTTCTTGCCTTTAAAATCTATTGAAATTTGACATGAGATATGCTCTTGAGGTGTGTGTATATATATATACAGCAATAAGATTTTGCCTTGATTTACTTTAAATAATGAAATTAGGGGTGTATTCGAGTTGACAGAGAGGGGCACTTGAATTTGAAGCAACTTGAAAATTTTGGGCTCCAAAGTTGACTCAAACTTGGTCGATCTCAAAACTGTTAAACTCAAGCTCCGCTTAGTTCTAAGATCTCAAAAATTTAGCTTGACTCAGTTAAGTCCAATTTGATTATAAAATAATATTTCATACATATGAAATATATAAATCATATATCAAAATATATGTATAAAATATATTATATCACTTTTATGTAATATTAAAATAGAAAAATTACCAAAAGCTTGATTAAACTCAATTGGCTTGTGAGTAGTATTGCAAAACTAAACACTACTTGTCAAGTTACTGAGTAGCTTAAGCTCAACTCAAACTCGAGTAAGAGTTGAGCTGAGTTGACTGGTGAGTTGAGCTTGGGCGGCTTGTGAGCTGGCTTGATTCACATACACCCATATATGAAATGGTGTAACATCTAAGGAATTAGAGCTCTTAAAGAGTTAAATAGAGATAAATTGATAGGTTCACCTTTTTTTTCCCCTCTTTGCGACAGTGCGGGACAGTGAAAAAATGTCATGGCCATGTTCATGGAATTATATGGCGGAGAATTTTTTATCAATCTATTAGCTATTTTGGCAGTGTATAAATTGCTGGGAATGGTGCTAGCTAATAGGAGAAAGTTATGGATTGCAGCCAACATGCTTTTCTGTAGGGTAGATTAATTTTAGATGCAACTTTGTCAGTTAACAATGGATTACGAGGGATGAGGTGTGCAACTCAAATTCAACACATTTGGATTTTTGAGATTTTTGGACATTGTTGCAATTTTTTATTTTGAGTTTTTTCAATTTTGAAAGAATTTTTATAGTGAAATTTTATTATGGAAAAAATGAATAGATCTTAAGATAATAATAATAGGAAAGTAGTATCCTAGTAGTATTTAGGTTTCCTAGTTTTGTTTACTACTATCCTAATATTTTAATGGATTGACAGATTTTGAGGAATTAAATTGAGTTATTGTGAATTTTCTCCCTTAACCCTTGATTAATTAATTTGTTTTTTTTAATTTCTTTGTCTTGTATTCCTCCTTGTCCTTTTTTTTAAGCCAATGAAGCCATGCAAGATTGAAGGATGGGATGCTAATACATTAAACATGGGTTTTCTTGCTTATGTCTAGAAAGAGTGGGTTTTTCATTGGAATGGAGAGGCTTTGATTTGGAAATATATTTCTACGATGAAGTTCTTGGTTTTTGGTGAATGGGGATGGGTTTCTTCTCCTCCAGTAGGGATTTGAAAGAGTTGATTCCCATTCCCCTTGGCCTTTATTATGATGATGGAGATGTTTAGTAAGACGTTGAGAAAAGTTGAAACTTAAAGGCTGTTTCAGTGGTTTGAAGTCGGAGAGTTTAAGGGGAAATGCGTTCCACATCAGTTGTGAAGATATTGGAGAATATTTTTTGGGGCAGTGTAAATGGTGTTTCAAATGCCATTTGATTAGATGGGGGACCTTTGAGGCAGTGTAAGTGATGTCTCAAATGCCATTTGATTAGATGGGAGATCTTGAAGCTTCCTTTTGGTGGGGGGAGGGTAGGCATCTTCGAAATTCGTTTAATTACTAAGGCTCTTCTTGGGAAGTGGCATTGGAGATTTGTGCATGAGAAGAGTAACTTTTGGAAGGTATTGGTGAGTCCCAAGCAGTAGGAGGATCGAGTGGGTTGGTTGTAAATTAGATAAGGAGATGTCAGAGGTGGGTTTATGGAATATGTCATGGGAAGATATTGGGATTTTTTTTTTCGGTTTTGTTTTAGCATTTAATGTTGGAGATGGTAGTTTAATATTCTTCCGTTATGATGTCTGGCGTGGGACTACTCTCAAAAGTCAATTTCATAGTCTTTCCAGGCTTGCTTCTTACAAATATGGGCTTGTTAAGAGCTGTTTTGTGAGGGAAGGGAATTGGATAAGATGGAATTTGAGTTTTGGAGGGAACATCAAAGAATAAAAGTTGGATTGCCTGTGCCTCCTGAAGCTCCTCCAAGATGGTGGGGTGAAGGGGTTTGGGGGATAGGGGGTTTGGGAAGATAGGATCAGGTGAGATACATTTCAACCATTGGAGATTTTTTCCGTTAAGCCCTACTATTCCTTGGTTTCAAAAAAGGTAGGGAGGTAGGAGCAGCTTTCCTTGGATAGCCATTTGGACAACCAAGGTTCCATCAGTGGTGGTGGTGGTGTGTGTGTGTGTGTGTGTGTGTGTGTGTGTATTTATATATATAATTTTATTTTTAATTTTTTTGAATTGGGAAGCTGCTTAGGAAGTAACTCTTACTTTAAATAATCTGATAAATGGAATGTGTACAGTTAATAGCTGCTTCATTTGTAAAGTTCTATGAGAGACAGTTAATCGCCTTCTGTTACACAGCTGATGGGTGCAGGTTCCAATTTATGTTTCCTTGGGGATTAGTTAGGTGGCAGAAGAAAAGAGGTCGAGCAGGAACTGCAGTTTATGAAGGGTATAGGTGCAGAAAGAGAGAATATATGGGATGCCATTCATGTAGCATTGTTTTGCTTAGCATGGAGAGATAAATGGTTGAGTTTTTTCAAGAGTGGAAATCTTCAAATTGAAAAGAAAGTGGTCATCTTTCTTACAATTTTGACTGTGTGGACTTTCTTGCAAGAATTTTTGATTCTTTTGTTGATTTTGTGATTTTGTGGAGAGTTTGTTTTGTGGCTGCTGGCCATTTGTCTGTAGCTTATGGGATGCCATTCATGTAGCATTGTGTAGGGGTTAGCATGGAGAGAGAAATGATTGGGCTTTTAAAAGAGTAGAAATCTTCAAATTGAAAAGAAAGTGTTCATCTTTCTTACAATTTTAACTGAGTGGATTTTCTTGTAAGAGTTTTAATTTTTTGGTTGACTTCGTGATTTTGTGGAGAGTTTGTTTTGTGGCTCAGGGGTCTGGCCTTGTTGATAAACACGCATGCTTATCAATAAGAAAAGGAGATATACTCTTGAATTAACTAGCCTTGTTGAAGTGTTCTCTCTCTCTCTCTCTCTCTCTCTCTCTCTCCATTTGTTATAGATATCCCAAAATTTATCACTCTGAATGTAGCCCTTTGTTGTTTTCTCCCGCTAGCAAGGTGAAATGGGTGTATTGGGGCCCTAGTTTAGTTTGCTTTTTTCCCCTAACAATAAAAATGAAATATGAATGAGGGGCTTATGGCGGTGGATTGTACTTTAGTCTTGCAGTCCTTAGCATTGTGTATGTGACCCAAAGACATGCATCCAAATTCCCTGTGTTCTTTGAATTGCTTCAAATGATGCTGATATGCATTGAAATGGTGCTGGTTTTGGACATTTTAACTTGCTTTTTACTAGGCTTCTGAGGCCCAATCAGAACAAAATATCTACTGCCATCAAGAGCAATTTAATTTACCTGAAAAATTTGTGATTTTTCTGAATGGAACACTGTTCAACATCAAAATGACTTCTAGGTAAGAGTGGAAGGAGATGTGCAGAAAGTTTCTGAGGAGGAATCTGAGCAGTACTTCCATAGCCGTCCTCGAGGAAGTCAGATTGGAGCAATAGTCAGCAAGCAGGTCTGTTTCACTTTTGTTTCTATTATATTGGATATATTGATATTTGTTTGCATTAACTTGTGGTCATTTACTTGCTTTCTTCAGAGTACTGTAGTTCCTGGAAGGCATGCCCTTTGTCAAGAATACAAAGAATTTGAAGAAAAACTCTCTGATGGGTAAGTAGACAGGACACAGAAATACCATTTAAGCTACTGGTCCTTGCATGGTTTTCTGCAACTACCCTTTTAAATTATTGCGCTCAAACGTAGTTGCAATTTTGCACTTGATTTATTTTATTTTTCAGGTTTGCCATGTATAAAATCAAGAGATTCTTTAAATTCCACAACTCATGTGCAGGAGAATTAAATGTTTCAATTAGAAATTATTTTTCTTTCTAAATGTGCAGAAGTTTGATTCCAAAACCTAAACACTGGGGAGGATATAGGCTTAAACCGGACCTTTTTGAGTTTTGGCAAGGACAGCCATCTCGCTTGCATGACAGGTTTTCTTCTTTTTCTGTTTTATATTTTTTTTTATTACGTATATTTGTTTGCTATGTTATCAATCATTAGCCTCTAGGGAATTCAAAATCCAAGCTCCAGTTCCAAATTTGTCCTGTTAGTCCTTTGGACACTTGCATGGAGATCCTGGTTAAATTGTGCTGGGTATTGGTTGTTGAATACTGAAGTCAGGTGCAGTGGTATTCAATTGTTGCCAGTGAATTTGAATGGTTTCCTGCTGTGTTGGGTGTGTCATTATTAATTTCAATTAGACATTTAAAATCTGGCAAAAAAACTAATGTTGTAATGATGTGAAAAGGAACAGAAAACATTATGAATACATGAGGCTCTGAACTCAGAGATCTTTTATCAACATTTGAAAATTTTGAAAAATTCATTCTTTAAAAGTTTCAAAAGCATCTGCATTATATGTAGAAGTTGATTAATTGTTCAGAATATTTCGTTTTGGAAGAAACTTTTTTACCTTTTAATTTTTTTTTATAAACTAATAAAAGTACTTTTATAAGGGCTTATTCTCTGTCTCAGTACAATATTATGTTTGATAAAAATATGAGTACTGTTAAATTATTATTATTTTTTTTAATATGTAATAACTATCCACTTTTACCCTAGGCAATGATGCTATTTTTTTACTGTGTTTGGATCTCTGATAATGAATAGCTTTGTATCATGTGTGAAAGCATACCTTTATAGAACCAAAAACTATTAAATCTAACATCTTAATTTTTACCCATGAAATTTTGAGTGGATGTGTAAGGGCAAACATGCTAAAAACATCTTTTGAAAATTTTTATTTTTAGAAATTCTGCAATCTGAAGCCATCAAATATGGTTTATACAAATTTTCTACAATCTGAAGCCATCAATTCAAGCTAGTGAATTCAGAAAACCATTTTCAGTCGGACATTTATTATCAACTGACATGAAGGAAAAGATATGGGTACAAACATCTATTTATATTTCGGTGATACTGTCCAATGACTTGCTGAAACTAGAGTTCATACTGTTCAATTCATATAAGAAATCTAAATTCCATACAGAGTGTAAACTAAGTTTTATCTTTCCATGTCAAAATTATTAAACCTATTAATTAATTTAAATAATCCAATTCTAACCACACTATTATTATTCTATACAGAAAGGTTTTGCTGATTTTTGTTGAATATTGGTCTCTACACAAGGTTATATAATTGCAGTCCCCTCATCTCATTTACTATTTAACTTTTCATGCATTAAATTTTTCATGTGGAGTGCATGTGCATCTTGATTGGTCTTTAAGAGTTTGTAGAAAACTAACTGGCTATTCCGGTTTATAAGAGTAGTTTCCAGTGATTATGGAAATGGATTTCACATGATCAGATTTACATCTGGGAAGAAATTCCAGTTAAATGTGATTTAATTCAAATGAACATCTCGCTTTGATGATAATGTGCATGTCTCTCGTCAGGTTGCAGTATTCTCCTGAAGTTATTGATGGAAGACGAGTATGGAAAATTCATAGATTGGCTCCCTGACTAGTATTTTCAGCATCCTCATTATGAAGCTTGTGTTCATGGTACTCTTTTATCATTATGCTGCTAATTACTTTTGTGTATAGCAAGATGCATGTGTAATACTGTGCCATGAAATTTGGGGATTACTTCATATACACAGGAGTGGCAGATTGTATCAAGATGGGTATAGTTATGAGGATTGAATAGAATGCCATCTTAGATGCAGTTTTAAATCCGGAATCAATTGGGTGGTAATTAATTGGGAGGGAACATATTTGAGCGATTGGCATGAACAATGTTATACCTATGCAGTCTGATTTTGAGGCTTTCCTCAACTTTATACAAATGTTATTAGTACACCATGAAATTTCATGTAAAATTGTCACCTAATGGGTTGCTGGGGGTAGAATATCTGCAAGAGGTGTTAATGGGGTCTAGTAAACTTGGGGGAACAAGAGATATGTGAAAAGTAAACTTGTGGCTGTATTTATGTTTGAGAAGGCAAGATTTTCTTAAATGGTGGTCACTATGGTCATGGCTTTGCTCTTTGTGTGTTGTATTTTAATGGAATGCTGTCATCGATAGTTGTAATATCTTTTATTTGATGCAAAATACACAGTTATTATCATGAAAATAATGCCGAAAACAGAAACTACAACCATTTTCTTTGCATCATGTCTTCTATTCTTACCAAATCTAATATTATGCTAGTTGTACTATTTGTAAAAAATAACCTTTCTTTCTAGAGGCCATGTAATTCTGTCTGAAGTCACCTTTTTCTTCTTTTTCAGCAATAGAAAATATTTGAGTAAATTGCATTTAATAACTTTCATTCACTAAGTTTGACTTTGTTGAGGAATTTAATATCTCAGTAGCAATACCTAACTTAACTCATTGCAATGTTATCTTGAAATACGTGTTTGTAACACAAATTGGGGGAGTTTGGCCTCTACGACATAAAGTGTGAGTAATGGTTCATTTCATTCAGCATGGATTTCCATTACACTTATTGACTGGCCCTCCGAATTCTATCTGCTATGTTACACCTTGGTCCCGGAACGTCAATTTGTTCACTGGCAATCTTGAAGATATAAACTCCTTGCCACACTGTCTTGGGGTGAATGTGCAGAAGTTGGGGATGATGGCGGTGAAGAGAATAGAAGAATTCATCCTGGAAGAGTACTATCTTTATAATTTTTTCTTGTTGCTTCAATGTTTGCAATTTTTTTAGGTGAATAATTTTCAAGAATCATTGGACTTGTTTTTGGTACAGGCATGTGGGCACTACAAAATAGAATATTGTGCATTGAAAGTTATTTGGGGATGGTGTTTAAGAATTTTTTTTCTTTTTTTTTTTGGGGGAAGGGTTCTAGAATACCTAATGACTCCAAATCAACATTAATGTCATTTTTCAACTCCATTTTGCTTTGGCCTCAAGGAATCATCAAGGTTTATTTATTTATTTTCCCTATTGTTTCATTGCCCATATTGAAATTGATGTTTTGGTAGTACTACAAAACTCTGATCGTACGTCTAATTTTTAGTGCATTGCTCATTTTTAGTCTGATTGCATTACTCTTGCTTAACAATAATTATTTCTGTTTGTCCTATTGTTAGATTTGTTTTCTTTTTTTTAATGACAACTTGTTTATTGTTATTTAACCAAGTATTCCAATCTATTCATTATTCACTCGTTGACACTCATATTTCACTAGGAGTAAATTGTTTTGGTTGCATATCATTGACATAGATATTTTGATTCACTGTGATTGTCTGGGGTGATCAAACCACTAGCTTCGCTACCACAGCACCGGCGAAGGAACCACCAGACGATGGCGAACAAACTACCAACCCTCATCCAGACAGCAATGATGCCAACCCTGCTGCTGGCAACGACAGACACCCTACGCAGGAATATTTTTTTTCCTCCCTGAAGCCCTAATGTTTTTCCCGAACAGCATCCCTGACTCCCTCGTCCCCAGCTTCAGAACCTCCTGGAAAACAACACAGAGTCGCCTCTCCTCGACAGCACTAAGATCGCCATAGTAGACCACTAGATCGTTGCCATTGCCGTTGCGACCACGCCTCACCACCGATCTCTCTGACAGCTCTTTTGCCCTTCGACACAACGACGATCTCGTCATCATCGCCGTTGTTCGCTAGCGTTTTTCGCGATCAAGATATTTCTTGGCCTTCTACGCCCTGTTTGCCGGACATCTTAGGCTTTGTTGGAGCCCTAGCGGACTTGCAACCCCCGTCGAACCTCTTTCCTAGTCTCCCGCTGTTCCCAGCCTTCTTCGCCTTTCTCGCTGGACATCTTAGTCTTCGTCGGAGTCCTAGCCGACTTGTGACCCCTGTCGAACCCTGCTCCCAGTCTCCCGTTGCTCCTAGCCTTCTTCGCCTTGTTCATGGCCTCTTGAAGGGTCGAAATGTTTTTAACAAAGCGCATCCCAACCCTCTCTCCTGCTCGCATCCCGCATCCCTAGCTGCCTCATGTTGTGTGCGATCTGGCCGCAACCACAGCCAGTCGCCCATCTCGTCGCCTGCCGGATCTCCAGGACATTGAATTCCTTAATCAGGTATGTCTCTCTTCAACCATCGCACGGTCTAGGGTTTCGCTGAAGTTAGGCGCCTACAATGGCAGCGCTCGTCGGCCCTTTGGTGGATCCTCCACCAGTGGGGCCTCTTTCGAAAGGTGGTTCAGGACTTTTGTCGTATGCCCATGCAGTATCATGTTTTTATGCTGTTAACCCGTTGTCTTCCTCTTTCAAACTAGCCATGAGATATCCTGTTGATGTAGATGAAGATATTGGATTCATTTTCTCAGAGGTTGAGATGAACAAAATGGTGGAAGATTTTCGGTTTGTGTTAGTTTTGAAAATTTTGCGCTCTAGGCCATCCATTGATGTTATTCGTTTGAATATCATAAAGTCTTGGGGCCTTTTGGAGATCCCTTCTGTTGGTTTCATGGATGATTTTCTCGTACTGGTTCAGATGAATAATGAATGAGATTTTCTTCATGGATGGTCTCGTAAAGGAGGGATTTTGGCTGGGTTTCCGTTTTGTCTTTTTCGATGGACAAAGGATTTCAATCTAAAGTAGGAACCATCCTTGGCCCCTCAATGGTTATTTCTCCCTGGTCTTTCGATGCACATGTACAAGCTTGATTGTTTACAGATTCTAGCCACGAGGTTTGGTCGATAGTTGGGAATTGACAATGCTGCGCTTAACCAAACAAGGGCTACGGGTGTGAGAATATGCGTGGAGGTGGATTTAGTGGTAGATCAGGTGGATGCTTTCCTGATTGTTGTTTTTGTAAATTAGAAATTTTGGCAGGAAGTGAGGTACGAAAAACAATGATTTTATTGTGAAAAATGTCATAGACAAGGGCATTCAAAGGTGGTATGCCAAGTGGGTGAAAGGAAACAGAAAATTGGGGATAGATGTAAGGATAAAAAAAATGTTAGACAAGAAAATTGACAAGAAGTTTGGTGTGTGAAGCATTTGGATAAAGGGAAAGAAGTTCAGAGAGAATTGATAAATCTATGCATTGTTGAAGAACCTTTAGAGGTGGATCGTGTTCAAGAGGGGGCAATGATATCACAAATTTTTCCAGTGGTTGAGAGAGTTACACAAAGTGAGATGGAAGAGGGGGAGTTTGTTCTTGAAGAACCGAAGCTTGAAGTGAAGATTTTGCAGATGAACACAAAACAGTATGAGATTGAGCAGAGGGAGGAGATTGTTGAACTAGTCTTAGGTGTTCCCTATGCTGGTATGTTGATAGTGGAAGATGTTATAGTAGTGCATGATCAGTTGATGACATCTTGTGACATGGTTTCAGAAATCTTGGAACAAGATTGCACAATCACGCTCAGTTATGTCCTACATAATTGTGAATTGGATAGGGAGGTGGAGACAAATACTTTGGAGAAACTCCTATTGGAAAAAGGCTATTGTTCAGATGATGATTTACATGTTCCGCTTGTTAAGTTGAGTGATATTAATGAGCAAAGTGAGAAGAAGTCTCAACGGGTTATTACTCATCCAAAGAAACTTAATTTATGATTAATACAATTCTAGTGTGGAACGTGCGAGGTTTAGGCACGTCTAAAAGCTGTTTACTAAAGTTAAGGAGGAAATTTTCGCCTTCTATTTTGGTTCTTTTAGAGCCATTTTTCTGATGAAAGTTTGATGTCACAATGGGCTGACTTTCTAAATTTTTTGAATTTTTGTGTGAATGCATTGATTTTTTTTTTTTTTTTGGGGGGGGGGGGGGTGGGGTGGTGGTATAAACTTTGGATGTTTTGGGAAGAGAAAATGCACTTTGAGTTACAACATATGTCTAATCAAGTTATTTTGAGTATTTTTTGGCTTTTTGGACCAGAATTTCTTGGCTTCATTTGTTTATGCTAAATGTCATCAAATAGATCGTCGGGAACTTTGGAATGATTTGGAGTTTGTTAAGAGGGATGATTTCCCTTGGTTAGTGGCGGGAGATTTTAATATCAACCTTTCAGATTCAGAACGCATAGGTGGTCATATGAGGCCATTATCGGCTATGGAGGAATTTAATACTTGCTTGGACAACTGTGGTCTTATGAATTTGGTTGTTACTGGCAGCAACATGTCTTGATATAATGGTCATAGTGGAAATTCTCAGAGTTGGGCAAAATTGGATAGGGTCCTCTATAATTCGACTCTTCTTCAATTTTTGCCAAATATTTATTTTGAGTATGGAAATAGGAGGACTTCAGATCATAACCCATTGATTATTCGGTTTCATAGAAATTTGCATTGGTATGTTCCTTCTCCCTTCAGGTATCAGAATATGTGGAGCACTCATAAATCTTTTAAGTCTTGCGTGGAGGAAGCTTGGAGGGAGGAATCCCATGGCACCGCTTTAGTTAAACTTGCTACTAAATTGAAGCACACGAAAGTTACAATCCGAAACTGGAACAAGCAGGTATTTGGACATGTGCATCAAAACATTAAAAATTTGGAGGAAAGTATGGAGGTTCTAGAGACTCAACTTTAGGAATGGTATTCGCCAGAAATTGAGGAAGATTTCTTCCTTTCTAAACTCGAGTTGGAAGCTTGGAAAAAGAGGGAGGAGATTCGTATTTCTCAGCTAGCCAAAAAGAAGTGGTTGGAGGCGGGGGATAATAATAATACAAAGTTCTTTTATGTATATGTGAACCAAAAAAGGAAGAAGGCTATGATTCATTCATTAAAGCTTCCGAATGGAGAAGTGATGGATTGTATGGAGGCTGTTCATGAGGGTGCAGTAAGGTATTTTTAGACTTTCTTAACAGGTGCAGGACCTAGTTGAACAACTTACCTTGGTGATATTATATGTCTTATGGTTTCTGAAGAGAATATTGCTCTTTGTCATGTTCCGTTTGAGTTGGAGGTAAGGGATGCTATTCTTTCTATCTTGAGAAATAGTAGCCCATATTCAGATGGTTTTGGTTTGGCTTTTTTCTATGATTGTTGGGATATTGTAAAAGAAGAGGTGATCGATGCAACTAAAGATTTTTTTGTTGGGTCTCCTCTTCCTAGATTTTATTCTGCATCTTACATTGTTCTAATCCCAAAAGTTCAGAATCCCTAGAGTTTTGACAAGTTCAGGCCTATTAATCTTTGTAGTGTCATCTACAAAATTTTTTCAAAAATTATTGTTGCAAGGATGATAGGTTTATTGTCTGCATTGATTTCTCTAGAGCAGGGAGCTTTCATTTCCGGTAGAAGTATATTTGAAAATATTACATTGACACAAGAAATGGTTTATTCTTTGCATAAGAAGTCTAATGGTGGAAATGTAATGATCAAAGTAGACATGACTAAGGCGTATGATAGGGTCGATTGAGACTTTTTAAATTTGGTTCTGAAAAGGTTTGGATTCTCTCAGAGATTTTGTAGTTTAGTGGAGGAATGTGATTCCTCTCCTTGGTTCTCCATTATGATGAATGACACTTATAAAAGTTTCTTTAAACCTTCTTGAGGGTTTCACCAAGGAGACCCTCTATCTCCTTATCTGTTTATTATTTTACAGGAAGTTCTTTCTTGGCTTTTAAAGAAAAATTTTATGGAGAATAAGATAGGGACTTGCTATCATCCTCGTGGGGGCGTCTTTGGTATCTCACCTACTCTATGCAGATGATATTTTTATTTTTTCCAATGGTAAGAGAAGTTCCATTCGAATGCTTATCAAGACTCTTGAGAAATATGAGGATTGGTTTGGCCAAATAATAAATAAAGACAAGTCAAGTATTTTTTTGTCAAAGAGAATTGCTTATGCTCGGAAGCGATCCTTGTTAAGGATGACTGGCTTTGCAGAAGGAGGGTTCCGTGCTACATACTTGGGTGTTCCTTTGGTATCGAGTCGTCTTACGGCCCGTACTTTAGAGCCTCTAGTTGCTAAATTGAAGAAAAAGACAGCGGGTTGGAAATTTAAGTTTTTATCTCAAGGGAGCCGCTTAGTTTTAATTAAGCATGTATTATCATCAATGGCGGTTCATCAATTGGTGGTAATTGACATTCCTAATATTGTCTTCACAAAGTTAAATTCTATGTTATCGAATTTTTTTTGAAGTGGAGTAAATGATAAAAGAAAAAGAAACTGGTGTTCCTAACTTGATATATGTAAGCCTGTTTGTGAGAGTAGTTTGGGTATTATGGATTTTGAGGAAGTTAAAAAATCATTGCATATGAAGTTTGTGTGGAGATTGTTAACTATGGATAATCTGTGGACTCAATTCTTTAAAGCCAAGTATTTGAATAATAGACGTCACTTGAGAGAAATAAAGATAAAGGAACCAGATTTTGGTGATCGATTGCTCGTGTGATATTTGAAGTATTAGAACATGTTTGTGTTCAAATTAAAGAAAGGTCGGCCTTTTTCTGGTTTGATCGATGGTTAGCCTCCGGTCCCTTTTGTGCTAAAGGTTTAAGAAATCAGAAACCATAAGCTACGAACACGAGATTGTTGGGATAAAGATAGGTGGAATGTTGATTCATTAGTGGATCTGTTGGGTGAAGAACAAGCTGAGGAAGTAATGAACTCTATTATTTCTTGCAAGGAGGGTCCAGATACAGTGATTTGAGAATCTTCAATAGATGGGAAATTTACCACGGCAAGTGCTTGAGAAATTATAAGGAAGCGTAAAGACAAATTCTTAGTTTCAAAATGGATCTGACATCCTATGTTGCCAAAACGGGTGTCAATTTGTATGTGGAAGCCTTGGTTCGCTTGTCTTCCGGTTGATACTCGTATTCAATAAGTAGGTGTTAAGATGATCTCTCAGTGTGATTGTTGTTCAAATGCCAAGATTGAATCTCTAGGCCATGTGTTTTGCACGGGATCTTTTGCTCAGGAGGTATGGAAACAAGCAGTAGTGGCGTTGGGTGTTAGTTGTATGGCAATAAATACATGGAAAGTTAGAGTTAATTTCTGGCTTAGTTGTGCAAGACAGGCCTCACAGTTAGGCATTTTGGTAGGTCTCATATCTAGTCTCATCATTTGGAGACTTTGGACTCGTCGATGTAGAGTCAGGATGGAATCAATTCATGATTCAGTGAGAACTGTGTGGCTTAATATTAAATATTGGCTGAGATCCATTATAGACAAGTTAACTAAATGTGCACCTGCTTCTTGCACGGATATTGCAGTCCTTCATGCTTTGAATATTCAAGTAAAAAATGTGAGGGTTCATCTTCCTCGTGTAGTCAGATGGTATAAACCTGTGATAGGTTGGGTTAAGTTGAATGTGGATGGAAGCTGTAGAGGTAACCCAGGTAATTGTGGTGGTGGAGGTGTGATAAGAGATGAAAAAGATTTATTTAAAATAGCTTTTTCCTCATTACTAAGTTATTGAACCAATAATATGGCTGAATTGAAATCGATTATTATAAGGATTAATCTGTGCAAAGATCTCGGATTTGATCAAGTAGAGATTGCCTGTGACTTTGCTTTGTTGGTTCAATAGATTAATTCTGAGAAGTGTTTGACGTGGAACTTATGAGAATTGTGGGAAGAACTTGTGTTAGCATTGAGAGACATACTTTACAAAGTGGAACATGTTCATAGGAATGCGAGTCAAAGTGCAGATTTCTTTACCAAGTAGGGTGAATTTGGTATATCTTGATCATATGGTTGCTAGGATGAGCTTCCACAACAAGTCAGAGGAATGATTCGATTGGATTTGTTGGGATTTCCTTCCTTGCGCTCGTGATGCTTTGTGTTGGTGTTTGTGAAGATTGTAGTGGTTGATTTATTTTTCGAGAATTTTTATAGTTTTGTTTGTTTTCTACTTATAGTTGTTTGGTTATTGGTCATTGGTTTATTGGTTTTGAATAAGTTGGTTAAATCAGTTTTAGATTCTTGGGGTTTGATTTTGTTTTCCCCAAGTCTCAAGGTTGGAATCACGGTATTCCTCTGCCATAAGTGAGAGGTTTTCTAATAAAAATACGAGGTGTCGTCCTTTTTTTTCAGAAAAAAAAAAAAAACTGTTATTGTCTGGGGTTTCGTAATTTTCTTGAATTGTTGCGCATTGCTGCTGTTTTAAATAATTTAATTCACAATTGAGTTGTGTATATTATAGCTTTAGGGACCATTTGGTGGAGTAGGGTAAAGCAGGTAGGACTGAAGATGATTGTGACTTCATTTGACGGTAACTGAGGTCTATTTGGTGATGATGAGTATATGTTATATGCTGCAAATGTTGATGCCGAGGTTGGGAAAGTGCAAATGAGCGCCTAATAGGTCCAAGAACCAGTCAAGGGGTTAGGGTAGCTTTGCGTGTGTAAAACAAGAAGCTATAGGACGAGCTTTACTTACATAATAATATATATGATTCCATCAATGAGATATTAAAGGATTAGTGATAAATATTATATTAATGACTGATCATTCAATTATTTGGGATAGATGAGTTATTATATACATGTGTGTACAGGACTCTCTGCAGCCCTCACTAAAGGAATAATATTTGGTTGAATTTAAGAGGGTTAAAATGGGAAGTAGATTTTTTTTTTTTAGGATGACTGTTCAATGTGATATTTCTAAGTCATGATTGGGTCATGGGGCACTGTTTTACTGCTGATAACTATAAATAACTTCCCATCTGCAATCATGGCTCAATGTCATTCATCCAAGATGAGTCTAAATTTGGGTCAATGGGAGCTCTTGGTTGTCCAAAGCTAATTCATATCTGCAATCTGTGGAGGAGAATTGATATTAAAACTCAGTTGGGCAAATTGCTTCAAATGGACAAAATGTTAAATCACTTTAAAACTGATGATAAGCCTTTTCTATGCTTTCCCCCTTTCCCCAAAATTTTTAAATAACTCAAAAAAGCAATGGTTGAACAAGCTGATGATAAGCCTCTCTCGCTCTCTCTCTCCATATACAGATGCACACCTGGCCTAAAATTTTGGAGGGTTCTTTTATGGATGCTTCTTGATACTGATATATATAAATATTGATTAGGTGGAATGAGGAGGGTGAGGTAGATCCTGACCAAACAGGGCTCCACCATGAAAGAGCATCAGGGGTTTCTTTTTCCAACTTCTTTTGACCAATTGTAGCTGGGAGACCTGGGCATTCTTCTACTGGCCATTTTGATTTTTGTTGCTGAGCTGACCACACCACTTTCAACTTTCTCTATCTGAAACCACTAGGCAGCTGGGATTTGGTTTCCCTTCCTCCCATTGAGTAGTTCATCCATGGGAATACATGCTCATGTTTTCTGGGACATAATTTGAACTTTCTAAGTCAGATTTATTCTGAATTTAGATAAAATATAATATACAAGTTATATAAGATTTTATTCAATTTTACATAAATCTAAATTTAAAATTTCAACTTCAAGTTTCCAAAGGCAAATACGCTATCCATTGTTAAACATGAACCAAAATATTCCCACCCTTGAAATCATCACCCCTCTCATCCCCAAAAAGAAAGAAAAAAAATGGTGGGGGCCAGCGGTAGTAGGGGTTTGCTTGAATTTCTAAAGGGAAAATGATCAGCAGTTTCCCCTCAAATCAATGCATCTAAAAAGCCTGTGACCCATTCACTTGTCAATGGTTTGTAGCCTCTCTCTCTCTCTCTCTCTCTCTCTCTCTCTCTCTCTCTCTCTCTTGTTGTAAATAATGATAGTAATAAAATAAAGCAGTGTTGTGTTGAGTTGAGTTAGCATTTGAGATTGTTTTTTTGTTTTTGTTTTTGTTTTTATTTTTTATAAATTGACTATGGCCGCTTCCCACATCACCTGTTGAGTCACCGATGAGCATCCTCTACTGGGGATTGACGCAATGGTACAATTTGTTTTGGCAAAATGGCTACGTGCCCCGCCTGTTCTGCAGCAGTGAAAATGCTGATATGGACGGTTCCTTCACAAGCCTTCTTTTGTTTCCAATGCTTCTTTTGAAAGTGAACGTAGTTCTGGTTTCCTTCATTACCCTTTAAAAATATTTTTCTCCTGCAAGTTAATTTATCAAAATTAATTTAATTTAAAACTTATAATAGATCTCTAAAACTATTCATCCTCTTTGAAAATATAAGTTTGATGTTATGATGCGCAAACGTAGTGTTTGCAGATAATATGTGTGTACATGCATAAATGCTTTTGAATTGTGAGTTTGTTTCACTCATTAATATTGAGTTCCTTAATATTGGAATGAATTGGTGGACTAGTTATGATAATTATGCAATCTTATATTTGAATTGTCTAACCATAAGGAATAATATGAGATTTTTTTTAATACAAAAAGAGGGTGGCATCTCCTATCTTTATTAGAAAACCCCTCACTTATGATGGAGGACTACCGTGACTCCAACTTTGAGACTTGAGTAAAACAAAATCAGATCCCAAGAATTTAAAACTGACTTAAACTAACTTATTTAAAACCAATAAACCACTGATCAACAACCAAACAAATAAATAAGAGCTAAACAACTATAAATGGAAAACAAACAAAACTACAGAAGATCTCGAGGAATAAACCAACCACTACAACCTTCACAAGCACCAGCACAAAGCGTCGCGAGCGCAAGAAAAGAAATCCCAACAAATCCAATCAAATCATTCTCTTGATTTGCTGTGGAAGCTTATCATGACAATTATGTGATCGGGATATACCAAAATTCACCCTGCTTGGCAAAAAATCTGAACTTTGATTCGTCTCCCTGTAAACATGTTGCACTTTGTAATGTATGCATTTCAATGCTAACACAAGTTCTTTCCACAATTCTCATAAGTTTCAAGCTGAACACTTCTCAAAATTAATCCATTGAACCAGCAAAGTAGAGTCACAGGCAATCTTCACTTGATCAAATCCGAGATCTTTGCACAAATTAATCCCTAATCGCTTTCAATTCAGTCATATTATTGGTTCTATAACCCAGTAATGAGGAAAAAACTGCTTTAAATTATCCTCTTTCATCTCTTATCACGCCTTCACCACCACAATTACCTGGGTTACCTCTATAGCTTCCATCCACATTCAATTTAACCCAACCTATCCCAAGGTTACACCACTGACTACACGAGGAAGATGAACCCTCACATTTTTTACTTAAATATCCAAAGTACGAAGGACTGTAATATCCGTGCAAGAAGAAGGTGCACATTTAGTTAACTTGTCCAAAATGGATCTCAGCCAATATTTAATATCAAGTCACGGTTCTCACTGAATCATGAATTGATTCCATCCTGACTCTATATCGACGAGTCCAAAGTCTGCAAATGATGAGACTAGGTATGAGACCTACCAAAATGCCTAACTGTGAGGTTTGCCTTGCACGGCTAAACTAGAAATTAACTCTGGTTTTCCATGTATTCGTTGCCATACAACTAACACCCAACGCCACTGCTGCTTGTTTTCATACCTCTGAGATCAATGAGTACTTTTTTGTGAGGCTTGCCTTGCACGACTAAATTAGAAATTAACTCTGATTTTTCATGTATTCATTGCCATACAACTAACACCCAATGCCACTGCTGCTTGTTTCCATACCTCTGAGATAAATGAGTTCTTTTTTGTTATACCTTTTGATTTTAATACTTGAAAAATGTTTTAATTTGAGTTCAACTATATAGGAAGACTGACAAGCTTTAACCCATGTGCACAAACTAAGGACCACTTAGCATAGATAATGTTTTATTTTAGGTGTACCAAATATAAATACAAAACTATAGTGAAACCTAGTCTTTTCTAGTTTATGAAATAAAATTATAATCTCTCCTATATCTTATGAGATAATTCATCTATCATCTCATATATTTTTTCTACCTTTTTAAGAATTTAAATTTTAGATTTGCAACATGGATGTGTCAAACCTTAAGCATTGACAAATTCCCTTAGAACTAGGTTTAGATTCTTATTAATCTAAACAAAATTTAACACATAATTATATGTACACACATATTTGAATTCTATAGAATTTTCAATTTAATGTTCTAACTACACCCTCTAAAGGCAACATTAGTTTACTATTTAAACTTTGAAGTTAGAAAAATTTTAAAAAAAATGTAAAATTAGCAAGCAAAAAAAAAAAAAAAGAAAAGAAATTTTCTGTCAAATTTTAAAAAAATCTAAGAGACTTGCTTCATATTTAATTTTCAGGACACTTATACATTCTTCATGGACTTGGTATATATTATTATAAGATGGTATACGTGTCCCAAAATCAAATATTTAAGATTGCATGGTTTTTAAAACCTCACAAATATCTCTATCTTTTTTATTATTAAGGTGTGAAAATAGCCTTTTACAAAAATGTAAGGTAAGGTTGAATACTATAAACCTATTATGGTCCGCCCCTTTCTCGGAACTCGCATACAAAGGAGCTTTGTGCACCAAGTTGCCCTTTCTTTAGGGGAGGAACATTATCTTTTTCTCAAATCTTAAGAGCGATTTGTATTTTTTTTTTTTCGGTGAAACGTTTAAAGTGATAAGAGTCTTTTGCCTTTTAAGATATTTTTGTTTTATTCTCACTTATTTTTTGGCAATTATTATTGTAATGTTTCTATTTGTTTATATTTTGTTCTCCCGCATTGCAATTTTTACAATTAGTGCTCTAACGATTTTTTTTTTCGGTAATCAATTTACTCTTACCCCATATTTGGAGAGATCTTGGATTTAGATTTGTATTGAATTTGAATAAGATGTAATATAAAATTATATTGAAATTTGTCTAAATTCATTCAAATCCAAATTTAAGGTCTGAAATTTAAACTCTCAAACGCAATATTATTGAAACTGGCATCCCAATATATTAATTACCCTACTTTGTCAAGGGACACTAGAAGTAAGTAATCAAAATAAACTAAAGTTAAAGACAACTACACTAAGTGACCATAAAACATAGATGAACATATATACATTGGAAAAGGGGAGAGAGAGAGAGAGAGAGAGAGAGAGAGAGAGAGAGAGAGTCATTTAATATTAGGCTAATTGTATTAATATGCTTGGTTGAAGGTCTTTACAAAATTAGAAAAATTAGATATTTATACTCATCCTCCAAGTCAGCCTTGGAGGTACAAATAATTCCTAATTCTTTACCCTAATTAAATTTACTCTTTAACTACTCCTTGCCTAATTGACTTGATTGCAGGATCCTTCGTTGTTGACTTCATTTACCTTCCTTTCTAGTACTAGTTCTTCTTTTGGGGTGGATATGAAGTCAACATATCTTTCTAGATTATGCAAATGATTTTATGCTTCTTCGAGTGATTTTGGATAACATGGATCTTGAAGTGGATGTGATTTGCGCTAAGTATCTTTGGCCCCATATGATTTTAAGTTTAGGCAAGTAAAACAATTTTTTTTATATACAGGTTATGACTAAGGCAAGGTTTCTTGGATAAAAATGTGATCGCTTGTCAATTAGCCAAAACCAGACGTTTCTTTTTAGTTTGTATAGTGGCTAAGCGATAAGTGGATTGCCTCGCATAGGTGACTTTTATTTTTGCCCCAGCCACTTGAGTGACTAGGGGATTAGTCGTTTGCCTCGCTTGAGTGTTTGCCTTGTGCCTTGGACGATGTTCGTCTTGACTTAATTAATCAACATTACACCTTTGAGGTAAGGGTCAAATAATTCCTTCTCCTAAGTTTTTGACTAGTGGTCAATAGGTGGACCCCTATTATCATATTTCAAGGGGATGCACAAATATTATCAAGTAGAAAAGGCTTAAAATACTAAAAATCATCTTCAAAATTTGTTCTAATGCTTAAATCATGACATGGTTTGTGTAAGATTAAAGATTTTTTGTGTGTAAAGAGCTGAATGCTAATGTGCAGCGGAAAGCAACAAATCAAATCAGAACAAGTAATGCAAGCAACCAATGATGAATATACGGAAACAAGCAATCACAAAGTGAATAAAAGGAAAGCAAAAATCAAAGACACAAGAATTTATGTGGTTTGACAATGTGCCTACGTCCACGGGAGTAAGTGGCTGATTTTCACTATCAATTTGTTAAGCTTACATCAAAGGTTACAAAATATTATATATATTCTAACACTATGTGTACAGCAGACTTAGAATGCATCTAAAATACTTATGTAGAAAATCCTAAAGGAAAATCCTCCAAATCTCCCAATTTACCGATCTCTCGATTCAAAATCCGTGATCGACACTGATTTCCCTAAAATCGTTGACGGTTATCTATCGAGGCCAAATCGTTGATCATACTGTCAATCAAACAGTCGACGGTTTCTTCCTACAACATCCTTCCTTGTTTTTTACTTCACTATGCTTTCCAGGTGCATGCATTCCACTCAATATGAGCCACAAATCCAACAATCTTCACCTCGAAAAATATTCACCACTTAAGGGAAATATGAAAGCATAACCCGCTGCTCTACTTGGGATAGTAGATTGGGACCACCTCTCGTCTAGCACCTGGAGACGTTGATTAAGTCCAAGGAATGCTTGAATTTATCCGTTGTAATAGGTTTTGTCAACATATCAACTGCATTATCAGACGTGTGAACCTTCTCAAGTAAAATTTCACCTGAGGCAACTAATTCCTTGATCTTGTGAAATTGCATATCAATGTGCTTTGTCCTCGCATGATACACTTGGTTCTTCGCAAAATAGACGACACTCTGACTACCACACTACAACCGAACTCCACCTTGCTGGATACCTATCTCCTTGACCAATCCTATAAGCCACAATGCTTCCTTAACAGCCTTAGCCATTGCCATGTACTCCAACTCAGTAGTAGATAAGGCAACGAGTGACTGCACCATAGAACTCCAACAAATAGGTCCTCCCAAAAGGGTGAATACGTACCCTATGGTAGACCTGCTGTCATCCAAGTCTCTTGCGTAGTGACATCCACATATCCTACCACTGATGGATCACTCTGTTATCTATTGAATATAATGCCATATTCGATTGTACCCCTCAAGTACTTGAGAATCCACTTGATTGCATCTCAATGTCATCGACTCGGATTCAAAAAGAATTTGCTCTCCACGCTGACAGCTTGTGTTAGGCCTGACCTTTATACATACCATGGCATACATCAGACACCCCACTACACTAGAATAGGGGACCTTTAACATGTCACGAACCTCATCGTCCATCTTTGGGCACTGGGTGGTAGATAACCTAAAATGACTCACTAAAGATGTACTCACTAGTTTAGCATTAGTCATGCTAAATCTCTCCAACACCTTCTCCACATAGCCAACTTGAGATAACTACAATCTCCTTGCAGCTCTGTCCTTGCGAATCTCCATCCCAAGTATCCTTTTGGCCGCACCCAAGTATTTCATGTCGAACTCTATTGAAAAAATTCTTCAATTGATTCACCCCAGTCATGTCTTTCGCAGCAATCAACATGTCATCAAGATAAAACAACATAAATATGAGAGAACCATCCTCAAGACTCCTCACATAGATGCAACAATCGTACTCACACTTCTTGTAGCCTATACAGATCATGTAGGCATCAAACCGTTTGTACCACTGCCTCGGAGACTGCTTCAGCCTGTAAAGTGACTTCTTCAGTTTACAAACCAAGTGCTCCTGTCCAGGTTGGAAAAATCATTTTGGCCGTGTCATGCAAATAAGCTCCTCTAAATCACCATGGAGGAATGTCGTCTTTACTTCCATATGCTCCAGATGCATGTCGTATTGTGCCACCAATCTCAACACTACCCCGATGAAAGTATGCCTGACCACAGGAGAGAAGATCTCATCATAATAAACGCCCTTCCTTTGTGAGTATCCCTTTGCTATCAACTGAGTCTTGAACTTCTTTCTTTCTTTTTCTGAAACTGCTTTTTCCTTCATATACACCCATTTGCATCCAATCGCCCCCCTCCCAGCTATATGCTCCACCAAATCCCACGTTTGGTTCTTCTGCAATGATACCATTTCCTCCACCATAGCGCCCATCCAACTACCTTTCTCCTGGCTATGCACTGCCTCTTGAAAATGTAGTAGAATCCTTGTTGCTAGTGATAAGTGCATAAGACACTAGATTGTCAAATCCGTACCTGGGGGTGGCCTGGCGATGCGTATGGGTTTGTCTAAAGCTATACTGCGATTCTGCTAGTCTCCCTACCTACATTGTTATCTTTGTCCCGAGTCTCCAACTCCACCTGCACTGCCTGCTGATCTCTCGAGCTAGAACTCCTTGTATTTCTGCCCTGATTCTTTAACTCCACCTACACAATATGCTCATTGTTGCTGCAGTTTTATGGCACATGTTTGTCTTCTTCTTCTGTAGTACGCTGCAACATGACCTTCTCATTGAAAACCACGTCTCCACTGATCACCACCTTATTTTCCACGGGATCCAACAGATTGAACCCTTTCACACCTTTATGATATCCTAGAAAGATGCTCCATCTAGACTTGACCTCAAGTTTTGATCTATCCTCACCAAGAATGTACGCATAGGTTGGACATCCAAATACTCTCAAGCCGGAGTAGTCTACCTCATTACCTGCCCATACCTCCTCAGGAACTTTCCCATCTTGTGATGCCCTTAGTGATATATTAACCAAGAAACAAGCCATATTCACTGCCTCAGCCTAAAAATTCTTAGCGAGCCTAACATTCAACCTAAAGACATCGAGCCCTTTTAGCTAGGGTTCGATTCATCATTTTTGCCACACCATTTTGTTGTGGTGTTCGGCATACTGTAAAATGTCTCCTTATGCCATATTGCTCGTAAAATTCTCTGAAGCTTGTACTTGTGTACTCAGTTCCATTGTCTATCCTGAGGCACTTAATCTTTTTCTCGGTCTGATTTTAACACTTCAACTTTCCATAATTTAAACTTGGCAAACATTTCTGACTTATGCTACATGAAGTACACCTAGACCTTTCATGAGTAATCATCAATGAAACTCACGTAGTACATATGTCCCTCTCATGATGCTACTCTTACCGACCCTTACACATTCGAATGAACATAATCGAGGATTCCCTCCATCTTGTGTGTGGCTTCTATGAACTGGACCCTATTTTGTTGTGAAATATGGCTCACATACTGAGTGAAAAGCATGCACATAGAGAAAGTATGAAGGAAATCAAGCAGCAGCAAGGGAAACCATCGACGATTTAGAGTAGTGTCTCAGACAATTTACATTCTATCTAAAGCTGTAAAAAGTTTGACTTAGGATACCCAACGCAAATTTCAAAATTTGAAAGGAGGTCATTAATATGCTTGGGGTTTGGAGGGAAAACCTCTAGGAACTTTATTTATATGTCATATGAGATGTATTTGTACAGAACGATTGTAAAAAGAAAAGTTTTATACATTGTTCATGTCCTTTTGGAATAGAAGATAGTGAATTTTGCCGTTTGCTCACGTGTATGTAGGCATTGCCGAACCACGCAATTCCTTGTGTTATTATTGCTTTTATATACTTGCTGTGGTTTTGGATTGTTCTGTATTTTCATCATTGATTACTACATTGTGTATTTGATCCTACATACAAATATATTCCACTGTGCAATTCGTTTTTCACAACAAATTGGTATCAGAGCATTGTTGTAATGGCCTCTGGATCTTCATCTATGAAATTTGATGTTGTTAAGTTTGATGGAATTAGAAATTTCAGTTTTTGGCAGAGAAGGGTGAAGGATCTCTTAATGTAGCAAGGCATGGTGAAGAACTTATACGGAATTCAACTGGAAAACATAGATGAAGAAAATTGGAATGAATTGGAGGCAAAGGAAGTATCAACCATTTGACTGTGTTTGGCTGATGACGTGTTGTATCACATTATGGATGAGGATTCTCCGATGGTAGTTTGGAATAAACTAGAAAGCCGGTATATGTCTAAGTATTTATTGAACAAACTATTTTTTAAGCAAAGGTTGTATTGGCTTAAGTTGGTGGAGGGTTCGGATTTGAACCAACATATAAACTCATTCAATCATATTGTGAGTGATTTGATGCGTGTTGATGTTTAGTTTGAGGAGGAAGACAAGGTGCTAATGCTACTGAATTTCCTGCCAGCGTCTTATACATATGAGAACTTGCTTACAACTTTTACATGGGGCAAAGAATGCCTGAATTTGGAAGAGGTGACAATTACATTACTATGCTTTCATCAAAGAAAAATGGCCAGTGATGAAGTTTCACATGGTGAAGGGTTTGGGTGAAGAGTAACTAAGAACGTGGAAGACGTAAGTTCTGGAGTGAATCTCGGTTGCAGTCTAGGAAGAGGAAGGACATAAAGTGTTTTAAGTGCGATAAAATTGGGTGCATAAGATCGTAATGTTCGAAGTGGAAGAAAATTAATGCCAAAAATCAACAAGGTTCGTCAAAATCTGTAAATGCAGTGGAAGGAGACTCATGAAGCAGTGATGGTGATATGCTATGTGTTTCATAGGGTTCGAGATTATTCTTCGATCCTAGATACCAGATGCTTTTATCACATGAAAGCAAATAGAAATGGTTCAACAGCTATAGATCAGTTAATACGGGTTGTGTTTTGATGGGAAATGATATTTCATGCAAAATAATTGGCATTGGAAATGTCAAAATCAAAATGTATGATGGTATTGTGAGAACCTTATGTGATGTAAGGCATGTACCGAATATAAGGAAAATTAAAGTGTGTGAAGGCGACTTGATGGTGATGAAAGGATAAAAGGTAGCGAAAAATATCTATGCACTGCACGGTATCATAGTTGTAGGTGGAGCTGCAACTGTAGAATCTTAGTCAGATGTTTTATGGCATATGCGATTAGGGCATATGGGTGACTATATGTATTCAGATGTTTAGGGACTGGTGAGGATGGTATCACAGGGTAGACATATGTATTTCGTAGAATTATCACGAAAGGTCTTGGTGTATCTTATTTGGCATAAGTTTGAGGTGTTTTCTAGGTTTAACTTGTGGTTGAGGTGGAGAACCAGACCGGGAGAGAGATCCTCAGGTCAGACATTGGGACTGAGTATGCTGGTTCAATTCAAGGAGTTTTGTGAGCAGGGTAGGTTATATGTAGGGCTTTGCAGGCAGCTTATTGGTGAAGTCAGTGAATATGGCGCATTTCTTGTTTGACCAATCCCTAAAGGTATCACTATATGGGAGAGTTGCAGGTGAATTGTAGGTAGCCTTTGTGGTAGACTACTCGGGTGTGAGTGGATGTCCACAGATGCACATTTCTAGTGATGTTGGATCTAGGCTTGGTGTTATGTCCGAATAGTACATCTTTTTGGGGTATAAGAAATGTGGGTTCAAGATGGGTGATCCTGTGGTAAAGGAAGGGGTGATTTGTGGAGACATGAATTTTGATAGGAAAGTCATGGGGCAGTGTACTCAGGTAAAGGAAAAGAAACAAATTCTAGAAAACTGCAGCAGCAACAAACATGTAGTTTAGGTGGAGTTAGATACTCAAGGCAGAAATGTAGGGAGTTCTATATCGGGTCAACAGTATCACAGTATAAATGGACATGTGATGCAGGTGGAGCTACAGACTCAGGGTAGAGATCACACTGTTCGTATTGCAGGGAGTTTCAACTTAGGAGACTAGTAGAATCACGGTGTGTTTAGGTGCACTATCAGACAACCACTCAGGTATAAATTTGACATTCTGGTGTTCTATGTATTCATTACTACCAACAACAAGATTCCTACTATTTTTCAAGTGCAGTACACAACAAAGGGAAAAATAGATGGATAAATGTTATGGTGGAGGAAATGGATGTATTGCATAAGAACCAGGTGTGGGAGTTAGTGAGGCTTCTAGTGGGGAAGAGGGTGATAAGATGCAATGAAGTAAAGTATTTGTTGTTTGTGAATGACATGTTATTGGTTGGGAAGACCTTGACTGAGGCTAATTAGTTGGGAACTCTATTGAAAGGTTTTGATATGAACATTTTGGGTACAACCAAGAAGGGTCTGGGTTTGAAGATTTGCATGGATTGAGCTGCAAGGAGATTAGTATTATCTTAGGGTGGCTTTGTGAATAGAACTGTAGGGAGACTTTGTTTGTCGTCTCAAGGGGGTTTTGTGGAGAATCAATACAAAATGTCTACTACTCGGTACTTAAGGATAGATGGTGATGTCTGAGATATGTCAAAGGTCCCTTATGCTGGTGCAATGGGGTGTTTCGGTAGGTAATAGAGTGGTCCATCAGTTGTGAGATTTGTTGAAAACTATGCAAGGGGCTTTGGTGATAGAAGACTGTTGTGGGAAAGCCTTGTTGGAAGCATAGGGCATAGTCTCAGGTTTTTACATCTACAATTGAATCGGGGTTGTTGGTAGAAGCCGAAGCTTCCACAGGCAAGTTCAAGCCTTGCTTGGACTTGGTATTTGTCTCCAATTGCTAGACGGGAGGCGGTCCCAACCTAACATCCCAAGGTCAAGGTGGAGCAGCGGACTCATATTTTTAGTTTATCTTAAGAGGTGTATGTTCACCAAGGTGGAGATTGTTGTGAAATGTGGCTCACATACTGAGTGAAAAACATGCACATAGAGAAAGAATGAAGGAGATCAAGCAGCAGCAGAGGAAACTATCAACGAAAAGGCTTTAACCGTCGATGATTTGGAGCAGCGTCTTAGATAATTACCTTCTATCTGAAACCATCGACGGTTTGGCTCTAGATACCTAGCACAAATTTCAAATTTTGAAAGGGGGACGTTAATATGGTTGGGGTTTGGAGGGAAAACCTCTGGGAACTCTATTTTTATGTCACATAAGATGTATTTGTAGAGGATGGTTGTAAAAAGAAGAGTGTTGTACATTATTCATGTCCTTTTGGACAAGAAGATAGTGAATTTTTCCTTTTGCTCCCATGGATGTAAGCATTGCCGAACCACATAATTCCTTGTGTTATTATTGCTTTTATATACTTGTGTGGTTGTGGATTGTTCTGTATATTCATCATTAGTTACTGCGTTGTGTGTTTGATCCTATATACAAATATATTCTGCTGTGCAATTCGTTTTTCACAACATGTTTCATAAGCACATAGTACCTATAGAAATCTAGCTTGTGTAATTTGACCCCCTTCAACAGATTTATTTTGTGAAGCTCCTTTATTCCACGCTCACCCATATGCTCTAATCGCATATGCCACAAGACCGTATCATTTGACTCAGGCTCTGCAGTTGCACCTCCACGTACAACTGTGGTACCTAATAATGTGTATATATTCCCTAGTACTCTTTGCCCCTTCATCACAGTCGAACACCCTTACTCACCTTTATTACCCCACTTTCTGACTTGTAACTAAACATATTATAGTCTAAAGTGCCTAATGAAATCAAATTCTTTCTCAGTTCCAGTATGTGCTTTGCCTCACATAACGACCTCACTACACCATCATATATCTTGATTCTGATGTTCCCCATTCTGACAACTTTGTATTCAACATCGTTTCTCATCAGAACAGAATCAAAATTCACCAATCTGTAAGTGGTGAACCAGTATTTTTTGGCGTCATATGATACGAGCACGCTAAGTCTAAGATCTAAGAATCTGTGAGACTGTATGAATTGGATGAAATCGAGAGCATATCACCATCATTGCTCCTAGAGTTTCCTTCTTCCGCTACCTTCTCCATGTTTGATATACCTTCTTTATTTTCTGCATTTCCTTTCTTCCTCTTAGGATAATCGAATTTTATGTGTCCTTTTTTCCCACACTTAAAACACCACACGTCCTTCCTTTTCCTGGAATTGGACCGAGCCTTATTATTACTCAATCAACCAAGGAACTTGCTCCTCCCACAATCCTCGTTCCCCTTCAAGACAAGCCCTTCACCTTGTGAACTCTCATCGCTGGCCTTCTTCCTCAGATGGAAACTTAGCAATGCACTCGTGATATCTTCCAACTCCAGGGTTTCTTTCCCCTATGTCAGAGTCGTAACCAGATTCTCGTACATAGGAGACGTTGGTAGGGAATTTAGCAGCATTAACACTTTGTCTTCATCCTCGAACTTCACATCAACCTGCTTCAGATTGCTGATGATCTGATTGAATACGTTGATGTGTTGATTCAGATGCGAACCCTCTATCGTCTTAAGCCTATAAAGTTTCTGCTTAAGATACAACTTGTTCATGAAAGACTTGGACATATATCGTGTAATGGCCTACTTGTTTTGCCATATATTCTTTTTTCATAATAATAATATCCAATATAATAATCTTGGCAAATCATAATCAACCTGCACCCATGAGTACCAGGGAAATACTTAAAATACAACACAGATTCCTATGCAGCAGAAAATGTAAAATTATATACATATCAAATTGTCCAACCAATACAATACCAGAGTCTTACTACAACTATCATATACATACACATATCCCAAAACATCCAAAAGTGGCCTAGGGTCACCACCCAAAAATCTGTCAGACTCTAACAACAAGACTTACCCTTCAGATAGGGTAAAACAGCTGAACTCTAACGTTGTGGAGCTTTATCTGCTCTTTTATATGGGGCTTCTGAAATGTTTAGATAACTGGGGTGAGACACCTCTCAGTAAGGGAAATAAACTAATATCAGTGTGTGACAACATGAGTAATTCCATGATATACATATAACAATATAAAAATCATACTTAGTAAATCTACCCGTATCATATCTGTGGAAAACATATTTTATCATATCATGGTATATAATATACTGAATTTCTATACATATAAATTATCTCATATAACTGTACATAGAAAACACCCTGGGTGGATAGTTGGCTAGTGTCATGTCTTACCCCCACATGACTAGGTTGTGCGGCCCGAAGGCAAGACCTAGCAATGGCTGGCCTACCACGCTAGATCAAACAAAAGTATGTAAGTACGATAGGTCTGCCCCTCCTGGTCCAGACACCAGAGGGACGCCTGCGCTACAATAAACCACATCGACTATCGATCTACCACTACCTCGTACGGCAAGCGGTAGCACTAACGTAATCATAATCGTGATCATATAGCTATGGTACCGAGCTTCATGAAAACCTAAACCAAGCCAACCAGGTTCTGATAACATATAATATATTTCCAAATAATGATACATGACTATTTCATAATAATAACTGTCAAGTTAATATCTTTATATAATTTTGCATAACATATCATAAAAACCTTCAGCCCTTATGCCGGTATTTCATATAAACTCCTCGGCTCGTACGCCAACATATCATATAAATTCCTCGACCCGTACGCCAATATATCATATATAAATTTCGGCCCATACGCCAACATATCATATATATAAAAACCTCGGCTCGTACGCTGATATATCATATAAAATCCTTGGTTTAAAAAATCCCTGTATCATTTAACATTTTCTCAGAAGCAGTAAAAACATACTTATTTTGTAAATATAATATTCCATCATCATAATTTTTCATGGTAAATTTTACTCATGCCATACAAAAGAGGTATTAATCATATTTCTAATCAACAACATTATTTCCAATAATTCTACAACATACATATTTATCTGAAATTAAATGTTGTAAAATAATAATTACATTTTCATGAAATCCTCACTTAGTTTATCCCCTTACCTAATTTCTTGAAAAGCCCCTATAATGTCTAGTCTTACACCCGCAGAGTTTCTCGTTTAACACCCTGAAAACAACATCTCCCTGAACAAAATTTTAGTATTTCTTTGAGTACTACCTATTCTATAATTGTAGAGAAGCCAAATACTAAATAAAAAGCCTTACCATGAACTTGAGATGGAGTCCAAGTTAGTCCTACCAACGATCTACTCTAGCAGACTTGAAGAGAACTTCCTTAGGAGTGTCGTGGCGGCTTCGGATCATTGATCCGACGAAGAATGGACCCAGAATCTTAGAGAGAAGGGAGAAGGGATGACAAGAGAGAGCGAACTTCCTTCGCTTCTAACTCCTTCCAACTTGTACCATCCATGTCTTCCGACTTCCTTCTGTATAGTGCCTTCACCATACCTTGTTGTACCAACACGTCCTTAACCCTCCTCTGCCAAAGCCTGAAATTTCCCGTTTCATCAAACTTACCAATATTGAATTTTGTAGAAGAAATTTCAAAGCCATTATAACCTAATGCTTTGATACCAATTTATTGTGTAAAGAGTTGAATGTCAATGTGCAGCAAAAACCAACAAATAGAATCATAACAAGTAATGCAAGCAACGGAAACAAGCAATCCCAAAGTGAATAAAAGGAAAGCAAAAATAAAAAACACGAGAATTTACGTGGTTCAACAATGTGCCTACGTCCACAGGAGCAAGTGACTAATTTTCACTATCAATTGATCAAGCTTACATCAAGGGTTACAAAATATTGTTTATATATTCTAACCCACCTATGTGTACAGAAGATTTATAATGCATTTAAAAAACTTTTGTAGAAAATCCCTGAGGAAAATCCTCTAAATCTTTCAATCTACTGATCTTTCAATTCAAAATCTGTGATTTGCGCTAAACAAAATCGTCAAGTGTTTTAGCAAATCGTCGACGGTATGGACTGAAGCCGTCCGGTTATCTACTGAGGCCAAATCATCGATCATACCGTCGCCCAAATAGTCGACAGTTTCTTCCTGCAGTCTCCTTCCTTATTCTTTGCTTTACTATGCTTTTCCGGTGCATGCATTCCACTCAATATGAGTCACATATTCAACAATTTTAAAGTAGAAAGTAGATATTCTCTTTGAAGAGAAAATTACTTTTTTATTTTTTATTTCTAAGTTTCTAAAAAATTACAAAACAAGTTAGCATGTTTTTGAGTTTCTTAATTTTTGTATAAGAAAAAAACGAAATACAATAAAGTTGGTCTTTTTAACATTTTATATAAATTTTTAAAAATAAAAAAGAGACGATATTTTTATAATTTTTTAGACAATTAAAAATAAAAAACAAAACTATTTTTCAAAACCCAAGTACTTTAACAATTATTTTATAAGAGTTTGAACCTAACTTGGAGAAGAAAGTTGCCTAATGTTAACCCCTAAAATGATTTAGGGGTTATTTTATACCCAAACATTTTCTTTCCCGTGACTAATGCCCAATATTCCATCATTGGAATTAAAAAATATCTAAAAGAGCTGGGCAGGAATTTTGTTCTCCCTTCATTGACCAGCTTTTCAACAAAGAGTAGTGGTGGATGGTGGATATTAATTAGACCATATATGGTTGTTTCCACATGTGCGTCCTGCATTTAGCTGTCACCTCATCATCCACATCTACATGCGACACTTTTCTTCTTCTTTTAATTCTTTATAGCAAGAAAAATGTTCGGTTGATCCATTGGAGGCATTGGTTTTGATAATGGGCATTTCACATTGGGTGGGTTGGAAGTGATGAAGCCCTGCTGAGCGCAGAGAAGAGGACACGTTTCCTGAGTCAGTGGCAGGAAGATTGTCTGCAGGAGCTTTCATAAAAAAAAAAACAAAAGAAGAAGAAGAAGAAGAAGAAGAAGAAGAAGAAATAAAGGGGGAAACAAAAAAAATCAATATGTGGTATTGAGTTATCTTCAAGGGCGAAATAATGGTGCCCCTCAACAAACTAGATGGATATGAGAGAGGTGGGGGGAGTGTGGTGAGGACTCCCATATCCATTTTCATATACAATTAATTAAGAACTTCAAACTGGTTAGGCAACTAGTAGACCCCTACCATCCTCTTAATTGACTCTTGAGACAACTTTTGATAGGGATCTTCCACCTTCTCTCTCCCCATTAATTCACACCATTTGAATGATTTTGATATGTTGATTAGATTGCCACCTAGGAAGACAAATCCATCAAGTATGCTTATGCTATGCTTGCTGTGAAATTCAGGATTAGGGGGAGAAGACTAAACAGCTATTATTGATTTTTATTTTGCAAAAAATATATTTACATCCCTTAAACTATTTCATTTATTAGGAACGTACCCTTAAACTTTTAAAAACAACATTCACGCCCCTAAATTATTAAAGGGGACATGAAGTTACATCTATTAACTAAAATATTATAAATACCTTAATACCCTTTTATTCTATGCCAACAAATACATTTCTCTCTTCAATGCCACTTCACCGGGACGAGCATAATTCAATCAAAACTAAATTAACCGAGTAAATTTAGTCAATTTGGTTTAGTTAAAAATTTTATTTGGTTTAGTTCGATTTTCATTTTCACTCAATTTTAATTTTTGATTTTGGGTTTGATTTTAAGGTTTCATATGTTCGATTAACTAAATTAACCAATTAGTATATATATTAATAATTAATAATTATATACATTATATATATATATTAAAATTATATATGTTTCATATATATTATATACATAGAAACTTTGCGTTATGAATATTAAAATTATATTATATATTATATATTAAAATATTAAATCGGTTAAAAGTGGTTAGCTAATTTAACTAAAATTTGGTCTAGTTAATTTTGGGGTTTGGTTAAATGAAATTTAGTTCTGATTGGTTAACAGGATTCTTTGATAGGAATTTTTGGATTAATTTACCAATCGAATGCTCTCCCCAATATTGACTATACACTCTAGAAAAGGGTCTCATTTTTTATTTTTTGGTTTTCATCTTTACTTTTTTCGAATCTTAACATTAAGGATGCTCTCCTTTTTCTTGAGTAAAAGTTCTAGAAAAAGAATTCTTATGGTTGGAAACCACCTCTAAGGTATTAAAATAAAATTAATGATTTTAAAAATCATGACCAAATGTTTTTAATTTATAATACTATTAAAAAAATCTATTGTGAAGTTTCTAATGTCATTTATATACACTATGTGTAAATGCATTAAAAGTTTATAAGTAATAATAAAATTGTTTCTTTTTATTAAGTTTAAAGTATTTCTTTATTAATTTTTTTGATTAGTAAAATGTAATTTAGTAAGATATATATATATATATATATATATATATATATATATATATATTAAAGCTTGCAATATATAATATATGCTACCTATGCAATTCCTCTATAGTATATTTTTATTTTACATAATTAATTATTTAATTTCTTAAAAAATTTTCCCTACAATTCAATTATTTTTTTCTATGTTTTAACAAGCTATTTTTTGTTCAGTTTAGCAGAAAATAATTGTCTTTTTTTTTTTCTCCTTATGTTAATCTTTGCCACATGGGCACACTCATATAGTAAAATTTATCAATGGTAATATTCCTAGACTAATAAGGGTTTTAAAAAAAAAAAAAAATTACTGACCATGTATGTGAATATAAATTATAATAATCCCATTAGATTTAACATTGTTTGTTAATGGAAGGAGTTTTTTGCAACTATAAATATTGTTTGAGGGGTGTAAGTGTCATCTTTTGAAGTTTAGGGGGTTATTTGTAGTGGATGGTATAGTTTATATGATGTAAGTATATTTTTCCCTTTTATTTTTTATGTATGTGTTGGCTATCATTAATCATTTTTCACATTCCAAAACAAAGACCGACTTGAGTATATAAAACGGTCAAGGTAAAAATAAAAGAGGAAGAAAATTCACTTAAGGCAGTCAACTGTGTTTCCCTCCATTTTTGTTGGTTGGCGATAGGCGGTCAATTGACCCTATCAATATAAGAAATTTTGAGTTATTGTTCTCTAATTAGTTAGGAATTTTTGGCTTGCCATGTGTCCTTTTGATGCCAATTATCAATTGTCGACAATGACAGTTGGTAGTTTTTAGTAGTTAATTTTTGAATTTGAATGTTCAAATTCAACACTACAAAAAAGGGGTTTTTTAGTGACGAAACTAAAATCGTCACTAATAATAAGCCATTAAATATGAAAATAAAATTTGTTACTAGTAATCAATGTATTAGTGACGGTTTTTAAAATTGTCACTAATAATACATTTTTAGTGACAAAAATGAAATTATCACTAATACTTTCGCCACTAAAAGTAGATTTCTTGCTCAAATTATTATAGGAAAATATTAGCAACAATTTTTGAAAATCATCACTATTCAATGTGTTTCAGTGACGATTTTTAAAAATCGTCACTAATAACTTTTAGTGACAACTCTTCACTAATAGTAGATTTTGAATTTTTGTATATTATATTATATCTATTTATTTATTTATTTATATGAATGAAATTTCCAAAGACATGATTGCATTTGTGTTTTTTAGAAGCTGTGTTAGGGTTCGATGAATAGCAAGAAAGGGTATGGTTGTTGATATACTTTTTTGACTGTTGTTAGATCTTTCAAGGTGTGTTGTTTTAGACAAACAACATCAGAAAAAGGTCTGTTGGGCGTGTTTCTTTTTGGGCTGTGTTAGGGTAATTAGATAGCAGCAGAAGGGACTGCTAGGATGTCATTTAGGGGGTTGCTAGTGCATTATTTTGAGACTTCTGGCCATGTTTTCCTCTGGTATACAACAACTGCACTTGGGGATGGTCGAATTGAGATTTGTTTGTGTTAGGGGAGTTGGCTTAGTCCATTTTTCCTGCAAAAATTTGAAGACAACATGCCTATGTTTCCTCATTATTTCATACTTACATGAAAATCTTGTTCATGTATTGGCTACTTGAATGAGGATTTTGCTAGGGTCATGATAACCTACGTTAAGGTGAAGACACATGTGATGTCATTGTATAACATCACTTCTCTCTTCTTATCTGCTTTCTATATATTGAAAATGTGAATGTTGGGATGAATTGTGAATTTATTCGATTTTATTATACAAATTATTGTATTCTTATTTAGTGGTTGGTATATTTTTAAGTGTGTTTTGAGTAAGTTCTAATGTAAAAATTATTTTTCCCTGTTTGGTAGCAGTATATATCAATTTTAGGGGCATTTTGAGTCAAAATAATGAAACATTTATTTTTCCTTTTGAAATATTAAGGTTGGCAGATGTTTTAAGGAATACTGGATAAGAGGGGGGGGGGGGGGAGGGAAGGGAGGAGGCTTGTAGGGTTTTGCTTGTCAAAATTGTTTAGCTTCTTCAAGTTAATTGAGAAAATATAAGGTAACATTTTCTATGGTGGTTGTTATTAACTTTGGTGCAATCACATGAGGGGAGGGTGAATTGGGTATTTAAAACTTCCTAAGTTGATTTCAATTTCACAAGCAGTAATACTCAACCTAGGGTTTGTCTATATACTCATAAACCCAAATGCACAGATAAATGTAAGATGCGGAAATTAAATCATGCGCAACAATCATAATATAACATACAGGTGCAGTAAATAAATTGCAAAAATGTAAAGTGCACACACAATATGTTATCGGAGTTCGGCCAATATTGCCTATGTCCCCGCCTTGGCTCATCAGCACAAGGATTCCACTACGACTCATTTAACGGGTGGAGCGACACCTAATACAATCATGTCAATTCACGAGGCTGACCTGACCCTACAACCGCACCTTACCAATGAATATAATGAGAGTATTCTAGCAATATAGAAAAATGAATAACCACTCAAATAGCTCTCACAAAGATTGGTTTATCAAATGAATGATTTGTATGAGGGAGTAAGAAATTTGGCTTCAAAATGTGTAGTATGGGCAAATGGGGGTATAAGAAGTTTGAGACGATTTTTGGTTAATCCTATTTGCTAATCACACTTAATATTTGCAAATGAAGCCCTATATATGGACTTGGCCAATTTTGTGACCGTTGGGGACTTATAGGGAATTATTAAAAATGTTTTAAATGAGTTTAAGGATTTTAACCTTATTTAATCCCAAATTACCGAGGTAAAAATAAAAACAACCCGAGAGTTTCGGGTGCCCAATCCATGATTCGGTGGCCCGAATAGACACAATCAAAAAAGTTATTTTTGAAGTTCGGGTGTCCGAATATAAACTCAATTTGTTGAACTAAAGGCGATTTCCAAAAGACTGTGGTTCGGTCACCTGGTCTTAAGTTTGATCTAGCGAACTCATGTGTTTGTTAGCCCGAGCAATACTTGAACTTGAGAGTTGCGGTTGCCGAGTTGTTGGGAAAAGTCAGAATGGTAGTTTAGTCGCCAGAGGACGCTATGGTCATTTTTGGTTCGATCACCCGAAAACAAGTCAACCTTTTGATTGGTCAAAGGTTTGGTTGCTCGAGGTGTTTTGAACACCAGGGGTTCAGTTGCCCAAAGCCTCACTAATTTTGCCCTATAAGTCCATTTTTACTTCAATTTATTCCCCTGATATTATAAGTGATTTTGGGGGCATCTTATGTGTATGTGCAAGGACCTAAGGTAATGAGGTCTTTGAGAGTACACCCAAAAACCTAGCGTCGGTCGACCGGTCCCTAAGATCACTCTATGGTCTTGAGCTTATCAGTTCCTATCATGCATGATATGCAATTTATTATAGACCATTTATTATATTACTATTACAGACCCAAATTAAGTATAATATAAATTACAATGAATAACTATTCTAGGCATATGTTCTCTTCAAGTCTTTATGTGCCATCAACTGATTTCGCCAATAAGAACCTGCACACAAACTTGGCAAACATTTAACGCCAAAGTATTTGTCATAATAAAAATGGGATATGATCCAAAAGGTCAACAATCTCCCCATTTTTTATGATGACAAATACCTTATGCAAAAGTGGGTACAACCAAGAAAGGCTCCCCCTGAAAGTATGCATAAGAAAATTTCAAACATAATGATTACCCACTTTTGTCCACTTCTCCCCCTTTTGGCAACAACAAAAAGGGCCATACAAGAACAACAATTGAAACATATAGGCAAGCAAAGGATAATTGTGATTTAAATACAAATATGGTTTTGGGAAAATCTTTAGAAATTTCAGCAGCATGCCGTTTGAAAATAGACCATTTCCCAAAAAAAAAAAGAAAAAGAAATCTGCATAGAAATGACCTGATTGAGTTCAACAAATGATTTACAATAATTTACTCAACTCAAACATTCTAGTATATTAATAAGTATTACTTTCAATATTCAAAAAGATAATATAATTATACAATGCAAAATGAATGACAAAACTAGCCTCATAAAGTATGAAATATAGCAATTAAGCACATAAATAATTATAACTGGTCATTAAAAGATTTAAATGTCATGAAAATAGAATTGGACCATAAATATGCACAAACCATTGCAATTGAAACATATAATAAGAATCGTGAAAGATTTGAGTTTGAAGCACACAACATATGATAACAAACAGTTGGTTTGAGCACAAACACAGTCTAACTAGTTCACATGCATTTTTATGTGAAATTACCGAACCAATTATGCAATTTGTTGACCTTATAGGTCATGCCCGATTTTGATTATGACAAATACTCATTTTATCTAATGCGTGTTTGAGGTTATGTGTAGGAACTCAGATTGAAAGATCTTAATGCACATGGAAGATAGTGAAGAGTCAAGACCCAATAATTTCATGTTGTAATATATAATTCATTTTTGTAAAGGGTCTGTAATAGTAAATTAGGGTGTTTACTTGTAATAATCACACACCTCACATGCATGTTTTAATACGTAAGCTCACAATGCTCAAAATGAAAATGACCTTAGGGTTTACCCTTTGGTCGATCGACACCGGATTTTTTTGGTGTCTTCAAAAGGACTCAAAAATGACCCTAGGACACTCACAATTGCACCTATGAATGTTAGGCACTTGATTAGGGTTTAAGTGAATCATAATAGGACCGAAATGCACACATTGTGCCCTTTTGGTCTACCGACCTTGGCAATTCATTCTGCTTCGGTCGACCGAACAGGTCTGGGTTAACTAGTTGACCACAGCCCGGTCAATCGAACCCCTTAGGGGTCAACATTTTGACCACCTGGTCGACCGAGCCAAATTTGTATTGCAGCTATCTGGTCGACCAAGGGTCCTCAGGAGAAATCCCAATTGTTTGGTCAACCGAACCTCGGTAAAATGGAAAATCGCCCTTCGGACATGCACTTTCGGTCGACTGAGTCTCTAGTTCAAACCATATGAACTTTGGTCGACCAGACCTCTTGGGTTGCCTTGATTTTTTACCGTGGTTAAAATGTTTTAAATAGGGTTAAATTAACTAAAATGCCATTAATCTTTTCTAATAATGCCGGTTATGTCCCCAATGGTCATAATTTATGGGGTGTCTATATATACCCCTTTATTTGGGAAAATTAGCAACTTGATTAGCATAAAAAATCCAAATATTTTCTCTCAAGCAAAACTCTCACTACTATTCCTACTTTCACTTAAACCACTCATACTTACCCTTTTTTATTGCCAAAAGTCTTTGTAAGTTGATAGAGTGATTGTATTGATAGGTTTGCTTTCCTTGTCTGATTGTTTGAATCGATTTTTTCAAGAGCATTACCTAAGTGTTCTTAGGGGGCTTTTCTCATAAGCCTATCCTAAGAAGACTTTGCTAAGCTTCTGAGTATTGTATTTGTATTGCAATATCTTAGGAAGCTTGCATTTGTTTTTGGTTTGCAAAAATATTTCAAACTTACTTAAGTATCTTGTGGAATCTATACTGATATTTTTGCGAAAAGATATATGTGTTTGTTATATTAATCTTTGTGGCAATATTTATTCAAGTATATATCATTTGCTGAATACAAAGATTGCATAGCTTTTGCAAACCAAACATATACACTATATTCGTGATTGAGACATCCTACTAATTGACATACTTGAAACTCATTTGATATTTTGTGTGAACACGTTTAATTGAATATTTTGAAATATACAGATTGTTGTTGACACTCTCACGTAATCACTACACTGATAGAAAATACATTTGAGAGTTAAACTATTGGACCACACTAAGCTTACATATTAAATCATTTGTGGTGTATGTGATTAAACGCATTTGGGTACATATCTGCTTTACTTGAAAGCACTTCTATCTGTACCATTTGATTGTAAAATCTGAGTGATTCCAAGCGTGGCCTGAGGGGTCGGTAATCCAACCCTGTAAGGATTGTTGTAAAAGTTGAGGTCAACCCTGTACTAATTGACCTGGTTTGTATAGGTGCCGCTCCACCCAGTTTAGTGAGCAGGTGATAGTGGTAATCCTTGTGCTTGTTAGCTAAGGCGAGGACATAGACAATTGGCTGAACCTCGATAACATTTCTGTGTGTCACTCTTATTTTATTGTTTTTCTGGTGTATGTGTTGTTAATTAAATTGTTTCATTTAATTTCTGATATATTTATATTACTCGCACTAGATTGACCATAGGGTTGTGAACATACTGCTGTTAGGAGGAATACCTAGGGGTTAAATTTTAAAAATACCAATTCACCCCTCCTCTTGGGATCACGGTAAAGCTAACATTTAAAACCATATAGCATACAATAAGAATAAGGCAAGAGATAAAGAGTTTTAGTTTTGAAATTAGATCTTGCCATAAATAAAAAAAATATATAAGTAAATATATATCCCTCTTATGATGTTTGCAAAAAGGCACTGGGGGTGTGCTTGTTGAAAAAGAAACTTTAATTTTTAAGCTGAAGCAAGCAACATTCATCTGGTTAAGCATTTAAGCAAATCCTCAATATAACCAGACAAAAAGCAACCATATAAATCCTAAGGATCTGAAGAATTTAAAAACAGGGATCATATGGCAAATCGATGACAACGACAAAAAAATCATATGTTAATTTAATTTTTTTTAAGAAAATCATTTCATTTAAACATATGCCACCCTTGATTCAACAACAGATCTAAGCTAAAAAGTTTGTGAGCACAATATGATAGACATTTTAATTTTAGATGCTTCTCCTATCAATTTGATTTCTAGCTTAGGTGCAACAAACTACTTATACCAGATAGAGAATTATTTCATTATGCCTAGTAGTATAAGCCATCATTTTGAAACTTTTAAACCAACCATATTGATTATTAATCAACTATATTTATTCTTATCAATATAGTTGTCCCTATAGACCATAGATGCATTAGAGAATATATATTAAGTCATGCTATATAGTTCATGACCCAAGAACATTCCATATCAAATAATAGAACTTTCAAGTGCAGGATATAATGTTCAAGAATATCAGAAGAGCCTCAATATTTCAGTAGATGAAAATGATGCATATGAGTTCTTTATGCTCTTTCTCTCGGGATAGAGCTAAGCTCCTCTAAATGTTTGATGATTATGTCAGGATAAAATTTGATTATTCAATTGATTTTCACTCATCATTTCAAAAAGATTTTAACATTAATTTTAACATGATTTTTGTACTCAACATTTCAGTAGCATGCCGTCTATAAATTGGACATTTTCCCATAAGACCTGTACTTGATAGGTTCAAACAAGCAATTTATACTTTAGTTTAAGGCACATGAGAACCTATATCTACTACCAGCATGCAATTCACATCCACTACATCCGCCATGCAGGAGGCATTCAACACAAGCATGCAATCAGGTAGCTCAAAAACCAATCATGTAATATATAAATCATCCATAAAAGAGATTCAATCATTTAATGCATTATAGATAGCAATTTGCAATGCTGTTCAGAAAGATATATGAGCATAAAAGATATGATATCAAGAAAGCATTTCAATTTATAACCATGAAAGATAAATTCTCCCCCCGAGTTATGCACTCGACTCATTTTATGCTTTTCTTTCATTTTCAAGTTCAAAAACCAAGAGTTATAATATTTTCAATGATTTTAGCTTGGCTTTTTGATTATAGGCTTAACGGACCAAAAAGTCACAATGAATATCTTTACTGTGTGTTAAGCCTATTTTGCCTCTTTTCTTATGAATCTCAATATGTGTGAGAGGCACAAGTTTAAATGGTTTTTCTTTCTTAACATTCATGCATAGGTTTCTCAGTTATTGCATTTTCATATATGTTGAAACTTATGGCTATCATATTAGCCATTTAACTTAGTTCACAAAGATGAAGCTCTAAATTATTTGATTTAAAGTTTGAGAGCTTGTGAAGATGATTTAAACATTCTCAACAAATAAAATTATTATTTAGTTCAGGAGAGTATTTATTATGAGTGGACATGATTCAGGATATTCGTGTGGAATCAAATATGTCCAACCGCTTATGCAAAGAGCATTTATGAGTATATGAATTTTCTTGAACAATGCTATTCGAAGAATGGAAAGTATCCTATAGATATGATCATGATTTGTAGTAAGGATACAAACCAATGGATAGGTATAATCTTTACTAGATATGATCGTGATTTGGTAAAGAGACCTATGGATGGGATGGTGAACCAAAATAAAGGATTTTTGTATTTTAAATTCAAAGGGAATATTTTGATTTAATTAGTAAAACTTGAATCCCTTAGTGGTTGCCTCTAATTTTGATTACAAGGATGCCTTGTGAAAAACACTCAATATATATTTGTCATTTATGATCAATAGTGCTTAAGCCTAGAGTGATGACCAATATTTGATTAGGCTTTCATGTTTAAGGATAGGCTTAGGGTTAGATGGCAAAACAATATATGATGAATTCCCTAAAACCAGACTTGTGCAATGGAAAAATATGCTTAACTTTAGATGATTATATTTAAGTGTGGGTTAAGCATTTTGAATTATATAGCCGCAGGAGCCTTGTCCATTTGGAATTGGATGTGTATATAAAACTTCTACATTTTAAACTTAAGCCACTTCCCAAGTCTAATGTCATTACTAATCCTTAAATCTAGTCCTAGGGTCTAAGGAAGAATTAAATAATTTGGTAATATTAATTTAAATTCATTTTTTCTTAGATCCTATGGGGCTTTGCTGATAATCCATTTCATTTTTTTTTTTTTTGTAAGCCTCTAACACTTCTAGATAAGCAAGTATTATTTGCATTTGGAGAATTTTGCTTTCATCTCCTATTTTCATTTGATGAGGTAGTTGAATGACTATGGGCATTATGAATCAAGCCTAAACCCTTTTTAAAGTGTTTTTTATTTTTGATTCCTAAGGGTTTATTATGAATCTTCTTTTCACTTCCTTCCAAGAAGACAATTTTTAGGATTTTCTTAATATTTTCCTTTTCAAAAGTGGTATTATATGCTTTCAATTCTTTTAGGTGATTTGCCACTTTCTTATTTTCATTTTTCAAAATTTTTTCTATTTAGACATCTGAACTAGAAGCTTATGCATTTTCGATAAAGCATTTTCTAGTTTTTCACACAAGGGCATGCGTTCATTTATCAATTCAGTACATGATTCATCATAAGATATATCACAGTTATTACATGAATCATTGCATGCTATGTCAGCAGTAATATCACAACACTCAATAGATGATTCATCAAGTAATGTGTTGCAGGAATCAACGGATGAATCATCACATGCAATATTAATTAAACCAGAAGGAGAAACATATACCTCCTCATTGGTTATTGTAGTATGCTCATGATCTGCCGCTACCTGATCATTAAGACTTGGATCATTTGGAGTGGCAATCTCCTTTTCCTGGGACTCTCCATATTTTTTTTCAAGTTCATCCTAGATTTCCTATGCAGTATGATATGCTACAAACTCAACAAAAATATTAGAATCTAATGCAAGATATAACATGTCCATGACATATGAATTTTCATGCATCAAATTAATATCATTTTCTACTAGCATACAAATTCTTTTATCAATCACCTGCTAGACCCTCCAATTCATAGATTTTAAAAATACGCTCATTCAAATTTTCCAATGGGTGTAGTTGACACCACAAAATACAGGAGGACTGGAAGGTGATTGTCCCTCTCCGAATGGGGATACACCAATGTGGTCCATTGTGATATTTTACTAAAGCTGTTAAGCTTAGTGCAACGAGGCTCTGATAACAATTGTTAACTTTGGTGCAATCCCAAGAGGCTGGGTGAATTGGGTATTTAAAACTTCCTAAGTTGATTTCAATTTCACAAGCAGTAATACTCAACCTAGGGTTTTTCTATATGCTTATAAATCCAAATGCGCAGATAAATGTAAGATGCGAAAATTAAATCATGTGCAACATTCATAATATAACATATACGTGCAGTAAATAAAGTGCAGAAATGTAAAGTGCACACACAATATGTTATCGAGGTTCGACCAATACTGCCTATGTTCCCGCCTTGGTTCACCAGCACAAGGATTCCACTATGGTTCACTTAATAGGTGGAGCGGCACCTAATACAACCATGTCAATTCACGGGGCTGACCTCAACCTACAACTGCAGCTTACCAGGATGGTGCACCTACCTTTCCTAACCGGGTCTAAACCAATTCGGGACTATTCAACAAGGCTAGTCTTCATCTTCAGACCTATGCTTGGAATACAACAATCAATATAATTTGACACACAAATAAATGCTTCTTAACTAAGTAGACTATGTACCGATTCAACACAAGTACTAATCAATGCACCTCAAACAGATATGAACTATAAGTTTAGTGCAATTTGTGTGCTAACACTTAAAGTAATGTCTATTGTTGACTCTATGAGTTCAATCCGATTTTGATAATGACAAATCACTTGGTATTTGATCTGTACATTGAGATTGTGAAAATGAACAATATTTAGCATGCACAGAAAGATAACAAGTTATGGACGCCATGAAGATTAAAACATACACATCTTGGCAAAATCCATGGAACTAAAAGAGTGGAAGAATGAAGGTACAAGTGACAAGTTTAAGATCATCATGAGAATGAGTATTTAGAACTGACTGTATTTACATTTCATATGATTTAATTTGAGGCTCAACATACTCTAGAATGACCTTAGGACTCATGCATCTCATGAACATCATTAGGGGACATTTATGGACTTAGAGATACTTTTAAAACCCCAAAAAATATTTTATTAAAAAACCAAGAAAGAAGGAAAAATAGATTTTTCAAATTAAAAAGAAAAATCTAGGAATTTGTAAGTTTAGAAGATTGAACTCCACATTCAGTCGTCAGAAGATTGAACTTCAGAAGACCGAAGTTAACTTCAGTCATCTGAAGAATTTCTTCAGAAGACTGAAGATTAAGTTCAATTGTCTGAAGAATTTATGGTGAAACACAGAACCTGGCAGAAGCACCTTAGAAGACTGAACTCAGACTTCAGTCGTCTGAACTCGACACTTTAGAAGACTGAACCCCAACTTCAGTCATTTGATCGTGTGTCCAGGTTAATTTTTTGAAGCTCTAAGGAACTTCAGTTGTCTGGGTCTTAACCCTCAATCATCTGAACCTACGGGAAAGTTTAAAAATTTAATTTTTAATGAGAAAACACGCGAGCTAATTTTTGATCCAATGGTTAAGATTGATTCTAAGGGTAAGTTACCTATATATTCAACATCTAAACCCTAGTGCCCTATCCTTTTTGAAAGAAAAGAGAAGAGAACATACTTTTGGAAGAGAATTGAGAGACTTGAACATATTGCTATGCGATTGCCTGCACTCCAACTTATACTCATCAAGCTTGGGCAAATCAACTAAAAAAAACAAAGGGATTTCATATACACATCTTGATTTCTATTTGGCATTAAGGTTTTGTAAATCCATTTGTTATTTTCAAGATTTTCTTATCTCATCATTTATTATTGCATATTATTAAAGAGATTGATCTTGAGTTTTCATATACATATAGAGATTGTTTTTGACAAGATCATTACTTGAGAAAGGTTTTTCCATTGGTTAAATAGTTCCGATTCAAGTGTGAATTTAGTTAAAGATTTGATATTTTTGAGACTTCAAAACTATTTGATTAAATATCCTTAGAAGTTCATAACTATATATATTATTGAGGGATATTTTTTGAAAAATCTTATATTAGGTTTTGATATTTGGTAATCACATTATATATATATATATATATATATTAATTTGCATATTACAAAGATCATATTGTGGTTGAAAATTTGGGAGAAAGCTTATTGATTTATATTTTATAATATTCAAGACAAACTTTTTAACAAGATCATATTTGATATTTGTGCATCTTGTCTTCAAAGCTATTACTCATACAAATATTTTGGGAGATTTGATAAAAGAGAAATTTGGTGAAGCATATTCATTCATTAACGATTGTATTGTTACATACATACATATTGAGCTTCAAGTTTGATCATATGATTATGTGTTAGGAATTTCAATTGTACTCACTAGTTTTGTTAGAAGTAACATTGAGTGTTTTGCAGATTGGAAATTATATTGTAATCATGGTTCGGGTTGTGAACCAGGTGAGGAGGAAGTTGTTCCTCTTGTAAGCAGCGGATGTAAGGGAAGTTCCGTTCCAATTTAAGGAGCAGGAATTTTAGTAGAATCCTTGAGTGGGTTGCTCAAGGCGAGGACATAGGCCGAGTTGGCTGAACCTCATAAAATCGTGTTTGTCTTCTCTCTTCCCTTATCTTTTTATTTTCTGCACTGCATTTCATTACTTGCATTTCATTTGTATATGTTTGAATAACCTCACTCACACTTAATTGGGTAAAAAGAATTCATTGATAAACTAAATTTAAATCAACCTCAAACTCCTGCATTTAATTTGTTAAATATAGAAATTGGGATTAAGTGGTAATTAAACTGGAAGAATTTAAAAATACCCAATTTACCCCCCTCTTGGGATTACACCTAAATCAACATTTGGTATCAGAGTGGGTTTACATAGACTTAATAGTTCATTTGTAAAAAGATCACTTGACACACATTGGTGTAACTCCATTCGGTGAGGGGCACTCATCCACCAGACCACCAATTTTTTGTAGTGTAAATTACACCTATTGGAAATGTAGGATGGACATATACCTGTTAGATATAGATTGGAAGGTATGGAAAATAGTTACTATGGGAAATCATCTTCCCATGAAACTAATCGATAAGGTAAATGTACCTAAAACTTAAGATGAGTATATTGAAGAGGACTGGAAATCAGTGCAAATAAATGCTATTGCGATGAACTTGCTTTTCTGTGCATTAGATGTAAATGAATTTAATAGGATAATGACATGTAACTCTGCTAAAGAAATTTGGGAAAAATTAGAAGTTACATATGAAGGCACTAAGGAAGTAAAATATAGTAGGATAGACATGCTCACTAGTGAATATGAAACATTTAAAATGACTGCTGATTAATCTATTCAATCCATATACACTAGATTCACACACATCACAAATTCTTTAAATGCACTTTGAAAAACGTACCCTACTTATGAGTTGATCAGGAAAATACTCAGGGGACTACCCTCCTATTTGGGAAGCGAAAGCTGTGGCAATAGCAGAAGGGAGAAATCTCAAGGAGATGTTTGTTGATGAATTAATTGGATCGCTCATCACCTATGAGCTTGCAATAAATGAGAGGAAGAAAAAGCAAATTAAAGCAAAGAAAGCCACAACACTTAAGGCATCATCAAACAACTCTAGTGAAGGAAGTGATTCCGATATAGAAGATGACATTACCTTGCTAACAAAGAAGTTCGGAAAGTTCTTGAAGAAGAATAAGAAGTTCAACAGAAAATTTCGGAACTCAAAATCAGAAAGAGGAGAGTTAAGCATGAAGAAAAAGAAGGAAGATCCACCAAATTGCTACAACTGCATAGAGGTTGGACACATCAAGCCTGAGTGTCCCAAACTAATGAAAGCCTACAAGAAAAAGAAGAAGGTACTAAAAGTCGGTTGGGATATGCACAACACAAGTTGTTCAGTATTTGAATCCAGTGATGACGAGATTACAAATTTGTGTCTAATGACACATGATGACCTTGAGGTACAATCATCATTCTCATCGTCTTCTTATTATTCTAGTGATTCTGAAAAAGAGAATGACACGCTTTCATATGATGAACTGAAACAAGAATATTTGTACTCTATTAAAATGCTTGAGAAGAAAACTAAGAAAATTTCTGTTTTGAAAAATAAAGTCAAAGAACTTTCAAGTTTAGTTGAACGTCAAAATGAATCTCATGCATCTTTCATGAAAGACAATGATTTGAAAATTGAGAAGTTAGAAAAGAATTTCAAAGATAAATATGAGATTATTTGTAAATTTACTGAAGGACAAAATAATTTTGAAAAACTACTAGGAGCTCAAAGAAATTCCCTAGAGAAGGAAGGAATTGGTTTTAATGGGAAGGAGAATCTAAAACAGAGACATCTTTACATGAGATATTTTGTAAGAGAGTCAAAATCATATGTTCCATCTAAAGACTATCATAAAAATATTACATGTTTTAAATGTAAGAGGCCGGGTCACATAAAATTTGATTGTCTTTTCAAAAATAAAGATATCAAAATTAAGAAAGTTTAGAAGGTCAAAGGAGAATCTAGTACTAACCCCAATGGACCCAAGAAAATCTGGGTACCAAAAGTAGTTATCTAATTGTGTCTTGCAGATATGCTTAAGATCATCCTCCTCAAAAGAAAGATGGTATATGGATAGCGGATGTTCACGTCACATGACCGGGGATAAAGCGAAGTTCACATCATCACACCCAAGGATGGAGGATTTGTCACTTTTGGGGATAATGCTAAGGGAATGATCACAGGTGTAGGTAAAGTTGGTAATGATTCATCACTAATTATAGATGATGTTTTACTGGTTGATGGTTTAATGCACAACTTATTGAGTATAAGCCAACCTTATGATAAAGGTTACAGAGTGTCTTTTGAACATGACAAGTGCATTGTTGAACACAAAACTGATAATAAGATACTATTCACTGCTAAGCGTCATGAAAACGTTTATACCACCAGTTTTGATAACTTAACCTCACAGAGTGTGACATGCTTCTCTGCTATGAATGAAATTAGTTGGATTTGGCATAGGAGACTAGGACACGCAAACATGGACTTAATATCTAAACTAGTTAAGGGAGACTTAGTTAAGGGATTGTCTAAGAAAAAATTCATCAAAGATAAAATCTGTGAGGCTTGTTAACTAGGAAAACAAGCAAGAACAAGCTTTAAGAAGAAGAAAGAAATCTCCACTACTAGGCCACTTCAAATGCTACACTTAGATTTATTTGGTCCAAACCCAATTCAAAGTTTAGGAGGAAAATCAAACGCATTTGTCATTGTTGACTCTATGAGTCCAATCCTATTTTGATAATGACAAATCACTTGATATTTGATCTATGCATTGAGTTTTTGAACAGGACTTACACTAAGCATGCACGGAAAGATAACGAGTCATGGAAGCCATAAAGTAAAACTGGTATATTTTAGAAAGCACCATGGAACTCAAAGAGTACAAGAATCAAGATGCAAGCGGCAAAGTTCAAGAATATTTTGGGAATGGGTATTTAGAACTCATGTACTTACATTTTCGTATGATTTAATTTGAGGCTCAATATAATTTAAAATGATTTTAGGATTCATGCATTTCATGTACATCATTAGGAAACTCTCATGGACTTAGAAATGTTCTTAAAATCATGAAAAATATGTTTTATAAAAGACCCAAGAAAAGGAGCAAAACATAATTTTAAATTAGAAAAAAAAATTTGAGAAAAAGGGGACTTCGGTAGCTTGAACTCAACCTAAGGCGCCTGAAGAATTTCTTTGGTAGCCTAAAGATTAAGTTCGCTAGCCTGAAGAATTTAATGGGGAAGACAGAACTTGGCAGAGGTACTTCGGTCGCCTGACCCTAGAACCTCAGGCGCCTGAAGTTGTCACTTCAGGAGCCTAAACTCCACTTCGGTTGCCTAAACCTACGGAAAACTTAAAATTCAGATTTTTATTAAAAAGATTCGCGAGTTATTTTATTGATCCAATGGCTAAGATCAATCCTAAGGGTAATATACTATATATTCTGAATATCTAAATCCTAGAGAAGAGGTTAGACACACAAGAAAGAGAAGAACACACCTTGTTGCGAGAACGTTGAAAATCTACTCCTAGTGCTATATGATTGCCTACACTTCAATCTCTATTCTTCAAGCTTAGGCAAATCAACTTAGATTCTCAAAGGGAACTTGTTTACTCTACTATACTTCAATCTAGTATTGAGGTTTGATTTTTCAAGTTATTAGTCTTACGAACTTTTCATCTTATCTCATTGCTTGTTTTTGACTAGCATTGGAAAAGTTTTGATCTTGAGTGTGCTTATTCGTATAAAAATTAATTTTTGAAGAGATCATTACTTGAGAAAGGTTATTTAACTTGGTTGATTGAATTTTGATTCAAGAGCATATAAATATACATATATTTTTCAAAGAGCTTATTATTGAAAAACCTAGTTTGATTAAAAAAAGGTGATCTTGAAAGTATCCATACATAAACATAGCTACTTTAAACAAGATCATTATTTGATTTAAGTCTGTGTTTTCTAAAAGATTTATATTTTAGATATATTAAAGCTTGATTAAATATCCTTGATACTTATAACCATACAATTAATTGAAGGATATTTTCTAGAAAATTAATATACTCAAATTGTGATTGAATACATCAACTAAAACTTTGTGATTTTGATTGAGTTTGTATTCAAGACAAAGTTTTTTTTTAACTAGCTCACATCCAACATACTTATGCATCTTTACAAAGTGAATCAAGAACTCTAGTTGACTCTAAGGCATTTCAAATATCTCTTTACTTGGAAGTTGTGGTTAAATAGGGATTTGTGTGTTGAAGCATATCATACATAAAACGATTGTATCGTTTTTCATACATTCATGAGCTTCAAGTTATATTATATGTTAATGTTCTAGGAAATTGAATTGTACTTGCAAGCTTTTGTTAAAAGCATTGTTTTGAGTGTTGTTTTCCAGATTCTATTGTATACACAGTTCGGTGTGTGAACCGGTGTGTGAGGAGAGAGTTGTATCTTTTGTAAGTAGCGAAGTAGGAGAAAGTTGTGCCTCTTGTAAGCAGTGGATTGTAAGGGAAGCTCCGTCTCACTTTAAGGAGCAGGGTTTTAGTGAATCCTTGAGTTGTTGCTCAAGGCGAGGACGTAGGCCAAGTCAGTTGAACCTCATAAAACTGCGTTCGTCCTCTCTCTTCCCTTCACTATTTATTTTAAGCATTGCATTTAAATTATGTATATTGCATGCATAGATTGAATAGCCATACACATACATAACTGAGTAACAAGAAGTTGTTGGTAAATTTATAAGAAGAGTTTAAGAGGTAACTAAGTGCCTTAAAATTTTTTAAATACCCAATTCACCCCCCCTCTTGGGATTACACCTAATTCAACAGTCATAGTTGATGGTTTTCAAGATATACATGGGTACTATTCTTAGATCACAAAGATGAAGTGTGTGAACAATTCATAAACCTGTGCAGGAAAATCCAAAATGAAAAGGGATATACTATCACTTAAATTCGAAGTGATAAGGGTAGAGAATTTAAAAATTGAAGCATGGAAGATTACTGCAATTCATTAGGAATAACTCATAATTTTTTGGCTCCTAGAACACCACAGAAGAATGGTGTAGTTGAAAGGAAGAATAGGTCTATACAAGAAATGGCCAAAACTATGCTTAACGAATATAAACTACCTAAGTACTTCTAGGTTGAGGAAGTGAATATCGTTTGCTATGTTCTAAATAGAGTTTTGATTAGAACATCTCTAAATAAGACTCCGTATGAATTATGGAATGGTCATAGACCAAACATATCATATTTTCATGTCTTTGGTTGTAAATGTTTTGTGCTTAGAGACAATGAACATCTAGGAAAGTTTGATGTGAAATCAGATGAAGGTATCTTCCTAGGGTATGCCTTAGATAGTAAAGCCTATAGAGTATACAAAAAATGAACATTAACCGTTATAGAATCCATTCATGTAGTGTTCAATGAGTCAAATCCCTTCTAAAAAATAATTGATGAAGATGAAATTGAGATAAATAAGGGATTTGAACAACTATCCTCTGAGAATGATTCAGGAAAAAAAATGAAATTAAGGAACCATCTGCTGAAACTAATCAAATTGAAAATAAGGTTAATGAACCACCTAGAGGATGGAAGTACATAAAGAATCACCCCATTGATCAAATAATAGGTGAACCATTACATGGAGTAGCCACACGATCCTCACTTAGGAATATGATTAGTCATTTTGCCTTTCTATCTCAAGATGAACCTAGGAATGTAAGTGAAGCAATTGAGGATGAATCATGGGTGTTGTCCATGCAAGAAGAGTTAAACCAGTTTAAGAGAAATAAAGTATGTACATTAGTTCCTAGACCTGAGGATAAGACAATCATTGGAACAAAATGGATATATAAGAACAAGAAAGATGAACATGGGATAGTTGTTTGAAATAAGGCTGGACTAGTAGCTTAGGGATATAACCAGGAAGAAGGAATAGATTTTGAAGAAACCTTTGCACCTATAGTTAGAATGAAAATCATTCGAATGCTTTTAGCCTATGCTGCTTTTAAGGATTTCAAGCTATATCAAAGGGATGTCAAAAACGCATTTTTAAATGGTTACATAAGTGAAGAGGTATATGTAAAACAACCCCAAGGCTTTGAAAACCATAAGAATCGATATCATGTTTATAGATTAACAAAAGCCTTGTATGGTTTAAAACAAGCTCCTAGAGCTTTGTATGAAAGGGTAAGCGGTTTTCTATTAGAAAATGGATTTATCAGAGGAAGGATAGATACAACATTGTTCATAAAGTCTAAGAAAGATGACATTCTCCTAGTTCAAGTATATGTAGATGATATCATATTTGGAGCCACAAATAAAGACTTGTGCAATGAGTTTGCTAGCACTATGCAAAATGAATTTGAGATGAGCATGATGGGTGAACTAAAGTTCTTCCTAAGACTTCTAATCAAACAAGGAAACATGGAATATTTATAAATCAATCGAAGTATATTAGAGATCTACTCAAAAGGTTTAATATGGAAGATGGAAAAATACTAGGAACACCTATGAGCGCTTCTTTGAAATTAGACATAGATGAACAAGGTATACCAATAGATGTCAAGCTCTATGGTGGAATAATCGGTAGCTTACTTTATCTGACTGCCAGTAGACCTAACATAATGTTTAGCGTATGTTTGTGCGCAAGATTTCAGGCTGCACCAAAAGAGTCACATTTGTTAGTTGTCAAACGAATACTTAGAAACCTAATAGGAACCGTGGAACTTGGGTTATGGTATCCTAAGTATACATCTTTTGAGATTATTAGTTATTCAAATGCTGATTTTGCTGGTAGCAAAGTGGGTAGGAAGAGCACGAGTGGTACTTGTCATTTCTTAGAACATTCGTTAGTCTCTTAGTTTTCCAAGAAGCAGAATTCAGTTGCTCTTTCCACAACTGAGGCATAATACATAGCGGTAGGTAGTTGTTGTGCTCAAATGCTATACATGAAGCAACAACTGACGGATTTTGGATTAAGCTATGAAACAATCCCTATAAGATATGACAATACGAGTGTAATAAACATTTCAAAGAATCCCATATTACATTCACAAACTAAGCATATAAAAATACAACATCACTTTCTTCGTGATCATGTGCAAAAAGGAGATGTGACACTTGAGTTTGTATGCACGGACGAACAACGGGCAGGCATATTCACGAATTCACTTGCGGAGGATAGGTTTATCCAAATTAGGCATGAATTAGGTCTGATGCATAGTTGAGAGGTTTCCTAGAATTATATTAGATGACATAATTCAGGGGGAGCAATGTCACTTAATATTCACAATTGGAAAAAATTTCATATTCAGCTCACTTGTTCTCATTCGATATCACATTAGTCAACTTTTGGTATCATGATAAGAGAATATGAACTTTCACATGTTAATCCTCACATAAACTTTGAAATTTGCCACACTATGTATGTTCACAATGCAATTTACATTCAACAAGTTTAAATCTTTAAGATTTAAAAGGGGAGAAGAACATAAGGTTATGTCCACTCATGTATTATTATACACTTTTTTGTTGATGTCAAAAGGGGGAGAAAAATCAGGAGAAAATATTGTTAGCAAAACTAATTGTGCAAAGGAGGAGAAGAATAATAGAAAAAAAAAAAAATTTGTTGGCAACACTAGTTGTGTAAAGGGGGAGAAAAATCAAGCTATATAAGAAGAATCAGGCTAGCTATAGCAAGCAAAAATGGGCAAAAATGGTTTCACAAAATGAATTGTGTATGAGCATGAGCATATTTTATTTGACATGAGCATATTTCATTTGGCATGAGCATATTTCACTTGCTGAATATTTAATGCATTATTTGAGGGGGAGCCTTATTAGGCGTAATCCATTATATATTTTTTCTCGTGTATTTTTCATCATAAAAAAGGGGGAGATTGTTGACTTTATGAGTCCAATCTGGTTTTGATAATGACAAATCACTTAGTATTTGATTTGTGTGTTGAGATTGTGAACGTGATTAATATTTAGCGTGCATGGAAAGATAGCAAGTTATGGAAGCCATGAAGACTAAAACATACACATCTTGGCAAAATTCATGGAACTAAAAGAGTGGAAGAATGAAGGTGCAAGTGACAAGTTCAAGATCCTCATGGGAATGGGTATTTAGAACTGAATGTATTTACATTTCATATGATTTAATATGAGTCTCAACATACTCTAAAATGACCTTAGGACTCATGCATCTCATGAACATTATTAGGGGACATTCATGAACTTAGACATATTTTTAAAACCCCGAAAAATGTTTTATAAAAGAACCAAGAAAGAGAGCAAAATAGATTTTTTCAAATTAAAAAGAAAAATCCAAGAATTGGTCAGTTCAGAAGACTGAACTCCACGTCAGTCGTCTGAAGATTGAATTTCAGAAGACCGAAGTTAACTTCAGTCATTTGAAGAATTTCTTCAGAAGACCAAAGATTAAATTCAATTGTCTAAAGAATTTATGGTGAAACACAAAACTTGGCAGAAGTACCTCAGAAGACTGAACTCAAACTTCAGTTGTCTGAACCCGACACTTCAGAAGACTGAACCCCAACTTTAGTCATCTGACCCTGTGTCCAGTTTAATTTTTAGAAGCTCTAAGGAACTTTAGTCATCTGGGTCTTAACCCTTAGTCATCTGAACCAGCGGGAAAGTTTAAAAATTTAATTTTTAATGAGAAAACACGTGAGCTAATTTTTGATCCAATGGTTAAAATTGATTCTAAGGGTAAGGTACCTATACATTCAACATCTAAACCCTAGTGTCCTATCCTTTTTGAAAGAGAAGAGAAAAGAACATACTTTTTGAAGAGAATTGAGAGACTTGAACATATTGCTATACGATTGTCTGCACTCCAACTTATACTCATCAAGTTTGGGCAAATCAACTCAGAAAAATAAAGGGATTTCATATACACATCTTGATTTCTATTTGGTATTAAGGTTTGGTAAATCCATTTGTTATTTTCAAGAGTTTCTTATCTCATCATTTATTATTGAATATTATTAGAGAGATTGATCTTGAGTTTTCATATACATATAGAGATTGTTTTTGACAAGATCATTACTTAAGAAAGGTTTTACCATTGGTTGAGTAGTTCTGATTCAAGTTTGAATTTAGTTAAAGATTTGATATTTTTGAGGCTTCAAAACCATTTGATTAAATAGTCTTAGAAGTTCATAACTATATATATATTATTGAGGAATATTTTCTGAAAAATCTTATATTAGGTTTTGATCTTTGGTAATCACATCATATAAATATTAATTTGCATATTACAAAGATCATATTGTGGTTGAAAATTTGGGAGAAAGCTTATTGATTTATATCTTTATAATATTCAAGACAAACTTTTTAACAATATCATGTTTTATATTTGTGCATCTTGTCTTCAAAGTTATTACTCATACAAATATTTTGGGAGATTTGATAAAAGAGAAATTTGGTGAAGTATATTCATTCATTAATGATTGTATCATTACATACATACATACTGAGCTTCAAGTTTGATGATATGATTATGTGCTAGGAATTTTAGTTGTACTCACTAGCTTTGTTCGAAGCAACATTGAGTGTTTTGTAGTTTGGAAATTATATTGTAATCACTGTTCGAGTTGTGAATCGGGTGAGGAGGAAGTTGTGCTTCTTGTAAGCAGCGGATGTAAGGGAAGTTATGTCCCAATTTAAGGATCAGATATTTTAGTGGAATCCTTGAGTGAGTGGCTCAGAGCGAGGACGTAGGCCGAGTTGGCTGAACCTCATAAAATCGCGTTTGCCTTCTCTCTTCCCTTATCTTTTTATTTTCCGCACTGCATTTCATTACTTGCATTTCATGTGTGTATGTTTGAATAACCTCACTCACACTTAATTGGGTAAAAAGAATTCATTGATAAACTAAATTTAAATTAGCCTCAAAGTCTTGCATTCAATTTGTTAAACATAGAAATTATGATTAAGTTGTAATTAATGTGAAAGAATTTAAAAATACCTATTTCACCCCCCTCTTGGGATTACACCTAAATCAACATCTATATTCAATCAAGCACAAAGAGTGTATCAACAAGATAATCTTTGAGCCAATAAATGGATGCAAATCTCAATAATGATTTAGGGTTTTAAAGATTTTCACCAATAAAATCAAAATATCTCTAAAATTATTTTCTCATTATTCAAGCACAAGTGATATTTGAAAACTGAGCTTGTGAAAAAAAAAATTTGCACACTCAAAAATCACAAGCTCAATGAGTCTTGCAATGATAATGCAAAGACTCACTAGCCACTTTATTTTCCCCCACACTGACTTATCAAATAAAATCAAGGGATAAATCTTATGCTCAAGTCTCAATCTGAAAAACAAATACAATGAATATAATAAGAGTATCCTAGCAATAAAAAAAAATGAATAACCACTCAAATAACTCTCACAAAGATTGGTTTATCAAAGGAATGATTTGTATAAGAGAATATAAGAAATTTGGCTTCAAAATGTGTAGTATGGGAAAATGGGAGTATAAGAAGTTTGAGAGGATTTTTGGTTAATCCTATTTGCTAATCACACTTAATCTTTACAAATGAAGCCCTATATATAGACTTGACCAATTTTATGACTGTTGGGGACTTATAGAGAATTATTAAAAATGTTTTAAATGAGTTTAAGGATTTTAACCCTATTTAAGCCCAAATTACCGAGGTAAAAATAAAAACAACCCGAGAGTTTCAGGTGCCTGATCCACGATTTGGTCGCTCGAATAGACACAAAAAGAAAAGTTAATTTTGAAGTTCGGGTGCCTGAATATGGGCTTGGTTTGCAGAACCAAAGGTGATTTCCAAAAGACAGCGGTTCGGTCGCCCGGTCCTTAGTTCGGTCTACTGAACTCATGTGTCTGGTAACCCGAGGCACATTAGAACTTGGGAGTTCGGGCTGCCGAGTTGTTGGGAAAAGTCAGAATGGTGGTTCGGTCGCTTGAGGACACTACGTTCATTTTTGGTTCGGTCGCCCGAAATCAAGTCAACCTTCTGCCTAGTCAAAGGTTCGGTCGCCCAAGGTGTTTTGAACACCAGGGATTCGGTTGCCCGAAGCCTCACTAATTTTTCCCTATAAGTCCATTTTTACTTCAATTTATTCCCCTGATATTATAAGTGATTTTGGGGACATCTTATGTGTATGTGCAAGGACCTAAGGTCATTCTAAGGTCTTTGAGACTACGCCCAAAAACATGGTGTCAGTCAATCGAACCCTAAGGTCACTCTATGGCCTTAAGCTTATCAGTTCCTATCATGCATGATATGGAGATTATTACAGACCACTCCTATATTACTATTACAGACTCGAATTAAGCATAATTTAAATTACAATGAATAACTATTCTAGGTCTTTGTTTTCTTCAAGTCTTCATATGCCATCAACTGATTTCGCCAATATGAACCTGCACACAAACTTGGCAAACATTAAACGCCAAAGTATTTGTCATAATAAAAACGGGATATGACCCATAAGGTCAATAGTTGTTGTTGTGGATACATAATTTTATCAAGATCTTATATAACAAAATGGGTATTAAATTTCAAAATTTTAAAATCATTTTGAGCAATCCTTTAATCACTCAAAATTAGTCACAATAGTTTGTTTTTTCAAAAGAAGGCCCATTGTGGGTCTCAAATCACTAAATTATCGAAATTGAGTTACACTAATAGCAGTTGACCCACAATAGGCTTAAATCATAACATTGTGTAAACAAAAATTTTTGCTTTTAGTTTGTGATGGAATTTGTAAAAATGGGGTAGTTATGAGATTGTATCTGCTGTTGGATAGAGCTAAAAAAAAAAAAAAATCATATTTTGGTTATGCTTTCATTCATTATATGCATGTGTTCATTGAAGCTTAGACTCATTCAAAAAATCATTACTATACATTCATGTATTATTGTAAATGTGAGACAAATAAATTAATATTCAATTGATTATTAGTCATACTATGTAGATTAATAATTAATGGAACATATTAATTATTTGTTTCATTTATGATTAGTGATGTTTGTATTTTAACCATTCTTGAATTGTCCAATGTGTGGAAAGTTTAGGAAGTTGTATTTACATTATTGCCATCGTTCATGCTTTGTCCATTGTCATTACATATTATGAGAGCGTCTCTACTTATGTTCTTTGGTTGTATAGTGGTGTGTTGTGACAATTTGTTAGTGTTGAAAAACTAGCAAAATGTACTTTCCTCATCTCGTGTACTTGGAGAACCATGGGAAGATGCTACTGAAATGTAGAATGACTATGATCAAGGAATTTGAGCGATTGACTACAATGTAAATGCACTATTCCTGAATGGGATAAGATCCATACCTTTTAGACAAAAGGTTGTTGATTCTAGGATTCATGATGCATGCCTCATAAACATTATGAGAATATAATCAACATCATTTACTTGAACATATAAATGAACATGGATAAAAGTCGGATAAAGGCTCGAGGTAGGTTTATACTAGAATATGTGAAAATGGTACATGATTTTATAGAGTTCATGTGTCCTCATGTTTACAAATCTAGTAAAATAAGGTGTCCTTGCGAGAAATGCCTAAACATAACATTTTGACACATTGATCTGGTTGAAAAACATTTATTAGACAATGGAATGGATAATAGCTACACAAGATGGGTGTTTTATGGTGAAGATTATAGAATTTTAAGCAATGATGATGAAGATGAAGATAAAGAGGCCAATATAGGAGGTGGTGATAGGCATTTGGATGGGTTAATTGAAATGTTAGGTGACTTGAAAAGGGGAAATGTAGTGGACATGGAGGATGACAATCTATCGCGTACTGGTCTTGAATTTACTTCAGTAGGTAGCATACTTTGTGATCCTAGTAAGTTAAATCAACTCAGTAACCATTTGCTAATCTTGTGAGGGATGCAAAAGTGCTCTTATATCCAAGCTGTAAGAAGTTCTCAAAATTAGAGTTCTTGATAAAGTTGTTTCGTGCAAGGACAATGCATGGGTTATCTCAGAGTGCATTCAACATGCTTTAAGGCTAATTAAGGCGGCATTGTCTGATGGTGAAACTTTTTCATAGTCTTTTTATGAGGTGAAGACATAAATGCGTGATTTGGGTCTCAGTTATACTCCAATACATGCATATAGGTATGATTGTGCACTTTTTTATGGTTAATTTGAAAATGCAAACAAGTGTCTAAAATGTGGTGAACCGAGGTATAAAACTAATCAAAAGAAGGGTAAAATGATCCCCCAAAACATTTTTCAATATTGTCCATTAATACCAAAGTTTCAAAGATTATACATGTCTAGAAAGGCTGTTGCAGATATGAGATGGCATAAAGAGAAACACCTTCAAGAGGAAAACACACTTAGCCATCTAGCGGACTCGGCAAGCTTGAGCCAAATTTGATAAAATGCATTCGTGGTTTGCTAGTGATCCTCGCAACATCAGACTTGGCCTTACTTTAGATGGTTTCAATCCTTTTAGTAACGTGAACAATTCGTATAGCTTGTGGCCAATTATGATGATGTCATACAATTTACTGTTATGACGTTATATGAAAGAACTGTTGATATACATGTCTTTGCTTTTTCCAAGATCGAGGGCACCTGATAATTGGTGAGTTGAAAGAACTATAAGAAAAAGGAGTGGAGACATTTGATGTGGAAACTGGGAAAAATTTTTGGTACATGCTGCACTATTGTGGACAACTAATGATTTCCCCACTTAAGGCAATCTATAGGGGTGGAGGAAAAAAGGATACTTAGCATGCCCGGTGTGTAATAAGGATGTTGGGTCCTTATCCTTGAAACATGAATAGAAGTTATACTTTTTGTATCATCGTCATTTTCTACCACCTGGACATCCTTGGAGGACTCTTTCTAAAAGAAGCTTTAATGGAAAACCTGAATGAAGGTTGTAGCCAAATCAAATAAGTACATGATACTTTCCTAATCAACTGTTGTGCATAATGCATGTATTCTTCGTTTTTCTTACTATGTTGTGGTTAAATTTGTGCTTCTATGTTATATATTATTAAACAACACATTTTGAATGAATATTCTGATAAATTACGTACTTCCTTTTTTTTTTTGTTTATTAATTTTACTTTTGAGCCAACACAGGGCCTTGGATATGTTTGAGAATACACATAATGAATTTTTTATGAGTTTGTACTAAGGAATAGAAAAGAAATGTTTACTTCTAAAATTAATCATGGAGGTTGTGTATGAATATATATAATTGTGTGAGTGAGTGCATTGTTTGTCTATTATGGGTATGCATACCTTGCTAGTATGCATGGGGACTTATATGTATGCATGTACTTGGGGATGGATTATCTGGGTTTCTTTTATTTGAACTTCTGTGGCTCTTGTAGGGGAAGGTTGGGTCTTGGGGATGGATTATAGCTTGTCAATAGAGAGAGGAGGAGAAGGAGGAAGAAGAAGAGGAGGGCAATGGGGGTTCCTCTGGTAGTGGGAGTGGACTCAGGGGATCGAGTAGGGAGAGCTTTAGGTGAAGTGGGTCTAAGAAATGGGGGTGTGAGAAGTTGGTTGACTTGGAGTTTGTGGCTGTGTGTGATTTTGGTAGTGGGGAAAAGGAGGTTATGGAGATTAATGAGAGCGAGTGTGATAGAGAAGGTGTTGGTCCTATGGATTCTACAAGGTCGAAGAGTTTGGGATCGAAGAATACCTCGATTTTGATGCACTCTTCAATCTCAAACTCTTTCACCCAGCATAATCCACAAAACCAACACCTTCTCTATCACACTCGCACTCATTAATCTCCATAACCTCCTATTCCTCGCTACCAACATCACACGCAGCACATACTCCAACTCAACCAACTTCTCACACCCCTATTCTCAAACCCATTCCCCTAAAGCTCTCCCCACTGGATCCCTCGAGTCCACTCCCACTACCAGATAAGAAAAACATGTAGAAATGTAAAAATAGAGAGAAAAAACAAGGCAAAGTGTGATTTCGGTAATTGTACTCACACCCTACTCTCTTACAATTTCAATCACTTTCCTTTGATTTAAGCATGATTTAAGAAATTTTTTTTGTAAATATATGTGTATAAAATTATGCGCTTATAAATGAACTTAGAAAATTTAGTGGAATTAAGAACTCAGGAATCCAAGTTAGGCATATGAGGCCTAAACCAAATGGGGTTAGTCCTGACACATTAGTGACATTGAGCTGAACGTGTCGGCGCTGACGGTGCCTAAAAACTGATTCTCAGGAGCTTTTTACGCACTTAGAAGCAAAGTTAGAATATAAAAAAATTTGGCAAACTTAGTGGATTTAAGCATTCAGGTGTCCAAGTTGGGCATACAAGGTCTAAATCAATTGGGTTAGTCCCAACACGTTCGTGACATTGATTTGGATGTGTCGAAGTTAATGATGCCCAAAAACTCCTCCTTGGGAGCCTTTTACGCATTTAGAAGCAAAGTTAGAATACAATTAAACTTTGTAAAATTAGTGGATTTAAGCACTTAGATGTACAAAGTTAGGCCTACGAAATCCAAACCGAGTTGGGTCAATCCCGACACATTCGTGACATTGACCTGGACATGTCAAAGCTGATGGTACCCAAAACCTTCTCTTGGTTGAAAATTATGTGCTTAGGGGCGAACTTAGTAAACTTAATTGATTTTAAGCATTCAGGTGTCCAACTCGGGTATATGAGGTCCAAACTGAGTGAGGTCAATCCCGACACGTCTTTGACATTGATTTGGATGTGCTGGAGTTGACGGTGCCCAAAAACTCCTCCCTAAGAGCTTTTAACGCACCTAGAAGCAACGCTAAAATACAAAAAAAACTTAGCAAACTTAGTGGATTTAAGCACTTAGGTGTCAAACTCGGGCATACAAGGTTCAAACTGAGTGGGATCAGTCCCAACACATTCGTGATGTTGAGCTGGATGTGTCTGAGCTGACGGTGCCCAAAAATTTTAGAAGTAAAGTTAGAATACAAAAAAAACCTAGCAAACTTAGTAGGTTTAAGCACTCAGGTGTCCAAGTCAAGTATATAAGGCTCAAAACAAGTGGGGTTAATCTCGACATGTCCGTGACATTAAGCTAGATGTGCTAGAGCTGACAGTGCCCAAAAAATCCTCTCGGGGAGCTTTTTACACACTTAGAAACAAAGTTAGAATACAATCAAACTTAGCAAACTTAGTGGATTTAACCACATAAATGTCCAATTTGGGCATATGAGGTCTAAACTGAGTGGGGTTAGTCCTGACATGTCCATAAAATTGAGCTCAACGTGCTGGAGCTGACGGTACCCAAAAATTCCTTCCCGATTGAAAATTATGCACTTAGAAGCTAACCTAGCAAACTAAGTTGATTTAAACACTCAGGTGTCCAAGTCGGGCACACGAGGTAGCCACCAAGCGGAGTTAATTTCGATTGATCAAATTTAGCTATTTAAAATTGTATCATTTTTTTTAACTATGTCTTATCATTTTTGCTATCAAATCATTTTCACTTACAGTACGAACTATTCAAAAATTGTATACAATTTTTTTGTATGATTGTTACTTTATAGGGTTTGTGGGCTATCACAAGAAGATAAGAACAGTGCCAAGCACTATAGTCAAAAGAAGTTTTTTTTTTTTTAATCTAAACAGATCAATATATGATGTTTCTAAATAATTTGTGAATTTTTCATTAATTAATTTTGGTTCAATATTATCAGTCTAGAAATTTAATTATAGATTTTAATAGGGATTAAAGGGTGATTAAAAAAAATTAATTATTTTAAACTTTTAGTGACGATTTTCAACCAAGAAAGTGTGCCAGTTATAGTGATGATCTTAAGTTTTTAGTGATAGAATGAAACTGTCACTAATACTCCATTATTAGTGAAGATTTTTAAAATCGTCACTGATAATTAGTTGTCACCACCGTTTTAGCTATCAATTAGAAACCACCACTAAGCCATCACTAATGAGTATTAGTGACAGTTTGCTAGTATTAGTGATGGTTTGAAACCGTTACTAAAGGCCTTCTTTTTTGTAGTGAATTCAAAAAGGTTTCCCTCCATTTCATCGAAGGTATATAAAAAAGACCTATTGTGAGACACTTCAAGGCACATCCAAGTGAGGGAAAAGCGAAAAAAGAGAATTTGTTTTGAAAGAAAATAAGAAAGAAATTCTCATTTATTCATATTGGAAAAGTTTTTAGTCTTTTGGGGTGCGCTTTTGAGAGAGTAGGACCCTCATTTGATCTATAGAGTGATTTTTCATTACAAGGTTAGTGCTTAACCCTTCCATCTTTCAAGTTTCATTCATTCGCATGAATTTTGCATGCATGATACCCAGAGACATATACTTGGTTTTTTATGTGATCTATCATGTTTTTCATATGTTTTCATATTGTAATTTGTGCCATGTTATTGTTTGGGTATTTATTTCTTGAAAGTGTGAAAAGAAGTATGTAAAAAGTGTAAAAAAAAATGACATGAATAGAGGAATTTATAGTGCAAGTGGTCGACTAGTCCATACAGGTAGTTGACCTATGTCATTTTGAAAAGGTAGTTGTTGGCTACTAGATGGTTAATTGACCCTTTGAAGACGATTTACTGGCAAATGCTGAGAGGGTTTTTTTTTTTTTTTTTTTTTCACTTTTTTTTTTTTTTTTTTTTTGCATTTTCTCCAAAGTTTTGTCTTATTTTGAGTGTTTACACTCATCAAAGTGTAGTTGTTAAAGTCTATTACTGATTTTATATGGGTTTTAGTTGTTTCTTCCAGAAAAAAAAACCCAAGTTTTCATGTGATTTAAACAAGTTCACTCATGTTTTTCAAAGGTGTTCAAGTTTTCTCACTACAAAAATGTCCTTTTTAGCAACAAAAGTATTAGTGACCAGTGACCAACCAAAAACTGTCACTAATGCATTTATAGTGACCAAAAAACAATTCTTCATTAATAGTTTGAGTAGTAGTGATGAAAAATAGATTCGTCAGTAATGAAGACCCAATAGTGAAGAATAAACGTTTGTAACTACTACATTCATCCGTAAAAGAATTTTTCACAGACTAATCATGACACCAATATATTAGTAACGCCTTCTTTGCTAGACGTTCATCACTAAAAGAATTTTTCTCAGACTAATCATGACGCCAATATATTAGTAACACTTTTTCTGCTAATAGTGACGAAGTCACTTCGTTAGTAGTAAGGTTTTAGTGACAAATACTTCATGCGTCACTATTAACGCTTTTAGTGACGGTTTGCTTCCATTATTAATATTTTTTTATATATTTCATATTAATAAATATTTAGCAAATACTTGCAATGATGGTTACAAACCGCCACTGCTAGTCTCTAGTGACGAAATGCGCATTCATCACTACTAGTTTTACCAACAATAATTAATTACTTAGTTCAATGAAAATTATTTGTGACAGTTCAAACCGTCACTATTGCTGCCCTTTTACTTTAACAAATTTAAGTATATATAACTACTGGTAGACTTTTAGTGACGGTTTTAGAGCTATCATTGCTATTTTCTCATATTGGCAAATGAATAGAAAACATATATTGAGACTTTTTTAGTAACAAACTTTAGGTTGGTCACTACTGGCATACCTATTGTGACGAATTTGGAAATGTCACTAATAGTTAAATTAAAGCATATGAATATTAATACTCCTTAGTAACGAATTATTATTGGTCACTACTATGAGACTTGTAATGATGATTCCAATCTATCACTACTAGTTCCCTTATTTTTAAATAAAACTAAAAAAAATTGTAGACTTTTACTGAAGCTTCAAGATTGTCAATTGTTGGAATTGGTGTAATCCCAAGAGGGGGGAGGGGGTAAATTGGAAATTTAAAATTCTTCTTAGGTTAAATCCTAATCACAAGTAGTATTTCACAACTTAGGGTCTGTCTACGCAAATACCAATTACCCACTAATATTTAACTGAGCATATATAAAAGTTAAATATAGCAGTCTCAGTAATTCATAGTCAATCTCAAATCCCACTAGTAATAGCGTACGCAGATATTTTAAATTAAGAACAACATTCACAACAGTTTAACTATAAGCATACAAGAGTGAAAAATAAATAGAGTAGGGAAAGAGAGAGACACAAGATATGATTTCAGGGTTCGGCCAATACTGCCTACATCCCTGCTTCTAGTTTGCAAGTCTAAGGATTCCACTAAAGCTCACTTGTGGGTGGAGCCACACCGATTACAACACCTTGCTAGGATGGTGCACTTAGTTCTCCTAACAAGGTTTGAACCAGTCCGGTGCTCACCGAACCGAGTCTGATCAATTCGAGACTATTCACAAGGGTAGTCTCCCTATTCTGATCACCCGTCGAGAATACAATAGATAATCAATATGAATTTTGTGTACAATATACGTGCTTCTCCAATAAGCAAATATGTACCAATACACACAACACAACCAATGCAATCACAGATGATAAGTATTTATGCTCAAAGTGAGAATGCTCAAGTTATATATCAGCTCTCAATACTATGTGTATATATGTATATGTGAGAGAGTAAGTTCTTTGACTCAATATAATATTATGATATATGAACAATCAAAGGAACTTTGAAACCCTAATTAGATATCTTAACAAACCATATTTTTAGTATTAAGCACAATAGATGTTAGGATCAAGCTTGCAAAAATATTTTTGTCAAAAGCACAAAGCAAGCTTTTGAAACATGCAATAAGGATGCAAGCTCTCAAGCAAATATAGAGTTTTCCCAAAAAATATATACAAATGAAAATACAATGGGAAAACTTTAGCTTACACTCAAAAAATTAATATCTATTAATGCAAGTATGAGAGAGATGTAAGCTTCAAGAAGATGTATAAAAATGTGCACAATCAATAAGAAATAAAACTCCTTCTCAAGATGCAATTAGTTTGCAAGCAAAGAGTATAACAAATGATTCTCCTCAAAAAATAGTTTTTCAAATCAAAGATGCAAGGAGAATGAGTAGTATGATTTGAAAGATTTAAAGAATTTGAGCAATAAGAGGAGTATAAGTATAAAATATTTAAGAGGATTCTTGCTAGGGATTTTTTCTAATCTCTTACTAATTAAGACAAATGAGGGGTGGGGTATATATGGACATCCATAAAAAATTAACCTTTGGGGACATGGAGGACCTTTTGGAAAAATATTAATCATGTTTAGTTAAAAATAACCTTATTTACTTGCGGTAAAAAATTGACCAACCCGAGAGATTCGTTCGACCAAGGATAAGGTTCGGTCGACCACTTTTATAAGTTCGGTCAACCGATGCAAATTTGAACTACAGGTTTAGTCGACCATATCAAGGTGTTTCTGAACCATTCACAGGTTCGATCGACCAAGGACAAGGTTGGTTGACCATTCATATAGATTTGGTCGACCAAGGCCAATTTGAACTACAATGTTTGGTCGACCGAGTAGTTGGGGTATCAATGGTTAATGGTTTGGTCGATCGAGGACGGTGCGTTCAATTTAGTATGGTCGACTGATCAAAGTCAAAATTTTGACTTCTAACCTAATCGGTCGACCAAGCCAGTTTGTGCATAATGGGGTTGGTTGACTGAACTGACTAAAAACTTAGAATTTTGGTCCTCTTTGATCCCATGTGCTTTAATAAACCTATGTGAACAAGCATATGTCTTTTAAGTTCAAGAGTATTGATCCTATGGTCATTCTAAGATCTCTTGAGCGTAAATACCTATTATGCATGATATGTAGATTATTACAGACCATTATTACAGACCCAAAAATATAAAACGAAATTCATTTTACAATAAGAACAAATGTCTTCAATCTTCTTTCTCGTGTGTCTTCCTGGAATGCACCAGATGCATATTATCTTAGAGTTTCTTTTGACTTCCAAGTCCCTTAATCTTATGTATGCCGAAATTTAGACTTATTCACATACTTAAACACGCATAAGATACTGATGCTTTGTTTGGATCAAATAGAGATCAGACTCAAAAGTCAACAATCTCACCCTTTTTTTATGATGACAAACACCGAGGAGCAAAATGGGTTATGCCTAAAAAGGCTCCCCCCTAAGAATATGCATAACTTGAAAATAAACGATATAGATCAAGCATATTCACAAAAGAAGACATCTCAAATAATATGCACTTAGTTTTGGCAATAAAGCACAGGCACACATGCATGCAGCTCAGCAAACCTCTCCCCCTTTTGGTCTTTAACAAGATTTAACATTTTGCTCATAGAAGATCTCCCCCTTTTGTCATCAGCAAAATGGTTAGGCTAATTAAAAAGTATTTTTTCATTAAAAAGAAAAATTCTCCCCCATTTTGAAATACTTACCCCTGGTAGACATATAAGCTCAAAAATAAATTCTCCCCTTTTTGATGTATCATTTTGGGCATAAAAATTTGCAAGTGTTTAAAATTTATAGAAATTTAGCACACACGAAGCAAACAATATAACTGGTCATAAAAGATTAAAATAATATGATAAACTAGGTTAGACCAGAAATATACACAAACCATTTCAATTTTCTCAAGACATAAGACCCTTAAAGATTAAAATTTTAAAGTGTGTAGTGTAGGTTTGAGTATAAATGTAGCCTAATTGCTTCATATGCATGTTCATATATGATTAGAAAACCAGTTAATCTAGTAATAATAATAATAATAATAATAATAATAATAATAATAATAATAGAAGTAATAATAATAATAATAATAATAATAATAATAATAATAATAATAATAATAATAATAATAATAATAATAATAATAAGGCAAGATATAAAGAATTTAAACTTTTAAAGTATTTCTTGCCATAAAACACGAAAATAATTCTCCCTTTTTGATGTTTTCAAAAAGTACTTGGGATATGCTTGTTGAAAAAGAAACTTTAATATAAAGCTTAGGTAAGCAGAATTTTTCTGGTGAACATTTAAGTACAAAACAACTCATGACTAGAGAAATACAACTATATGAAATTTTAAACATATGTCAAAAAATAAAAAACAATATCACATGGTAAAACCAATGATTGTGGCAACACAATCTATTTCAACTTAAAATTTTTAGTATAGCCAATACATTTTAGAACATACCACAGTGAATTACAACAAAGATCTAAGTCTTAAAAGTTGGTGAGCACAACAAGATGAAAATTTTAATTTTAGATGCTCCCCCTATGTAATTAAGTAAATGCCTAGATGCATTGAAGTGCTTATACTTATCAAAATATAGTTTCACTAAGAGTTTCAAGTTGTATAAGAAATCATTTAAAATCTTTTAAAATAAATATACTGGTAAGGATTGATTTTAACCAGTAAAATTATCCCAATATTTCACATATGCATCAGAAAAGAATTATTAAGACATAAAAAATGCTCATAAATCAGAGAATAATCCATATCTATATATAAATCTTTAAGATCCTGATATGATGTTCAAGGTTATAAGAAGAGCCTCAATATTCAAAAGGTACAACATGATGCACATGAGTCTTTTATGCTCTTTTCCTAAGGGATGGAGCTCAACTCCCCTATATGTTCTTATGCATGCATTTTCATATAAAGATGATGATTAAATGTTCAATTAACTTTCACTCATCCTTTCAAAAATATTTTGGCATGCATTTCATCCTAATTATATTTGTACAAGGTTTTATTTTGGGAATTTTTTTTTTTGAAATTTCGGTAACATGCCATTTGTCAGTGTGACATTTTCCTATAAAACCTGCATCTGAAATTTGGTTGTTTTCAGTAGATAGTTCATATTGAGAATGCAACAACCTACATCCACTACTAGCATGCAGTTCACATCACTGCATCCGCCATGCAGGAGGCAGTCTAAAGTACTCATGCAATCAGGTAGCAATCAACAAATCATAATATATAATCTATCCATCAAAGAATATAAATAGTAGAGAACAAAGGATAGTTTTGATTTAAGTGCAGTATAGTTATTCATTAAGGCATATGAGCACGAATGTTATAAGATAATGAGAGTATTTAGTTTGTATGGACATGAAAGTGTAATGCTCCCCCTGAGTTATGCACTACTCCATTTTATGCCTTTTCTTAATTTTCTAATTTCATTAGCCAAGATTTTTAAGATTTTTGAAGGTTTATGCTTGGTGATGTATGTTTTAAGCTTATCGGACCAAAAAGTCACAATGAATATTCATTAAGACGATAGCCCTATGTCTGCCTGTGAAAGGCACAAGATTGAATGACTTTGAATTTTAACTACATGTGCATAGGTCTCTTTTAAATTTCATTTCATCATCTAGATTTGAAACCTAGTGCAACCACTTTAGCCACTAAACATCATTTGAAGCTCTAAAAGATTTGTTTGAAGTTTGAAATCTTGTTGGAAAATTGAATGCTCGTAAGGATAAAATTTCTATTAATTTGAAAAGAGTATTTGAGGAAGTAGGACATTATGCATGATGAGCACACCAATTAAAACATCCTAACTAATTTTAGCAAAGAGCAATATGGAGTGTATGAGTATTTAAAGAATGATGCTCTTTGGTAATTTCAGATCAACCATGGCTGGAGGGTATCCATTGAAATATAATTACAATTTAAGGTAAGGATACAAGCCCATGGATGGATAATTCTTTACTAGATATGATCATGGAGTGGTAAAGATTTCATGTGGAGGAAGAAGAACTTTGTATGAACCAAAAATAGAGAAATTTACATTTAAGGTTCAAAGGAAATATTTTGATTTGACAATAAAACTTGAATTCTTTAGTGAATGCCTCTAATTTTGATTACAATAGGGATGTTTATCAATAAGCACCAGATGAATAAGGAGTTATGATCAACAGTACTTAATCCTAGAGAGATGACTAAAATTTTGTTAGGCTTTTCAGGCTCCAAGATGAGTTTAGGATTAGACAATGTTTCATTTCCTAAAGCTCAGTCTTACACAATGGACAGAGTATGCTTAACGTTAGATTTTCATATATAAGTATGAGTCAAGCATGAAGAGCTATTTACTAGGCATCAATGCCCTCTCCATTTGGAAGTGGATTTATGAAGTCAATCATGCTATAGCCAATATAAATTATCTAATCATAATGATATATATAGTTCAACGAAAAGATTGGATATTTTAACTAAAATTTTGTATTGACTTGCTTTCCAAATGGCTCTTAGTAGCATTATAGTATATAGTAAGGCGCGAACTAAGATTTTAAAATTTTTAAGCACACATCACTTCTTGAGTCTGCAACCATCATTACCCTTAAAACTAATCCTAGAACTAAGGAAGAATTATGTGATTATGTAACTCCTGTTGGAATCCATTCCCCTTGTAATCCTAAGTAGTTTGCTTCCTTGACAACTTAAGTCATTTTTTCTATCTTTGAGTCTCGATAAGTTAGGACCAGGTGGTACTTTGGCTCTTTAGACCTGCTTGAGTTTTACACCTTTCCTTTTAAATAGGCAATCAAACTTTATGTGCCCCTTCCTACACAAGATGTAGGTGGTGTGAGTATATGGACTGGAGGAGGTACTAGCATAGTGTTTTGATGCTCTTACAAAGTACCCCATGTGTAGGTTCTTTCTTTTCCTACTTTCAATCCCATAATAACCTATACCTTCTTTGAAGGTTATCTTTTGTGAACTTAGAAGCTTGTCTAAGTTTTCTTTGCCCCTAGTAAATGTATGAATTATTTTGGCTTGGTCCTCAATTTTTCTTTCTAGGCCTTCAGTTCTTAAATCTTTTAAGCTCTTGCAAACACTTTGTGGTTTTATGAATTCTTTGGACATTGTGTTTTCTTTGCACTCAAGTTTTCAAATGAGAAGATCCTTTTTGTTAGCACTAGAGGTTTAGGATTTTATGACATTCAACTCTTTTTCCAATTTTTCATTCTTGTTTACTAATTTTTTTATTTTCAACTCATTTTCCTCTTCATCAAGAATTTTCGATTCAAGTTCTTTCAATGATGCCTCATTCTTGTTTTTCAAATTAGTATAGTGTTTAAGTGCTTTAACAAGAGACTTATGATTTTTAATGTATTAGTTTGAGTTCCTCGTAAGTGGGCATGCAATCACCATCAGATTCACTATAGTAATTATCATAGGATTTATTGCAAGAATCATTGCATGAATCATTTAAAGAAGTAGAAGGAGACGAATTTAACTCCTTGTCGGTTAAGGCTATAAAGAATTGATTATTTCCTCTATTATCCTTTGAGCTTGACTTTCTTGGAGTGATAGCCTTTTCTTGCTTAATTTCACCATACCTCTTTTCGAGTGCCTCCCATATTTCTTTAGCACTTTGACATGCCATAACTTCATGAAGGATGTTAGTATCTAAGGCATATAATAAAGTGTTCATGGCATCAAAATTTATTTGCATTAAATTAATGTCATTCTCACTCAACTCATTTTCTAGTTTGGGAATTTCGACATAATTAACAGTTTTCATAGGCACAACATTCCCATGAGCAATAAATTTCCAAATCCTCCAATTTAATGCTTTAATAAATATAGTCATTTTGAATTTCCATTCGGTGAAATTTTCATCATAAAACATTGGAGGGTTTGTAGATAACCTTCCCTCATAAAATGGGGATACACCAACTCGAACCATCATGATCTTTTACAAAAATGTTTAAGTCATGTGATGAGACTCTTATACCTTTTGTTGGAATTGGTGTAATCCCAAGAGGGGGGTGAATTGAAAATTTAAAATTTTTCCTAAGTTAAATCCCAATCACAAGCTGTATTTCACAACCTAGGGTCTGTCTATGCAAATACAATTACCCAATATTATTTAACTAAGCATATATAAAAGCTAAATATAGCAGTCACAGTAATTCACAGTTAATCTCAAATCCCACTAATAATAGTGTATGTAGATATTTTAAATTAAGAACAACATTCACAATAGTTTAACTATAAGCATACAAGAGCGAAAAATAAATACAGTAGGGAAAGAGAGAGACAAAAGATTTGATATCGAGGTTCGGCTAATATTGCCTACATCCTCGACTTTAGCTCGCAAGCCTGAGGATTCCACTAAAGCTCACTTGTGGGTGGAGCGACACCGATTACAACTTTACCAGGATGGTGCACCTAGTTCTCCTAACTAGATCTAAACCAATCTAGTGCTTACCTAACTTAGTCTGAGCAATTCGACACTATTCATAGGGTTAGTCTCCCTCTTCTGACCACTCGTTGGGAATACAACAGATAATCAATATGAATTTTGTGTACAATGTATGTGCTTCTCAATTAAGCAAATATGTACAAATTCGCACAACATAACCAGTGCACTCATAGATGATAAGTATTTATGCTCAAAGTGAGATTGGTCAAGTTATATATCAACTCTCAATACTATGTGTATATATGTATGTGCGAGAGAGTGAGTTCTTTGATTCAATATAATATTATGATATATGAGCAATCAAAGGAATGTTAAAACCTTAATTAGATATCGTAACAAAATATTTCTTCAGTATTAAGCACAATAGAGATTAGGATCAAGCTTGCAAAAATATTTTTGTCAAAAGCACAAAGCAAGTTTTTAAAACTTGCAATAAGGATGCAAGTTCTCAAGCAAATATAGAGTTTTCCCAAACAATATTTGTAAATGAAAATACAATGGGAAAAATTTAGCTTACACTAAAAAATAAATATCTATTAATGCAAGTATGAGAGAGATGTAAGCTTCAAGAAGATGTATGAAAATGTGTGCAATCAATAAGAAATCAAACTCCTTCTCAAGATGCAACTAGTTTGCAAGCAAGGAGTATAACAACTGATTGTCCTCAAAAATAGTTTTTCAAATCAAAGATGTAAGGAGAATGAGTAGTATGATTTGAAAGATTTAAAGAATTTGAGCAATAAGAGGAGTATAAGTATAAAAGATTTAAGAGGATTCTTGCTAGTGATTTTTGCTAATCTCTTGCTAATTAAGACAAATGAGGGGGTATATATAGACATCCATAAAAAATTAACCTTTGGGGATATAGAGGACCTTTTGGAAAAAGATTAATCATGTATAGTTAAAAATAACCTCATTTACTTGCGGTAAAAAATTGACCAACTCGAGAGGTTCGTTTGACCAAGGACAAGGTTTAGTCGACCACTTTTATTCGCTCTTCTATATGGGGCTCCTAAAATGTTTATATAGTTAGGATAAGACACTTATCAGTAAGAGAAATAAACTAACATCAGTGTGTGGTAACATAAGTATTTTTGTGTTATACATATATAACAATGCGCAAAACATATCTAGTCAAACCATTTGCTTCATATCTATTTAAAACATAATTTATCATAACATGATATCATATACTGAGTTTCTAAACATTAAACCATCATACGTAACTGTACATGGAATACATCCTAAATGGATAGCTGATTGCTGTTATGTCTTACCCCCACATGACTGGTTTGTGTAGCCCGAAGGCGGGACCTAGCAATGGCTGGCCGACCACGCTAGATCAATATAAGTCTATAAGTATGATGAGTCTGCCCCTCGTGGCCCAGAAACTAGAGGGACGCCTGCACTACCATAAAACCACATCAACTGTCAATCTCCCACTGCCCTTTACGACAAGCGATAGCACTAACATATACACGATCGGGATCATATAGTAATGGTATTGTGCTTCATGAAAGCCTAAACCAAGCCAACTAGGTTTTGATAACATATGGTAAATCTCAAATAATAATACATAACTGTTTCATAATAATATCAGTTAAGATAATATTCTCATGAATTTTGCATATCATAACATATAAGACACGACCCTTATGCCGACAATTTGTATCTTATAAATCAGGGCCCATATGCCGCCATAGCAAAACATGAAATCGTTAGCCCTTACACAGGCATATCATATAAATTCGTGGCTCTTACGCTGACATATCATATCTCGTGAAAACACAACCCTTACGCTGGCGTATATTCAACATAGTTTGAAATCTCTGTACTTTGAACATAGTTTTCATATCATTTTTAATATTTTCCTAAAAACCATAATAACATGATGATTCTGATAACATATCATTATGATATTACATAAAATCACATAATTTCATACTCATGCCACACAAAAGAATTTTCAGAATGTAAAATTTGTTCTAAAATCATATTTATGATATTATACATGGAAATCATATTTTCTTATCAACAACATTATTATCAACATAATTCTACAATAAACATATTTGCTTGAATTTAAATGCTGTAAAATAATAAATATATTTTCATAAAAAAAAAAAAAACTGACTTAGTTTATTCCTTTACTTGTCTTATGAAAAAAATCCACAAACTACTCTAAAATCACACTCGTGCGTTCCCCAACTCAACAACTTGAAATTGCATTTCCGCCCAGAAAAACTTTAGTATAAACTCATCTAATACCTTCCTCAACCCAGAAATACCAAATACCTTAACAAATGTTAAAATAATCAACTTACTCAAATTTTGGGATGGTTACCAAGTTAGCCTAAATGACGAATTGCTCCAACTGATTTGTAGAGAATCTTCTCAAGAGTGATGTGGCGACTTCTGATCGTTGAACCGGCGAAGAACGAGGCTGGAATTGAAGAGAGAAGGGGGGAGAGGTCTAGGAGAGAGAGAGAGAGAGAGAGAGAGAGAGAGAGAGAGAGAGAGAGAATTCCTATAAATTTTATGCAAGAAAATGAGGTTTTAAGCTTATATAGAAAGCTTGTCCATGTGGCCTCGTCAACGAGGAGATGCCTATCAACGAGTCATTGAAGGGAGCTCGTCGATGAACACCTTCTCCTCGTTGACAAGTTTAAGGGTTTGGAAATAGTCCATTCAGTAATTTCTCGTCGATGAGCCCAAGAACCCTGCTCATCAACGACAACTTCTTCACTCGTCGACAAGACCTTGTTGAAATCCTTAAGAAAATTCCTCTCTCTCTTTCTCTTATTATTTAATTTCTATAATTCTTCGGGTCTCTACATTCTCCCTTCCTTATAAAAGTTTCATCCTTGAAATTTACTATCTATATTGACGCCATCCTTTAAAAGAAAATGGGCTACTTATTTTATTACTTACCCTCACTTGTGGTAAGGAATACTGTGGTTACATTCAGGGTATTAGGAGATTACATATACATAAAATAAAATTCTCCCAACCCAAAAGTATTATCTACTGCTTATTCTATAACCTGTAATACCACTCATACATGTCTCATTTTGTTTTTTATAAAATTAAATCATACTACATTTACTTACCCATATACCTAGTGCTGATCTCCACCGAAGAAGTGCGGGTATTTCTGTTGTATATACTCCTTGAGTTCCCATGAGACTTCCTCTATCGCATGATTTTTCCACAAGATTTTCACTAATGGAATCCTCTTATTGCGCAATTCTTGTTCTTTCTAGTCCAAAATCTGCACTAGTACCTCCTCATATGCTAGAGTGTCTCCAAGCTCTATCTCACCATAATTGAATACACGGAAGAGGTCTGGAACGTATTTCCTCAACATGGAGACCTGAAATACATCGTGTATTCTAGAAAAAATGGGTGGTAAAGCTAGTCTGTAGGCAATTGACCCCACTCTTTCAAGTATCTCAAAAGGGTCAATGAACCTATGACTTAACTTACCCCTCGTCCCAAACCTCATAATTCCCTTCAAAGGCACTATCTTCAAAAATACATGGTCCCCAACTTTAAATTCCAACTTTCGATGGCGAGTGTCAGCATAGCTCTTCTGATGACTCTGAGCTGCACTGATTTTGTTTCTGATGAGTCGAACTTTATCATGTGCTTGCTGCACTAGCTCTGGACCCACAATTCGTTGCTCACCTATCTCATCCCAGTATAAAGGAGAATGACATTTCAAATTATTAAGAGCCTCATAAGGTGTCATGCTGATGCTAGCCTGATAACTGTTATTATATGCAAATTCTACTAGCGGCATATACTAGGTCCACCTACTCCCAAAATCTAGCATGCATGCTCGCAACATATCTTCTAATATCTGAATCACCCTCTCAGTTTGACCATACTTTTGAGGATGAAATGTCGTGCTGAAGGATAACTGAGACCCTAGAGCCTTCTGAAAGCTCGTCCAAACCGTGACGTGAAACATGGGTCTCGGTCTGACACTATAGACACTGGCACACTATGAAAATGAACTATCTCTTGAACATAAATCTCTACTAGTTTATCCATGGAGTAGTTGACTTAAATAGGAATAAAGTAAGCGGTCTTCGTTAATCTATCAACGATCATCCAAATATCATTCTGACCATGTGGTGCCGGTGGCAAACCCGTCACAAAGTCCATAGATACATGATCCTACTTCTACTTTAGGATGTAAAGTAGCTGCAATGGGCCCACCGGCCTCTGGTGCTCAGCCTTTACCTACTGGCATGTCAGATACTGCTGTACAAACTCAACAATTTCCCTCTTCATGCTGCTCCACCAGTAAAACTCTCGTAGATCCCTATACATCTTAGTACTACCTGGGTGAACCATGTACAAAGACCTGTGAGCCTCCTCTAGAATCATCATTCTTATATTAGTATTTGCAGGTATGCATAACCTGGAATAGAACCTTAAAGCTCTGTCATTAGAAATACTGAATTCATCTCCTTGTCTGTCCTGCACCTTAACTATCAGCTTTTCTAATTCTGTGTCATCACTCTGAGTTGTCTTAATCCTTTCCTATAGAGTAGGCTACACGACCAGGCTGACAATAAATGCTTGGGGATCACTCTCTACCAAATCTACATTGAGTCTCTCTAAATCCATCTGGATCAGATGCTGAACCTCTACAGCTGCCAATGCTGGTCCTACTGATTTCCTGCTAAGAGCATCAGCTACCACGTTTGCTTTGCTTGGGTGGTAACTAATAGTGCAGTCATAATATTTAATAAGTTCCAACCACTTTCTCTGTCTCATGTTTAGCTTGTTTTGAGTGAAGAATACTTCAAACTTTTGTGATCGGAGAATATCTCGCATCTTTCACCATACAAGTAATGCCTCCATATCTTTAACGCGTGCACCACTGTAGCCAATTTTAGATCGTGGGTAGGGTAGTTCTTTTCATACTCTTTCAACTGTTGAGAGGCATAATCTACTACCCTACCATGCTGCATCAATGCACAGTCAAGCCCTTTCAAAGACGCATAACTATAAATTACATAACCATCACCCTTTGACGGAATGATCAACACTGATGTTGTGACAAGCCTCTTCTTTAGTTCCTGGAAGCTTTGCTCACAATCCTCATCCCATTCAAACTTAACATTTTACCTGGTCAAACGCATGAGAGGTCCTAACAATGCTAAAAACCCCTCTACAAACATACGGTAATAACAAGCCAGTCCCAAGAAACCCCTAATTTCCTCTTCTTCGGCCTTTCCCAATTCAACACTGTCTCAATCTAGCTGGGATCCACTAAAATACCATTCCCTGAAATAACATGCCCCAAAAACGACTCTTTCTCTAGCCAAAATTCACATTTATTAAACTTAGCATATAATTTCTTTTCTCTGAGCATCTGAAGTACCAGCTGTAAATGCGTTTCATGCTGCCCAAAATTCCTCGAATAGACCAGTATATTATCAATGAAGACTACAACGAACTGGTCCAAATACTGGTGAAAAACTCTATTCATCAAGTCCATGAACACAAAAGGAGCATTCGTCAGACCAAAAGGCATAATAAGGAATTCATAATGCCTATATCTAGTCCTGAAGGTTGTCTTCGAGACATCTTCGGCTTTTACTTTCACCTGATGGTACTCAGAGCGTAGATCAATCTTCGAATACACTTGCGTACCTTGAAGCTGGTCAAATAAATCATTTGTACGGGGCAGAGGATACTTGTTCTTGATTGCCACCCTATTGATTTTCCTGTAATCTATACACATCCTCAAAGACCCATCCTTCTTCTTTGCAAATAACACTAGAGCTCCCCACGGTGATACACTGCGTCGAATAAAACATTTATCCAGTAAGTCTTGCAACTGACCCTTTAACTCACCCAACTTTACTAGAGCCATTCTGTAAGGAGCTTTAGAAATCGGTGCCATCCCCGAAAGTGGATAAATAGAAAAATCTACCCCATGATTGGGAGGCAACTCGGGTAGCTCGTATGGGAAGAAATCTAAAAACTCCTTCACCACTGGCGTATTAGAAGGCTTCAGTTCATTCTCTGACATTTCCTATATGAAGGTCACAAACCCCTGAAAATCGTCTAGAAGTAGTCTCCTCGCCTGTATGGCTAATAGTAACTGAGGCGGGGATTGTACATGTGACCTTATAAACCTGAATTATAGTATTCCTTGAGGTTTGAATATCACTTCTTTCGAACGATAGTCTATATTGGCATAATTAGCTGCCAACTAGTCCATACCAAAAATTACATTGAACTCATGTATATCCAATACTATCAAATAAGATAGCAAGACTTTCCCTTAGATATCAACGAGACAACCTCGAAGCACTCTACTACACCTCACTACTGACCTATTGGTGTAGTTACTAACAATTCAGTGTCTAACAACTGTGTTTCTACCCCACATAATCGAGTACGCCCCACAGACATGAACGAGTGTGTGGATCATGAATCAAATGATACAATAACTTTAAATGAATGCATGTTAATCATACATGTCATCACATCGCCAGCTATCTCAGCATCTCTAGGTGTTAAAGCATAGACCCTCGTTGGAGGTACATTCCTCTACTGGCTCCCACGGGGCGCTTGGTAGCCTCCCCGGTACTATCAGGTGGTGTAGGGAAATCTCACACTAGATGTCCCTGTCTACCGCAGCGATAGCAGATGACACTCCCCACTTGACACTCTCCCAAGTGTCTCTTTCCACAAGTTTGACAGACAGGAAAATTCTGCATCGCTTGAAACTCACAACCACCAGTTTCCTGCCTCTGTCCTCTACCATAGTTTCCTCTCCTCCACTGACCCTGCCTAACTCCCTATTGGAAGCCTAAGGGTGCAGATCTCTTCTTATGTCCCTACTCCTCTGCATCCATGTGCTCACTAGTCTCAGCCAAAGCTGCTCTGTCAACTAACTCAGAAAAATCCTGTTTCTTTAGTACTACCACCTGCTTATATATTCCTCACCTCAACCCCCTTTCAAACTGTCTTGCCTTCTTTACTTCATCAGGAACAATATACGAGATGAAGTGAGATAGCTCTATAAACCGTGTCGCATATTGTTGGACCGACTGCTGTCCCTGCTTCAAATTCGAGAACTTTTCCACTTTATCTTCCTTGATAGTGGCTGTGAATCTGTCAAAGAATAGTTCTTTAAATCTGTCTCATGTCATAGCTATTAGCATCATCCTTTGCTGCTCCAAAATTCTAACAATAGTCCACCATCTCTCAACCTCCCCTGTCAGTTTATAGGTGGTGAAAAGGACCCTCTGTTCCTCCGTACACTGTAATACTACCAAAACTTTCTCGATCTCCTACATCCAATTCTCGGCAGTTGCAGGATCAACTCCTACCTAAAATGCTAGAGGATTCATCTTGGTAAACTTCTCTTTCATGCAACCATGGCATGTAGAGGGGCCTCTTTGCTCTCTGGAGCTCCTAACGATCTCAACCATAACCTACTTAGCCACACAACGTAGTACTACATCTGAATCAGCCCTGCCTACACTCGAAGGCCCTACACTGTCTCTACCGCTCGCATGGGCACTACCTCCTCCAAGGTCCATCCTGAAAAGACAATAAACATGAGTTAGGGACCCTATCCTTTTAACTTACACATCTAACCAAAATCCCTTATCTTGGCATCCTTATCTTATTTCAAGATTCAGTCCTACACTTTAGAAACACAACCCGACAATAGTTTACTATGGCTTTCCTGAAATCGTCACCCCAGGAAAGACACAGAAATCGCCACGGAAGTCCTACCTCTAAACTGAAAAAAAAAAAACCTTAAATCCTTTTCCTATACTCTGGTATTGTTTTCCCTGTACTTTAGAGCCTACAGAACCTAGCAACCTAGGCTCGATACCAAACTGTAATGACCTACCTATTTTACCATAATTTTTTTTTCCATAGTAACAAAACATAATAAACTGATAAAACATAATCAACCTAGACCCATGGGTACTAGGGATAAACCTGAAATACAACTTTGACACCTAAGCAGTAGGAAACATAAAATCATATACGCATCAAATCATCCATCCAACACAATACTAGAGTTTACTACAACTATAATATGCATACACACATCTTAAAATATCCAAAAAGTGTCCTAGGGTTGCTACCCAAAAATCTGTCTGACCCTAGCAAAATGACTTACCCTTAAGACAGGGTAAAACAATTGAACTCTAGCTCGCGGAGCTTTATCCGCTCTTTTATCTGGGGCTCCAGAAATGTTTATATAGTTGGGGTGAGATACCTCTCAGTAAAGGAAATAAACTAACATCTGTGTGTGGCAACATGAGTATTTTCATGTTATACATATATAACAGTACATAAAACATATCTAGTCATACCATCTATTTCATATCTGTTTAAAACATAATTTATCATAACTTGATATCATATATTGAGTTTCTTTACATTAAACCATCATATGTAACTGTACATGAAATACACCCTAGATGGATAGCGGGCTAGTGTCATGTCTTGCCCCCACATGACTGGGTTATGCGGCCTGAAGGTAGGACCTAGCAATGGCTGGCCGACCACACTAGATCAATATAAGTCTATAAGTACGATGGGTCTGCCCCTCTTGTTCCGAACACCAGAGGGACGCCTATACTACCATAAAACCACATCGACTGTCGTTCTCCCATTGCCCCTTATGGCAAGTGGTAGCACTTACATATACATGATTGTGATCATATAGCAACGATACCGTGCTTCGTGAAAGCCTAAACCAAGCCAACCACGTTCTAATAATATATAGTAAATCTCAAATAATAATACGTAGTTGTTTCATAATAATATCAGCCAAGATAATATTTTTATGAGTTTTGCATATCATAACATATAAGGCACGACCCTTACGCCGGCAATTTGAATCTCATAAATCATGACCCATATGATGCTATAGTAAAACATGAAATCCTTGGCCCTTATGCCAACATATCATATAAATATGCGGCCCTTACGCCGACATATCATATCATGTGAAAACACAGCCCTTACGTTGGTATATATTCAACGTAGTTTGAAATCTCTGTGCCTTAAACATAGTTCTCAAATCATTTTTAATATTTTTCTAAAAACCGTAATAACATGCTGATTCTGATAACATATCATTTTCATGTTACATAAAATCACATAATTTCATATCATGCCACACAAAATAATATTCAAAACATAAAATCTGTTCTAAAATCATATTTATGATATTATACATGGAAATCATGTTTTCTAATCAACAACATTATTTTCAACATAATTCTACAATATACATATTTGCTTGAATTTAAATGCTGTAATATAATAAATATATTTTCATAAATGAAAAAAAAACTGACTTAGTTTATCCCCTTACCTGACTCCAAAATCACACTCGTGCATTCCCCGGCTCAACACCTTGAAATTACATTTCCCCTAGCAAAACCTTAGTATAAACTCATCTAAAACCTTCTTCAACCCATATATACCAAATACCTTAATAAATGTTAAAATAATCAACTTACCCAAATTTTGGGATGGTTCCCAAGTTAGCCTAACCGACGAATCACTCCACCAAAATTTGTAGAGAATCTTCCCAGGAGTGACGTGGCGGCTTCCAATCGTCTAATTGGCGAACGGCGGGTCCGGAATCAAAGAGAGAAGGGAAGAGAGGTCGTATGAGAGAGGAAGAGAGAGAATTCCTATAAATTTAACACAGGAGAATGAGGTTTTGAGCTTTATATAGAAATCTTGTCCACGTGGCCTCATCGATGAGTCACATCTCCTCGTTGACGAGCCAATGAAGGGAGCTCGTCCACGAACACCTTCTCCTCGTCGTTGAGTTTCAAGGTTTGGAAATAGTCCTTTCAGTAATTTCTCATCAATGAGATGCATGTCACTGTCAACGAGCCCAAGAACCTTGCTTGTCAATGAGAACTTCTTCACTCGTCGATGAGACCCTATTGAAATCCTTAAGAAAATTCTTTTTTCTCTCTTTCCCTTATTATTTAATTTCCATAATTCTTCGGGTCTCTACATTTTATCTTAAATATTTTTCCTAATCAAAGTTCCCCCACACACTTTTTTACTTGAAAAATCATTTTGGGGTCAAATTTTTCATACTCTCCAAACTCTCTTTCATTTACTCTTGAAAATCATTTCTACAAGAGAGTATTATTTAGGCATTTTGTTTACATTCAAAGCATGTTTACTCTCATTCTCTTTTCACTTTTAAAATCTCTTTGAGAGTAAGATTTGAGATTTCCCCACATATTTCCTTGGTAAATATATTGGAGAAATACATTCTTTCTTTGATTTGCACATAAATCTTCAAATGCATATATACATATATATATATATATATATATATATAATTTTTTTTTTTTTGTGCACAATTTTTTGAAACAAAAACCCTAGGTTCTCCTATGTCTTACTGAAGATATTTTTGAAGAAATATTTGGTTTAGGGTTTAAATTTTTGAAGTCTTCATCATACATATTATGTTCAAAGATTGCAAAAATATTTTGAGAAACACACCTTTACTCTACTGAGCACATATTTTATATCATATTAGAGTGCATGTATTTAGAGCTTAAATGTTGTACATCTCTGCTTGTATTTAGAAGCATTTTATCATGTACAAAAATGTTTTAATATATCAGTTGGGTTCAGCCTGAAATTGAACTAGTGAGTCTCAATCCCGTAAGTGAGACCGGTTGGGTTCAGCCTAGGAATTGAACTTGAGAGTCTTAGTCCCATAAGCGAGACAAGTTGGGTTTAGCCTTGTAATTGAGTTAGGGTTTATCTCACCCTGTAAGGAGAGGTTGTAACGGCTTCTGCTCAACTCGTTTAAGTTAGCAAGGATAATGTAATCCTTGGGGGGTATGCCCAAGGCAGAGACGTAGGTTGGTTTGGTCGAACCTTGATAACAAATATTGTGTCTCTCTCTCTCTCTCTCTCTCTCTCTCTCTCTCTCTCTCTCTCTCATTTAATTATTGCACTTTATTTTCCATGTGTGTATGCTTGCTTGTTCACTCTTAAAATTATTTGCATGCACACATTTAATTTAAATGAGATATACTGCACACGTGTATGCCTAAACTTATAGTTTAATTATTTTACAAACACACGTGTACATTGAATGAGATATGATTTGTGGTAAATCGACGAAATGTTTAAATTAGCCAAAAAAAATTTAAAACCTAATTCATCCCCCTTCTTAGGATCACACCAATTCCAACATCTATCTATAAATACATGTTAAACCCAAAAATAAAATGCACCAACAATCAGCAATCAATCAAATTCTTATACATTCAAAGGTATCTTGCTGAATACTTTTGCTAAAAAGTTTTTGCTAAGTTCTTGCTGAATAAAAGCTCACGGTTCTTGCTCTTTCAATGAGATTTTTCAACTTAAGATAGAACCACGGTGATATTTACTTGAGCTTCAATCATTATATTGTTATTTTGCTAAATTATATTACTCTTTATTTGTACAAATCTGCTCTAATAGAGAGTTTTTCTTGTACGACACAAAGTTTGTTTCTTTGTTATTGTTTTTGACGATTCAAGGGTATTGGATCATTACCTAGCAAGAAGGGGTACTCTTGTTAGAGAGGGATCTCCACCTGAGAAGGAGAGAGGTTGTAACTTTTCCTAATAAAAAAGGCTGGAAAGGAAAATCCTCACAACGGTTGCTTGGGGCAAGGACATAGGCTGCTATCCGAACCTTATAAAAATCTGGTTCTCAGCTCTTCTCCCCACTCTCTTTATTTTTCTGCAAGAATATTATATGCATGTATGATCTTTACATCTTGATAAATTTTGGGGATTGCTAGAATCTTGGTTTTTGATCTATATTTAAAATCAACATACTATAAATTGTTGATTGGTTTGATATATTAAATATAAGTCTGATTTTTAAATATCAACAGCTGAAAATTACATTTCATTGATTGAAGTGAAGGAATAAATTCTAAGTTTGCGTTTAAAACCTGATATTTGTTTCTAAACTATTCTAACTTGTTTCTTGAATTTACCAACTGAGTTTCAATATTAAAGAATTAAATTTGAATTGATTATCAATTGCATAAGGTTGATTAATTATTGAAAGAAAAAATTGCTAAAATTGAAATTAAATTAAGGAATTTGTAGAACAGAGTAAACAAAGAAATTTTTTTAATCCCAATTCACCCCCCTTCTTTGGAGTATACCTAAATTCTCAGGATTTCTGAAAATTGTTGTGTATCCTCCCATATTCTTGGCAGGGATCTCCATTAAAGGGAGAATTGGAAATATCACAAGAAGGGAAGATTACTTTGCTATAGGGAGGGAAGCACACATTAGGGTTTCTGCTTAGAAGGAAATAATAAAGAAAGGAAAGATCAAACGCCTAAACTAACCTAAGACAAGCCTAATAAATAGAGGAGTCTCACACAGGCAAACACACATAGAAGAAGAGAGGAATACCTAGAGAATTTAGAGTGAAATTTAAGAGAGAGAAATGAGGAAATTATGAAGAAAAAGAAGTGTTAGGGTAGTAGAACCATAAAGGACCCCAAAAGTTGCAGTCTTCTCCTCAGAAGGCACACCCACTGGTGCCTGCCATCAACATTCAGAAAGCACACACATCAGTACCTCCATTCAACACATAGAGATAGATCCCCTAGCCCAGAAGGCTACCTTAGATAGACCCAAAAGGTTATCCCAGGACAGACTCGGAAGAGAGGAAAAGAAGACTAGAGGAGTTGAAGACTTTAGGTAAGATTGGCTTTTCCTTCCCTATTCTAATTTGCAATATTGAAGGGTGGGTGCATATGTTACTAGATTACTTCTTTTAAAGAAATCAGAAACTTGAACTTGAACCTCAACCTGAACCTTAAGTCATAATTGACTCGAACCCCCTTGAGCCTTGAACCAAGATAGACCTAAACCTAGACCTGAACTCGTACCTAAACCTAACCCAAAACCTGTATCTGGACCTATAACCCGAACTAGAAAGAAACCTCTATAAGCCCATGTTGAAAACTCGCAGGACAGATCATCCCATACATATCCAAAAGCTCACAAACATTTTAAACCTAGGCCTAAACCTTTTTTTTTTTTAATAGACCACAACTTTTTTTAAAATAGACCAAGCCCACAACCTTTTTAAAACAAACCAAGCCCATAACCTATATTTAAATGAACAGGGCTTGAACCCATTTTAAAACCAAGCCCATGCCTTAAAAAAAAAAACAAACTAGGCCCAAACCTTTTTAAAATAGACCAAGTCCACAACCTTTTTAAAATGACTTGAGCTTGAACCCATTTTAAACCCTGGCCCAAACCTTTGTTCTTAAAATAGACTAGGCCTAAACCTTTTTAAAATAGACTAAGCCCACAACCTTTTTAAAACAACCTAAGCATTGAACCCATTTTAAAACCCAAGCCCAAACCACCCTTCTAAGATAAATGAGGCTTAAATCCATTTTTTTTAAAGCCTATTCACTAAACTGCCCCAACGGGTTGACTCAACTGAGTCAACCTTAAACCAAACTCATTAGGTTTCAGGTGGGTTGACTCACCTGAAACCCTTTCAAACACACATATATCTGAGCACACACTGAACACACGTACATGCCACAAAGTTAAACACGAACCTAAACACACACCTAAACACAGACCAAAACACACGTTTGAACACACAGTCAGGCCAGCACACTAATCCTAATATCCATAACAAATTACCTACACCTGAAACATCAAGCCAGCACTCGAAAAACAACATCAAAATTACACAATATCATGCAGAGCACATATATTTGCAAGACCTTAAAAGCCAAACACGATTGGAAGGGGGATACTCATCTTTGGGTTCATAGACACCCACCATCGCAAACCCCTCCAAGATCCCCAAATCGAGTCTCGAGGAGATAAGACAGGAGATCTCATAGGTATTCACAAAGAAATAGAGAGAGAGAGATTTGGGTTTAGGGTTTTGAACCAGGACAAGGATAGTTAGGGTTTCAGAGAGTGAGAGAGAGAAGAGAAGAGAGTTAGGGTTTTAGAGAGTACTCGCAGGTATATAAAGAGAAAGAGAGTAAGAGAGAGGGTTTCAGAGAGTGCTCAAATGTATAGAAAGAGAATGAGAGTGAGAGAGAGAAGACAATAGAGTTAAGGTTTCATAGAGTGCTCGCAGGTATAGAGAGAGAAGGAGAGTGAGAGAGAAGAGAAGAGAGTTAGGGTTTCATAGATTGCTCACAAGAAAGAGAAAGAAAGAGAGTGAAAGGGAAGAGGGTTCTGGAGAAGAGAAAGAAGGAAAATAAAAAAATAAAAAAAGAATTAAAAGTGAAAATTTTGGCTTTTATATGAAGTGCTTTCGAGGCCACATGTCACCACCGATGGGTGACATTTGGCAAGCCCTCCTCCGCGTATTTTGACGCAACGTGGCCTTTCTGGGACTGATTGATTTGTGCTTTTTCAGGACGGCCCAGATCTTGCCACGTTAATGATTTTCATCCCTCAAACCTATCCACTCGGTTGTCGACACGTGTCCTAGCTGACGTTGTCATGATGTCACGTCATGCCCCCATTAAATACTTATACCAAGCCATGCATCTTCATTTGGAATTAGCACGTGGCCCGATTCGTTGACCTAGACTCCCTCCCCTTGAATCGGTTAACCCGGTTCTAACCAGTTTGAGCCGGTCCATTTATTTTCATACTTATTTTCATCAATATATTATTTATTTATTTTTTAAATTAAGAAAAAAAATAGTAGAAAAATTATGAAAAATAAAAAAAAAATCAGAAAATTTCTAGAAAAATATTTTTTAGGTTAGGAAAAATATTTAAATTTATTTTGACTCATGAAAAATGTGAAAACCTCCCAAAAAGTTTTTTTAAAAATGTTAACAATGTTTTGAAAATTATAAAAAAAGCCTCGGAGTATTTTTCTTAAAAATATTTTCTCGATTTTTAAAGGGGTCTCTACCTATGATTTTAAAAAGGGCAATGGGACTTTCAAGCCTCACATGTGTTAGCTCTGAGGGTTTTTTTTTTCTAATGGGATCCCCACTTCCGGGGGTCTTATTATACAATTCCTAGATCACACCTTGTTTTATTTATGTTTTATTAATGTGTATATTTGTTTGTTGGTACGTAGTCGTTAATTTAAAAAGGGCTAAAATGAAAGGTTATTAAAAGTCAATTTGGGATAATTCATAGTTAATTAGGTATCGTTCATAGAATGGAATTGTAGGGGGTGCTAGTACCTTCCTCTCGCATAACCAAACTCCCGATCCCAATCCCAGTTTACGCAAATCGATACTATTCTTAATTGAGTAGTAATCAGATGTTCTAACCACACCAAGAAAAAGGTTAGTGGCAACTCCAAACTTCCAATTTTTCTTGAAAATCAAATGTTATCATTTTTTATTTGCCTTCATGGGGCACTCTCGCTTTCGGGGCGTCGCGACATTGATCATCACCCTCTTTCTTTTGACCTTTAAGCCTTCTCATTTCAATATCTTGAATCCTTCCACTTTTTATGCCTGACTCAATTATTTCTCTAATCCTCACCACATTAGCAAAACTTGTGACAGTGCACCCTAGGTAATGGTCTATGCACCAAAGCTAAGTCTAGGAGTGTGATATGTGAAAGGAAGGTACTCACACCCCTACACACCCATTTTATGAATGGTACCTAATTAACTTATGATTACATTTGAAGTTGACCTATCAAGACTTTGCTTTTCTATTTTGGCATTTGCTAGCCTTTAACATATTGGATAAACCTACACATGAAAATGATTCTCCTCACCTTAAGAACCTTGAAGGTACGCACAACACATTCTTCAATCTCCAAACTCAAATTAGGATACAAAGGGGTTTATATTAAAATGTTAGAAATAGAGTGAGTACCTCTCTAAAATTGTTTGGTATTTTTTAGGAATTGTTTTGAAATTCTTATTATCTTTTATTAATTTTTAAAGGTTAAGAACAACATAAAAATTAATATAAAATACTTAGGGTCTGAAAATTAATACAAAATCCCTAAAGATTGAAAAAGGATTTCCTAAATATTCCAACAAAAAAATTTGAAGAAAAATCAAAAAGAAAATATTTTTTAAATTAGGAACAACCCAATTGAAAGAAAAAAAAAAATAAATAAAATAATTAAAAAAAAAATTAAAATAAAATATACTTTTTAACTGGTCCACATGGGTTAGTCGACATGTTTCATGCATGTAGGAGGGGGAGTCGGAGATTTTTTCAGTCGTCTTCTTCGGCTAATCACTTGTGAAGATGCTCGAAACCTAAAATCTCAAATCATTATATCTCCTTCATTTGAACTTCAAATTAAGCGTTGTTGTTTGGTTCACTCCTTTCAACCATAGTGTGATTTTTGGTGTAATCCCAAGAAGGGGGGGGGGGGGGAGAAGGGTGAATTGGATATTTTAAAATTCCTAGGCCAAATTACACTAGCAATCAGTATTTCACAAACTAGGGTCTTTCTAATCAATATAGATTCAACAGATATATGAACATCCTGATAATTTAAACAGTTATAGAATTTCCAGTAATTCCCAAATACTCACAAACCAATATTTAAAACAAATGCAGTAATCTCAACAGATAAAGATAAGCAGGAAAATACGGAAAAATAAAGAGTATAGGGAAATAGTGACACTTGGTTTTTATTGAGGCTTGGCAACTGTACCTATGTCCCTGCCTTAAGCCAACCCACTTAAGGATTCACTAAATGCTCACTTAATCGGGCGGAGCGATGCCGTTTACAATACTTTTTATAAGGCGGAGTCTCCTCAGCTCACTTACAGGCGAAGTCAAACCTTGACACCTTATAGGTTGGTGCCTACCTAGCTCAATTACCCAAGTTGACCCAAACTGGTACACCTTACAATATGGTGACCTCCTCTTCCGACGATACCACATACCAGGAATACAACAATATGAACGTTTTATGTACATATGTAGTGCTTCTACAATAAGCAGATGATGCACAAATTTAAGCGTATATGTACTCTTGTATAATGGGAGATTAAATTCAATAGAGTTTATGAGATATCTCTCTAAAATGTATATATGTATGGAATAATGTGAGAGATGATACTCAAAATGATCTTTGATTCAAATATAGTATTTTCACTGAGTGTACTTTCAAAGATCTTAAGAACTCAAATAATATTTCCAAATGATATTTTTCATATATGAAGTATAGGAGATGTTGAAGATTAGCTTATAAAATATTTTTGCAATAATCACCAAATAAGCTTTTGAATCTTGCAATGAAGATGCAAAGATTCACAAGTTGTGAAGAGTTCTCCCAACCAAAATTTATGGATCAAATATGGGAAGAGCTCAATCTTACTTTCTAAAAATAATATTTAAATATGAGTAAACAAATGAGAGTGTAAGCTTTTGAAGTGAATGTATAATGCTCTCAAGAATGAGTACTCAACCTCTCTTCAAGTTGCAATCAATATGCAAATGAAGAAGATGAGTTTAATGCTCTCTTTCAAAAAGGATTTTGCAAACAAATATAAGAAAAGAGTGAAATGAATGTTTTTTTTTTTTTAGAAAGAGCCGGTAGCCACCCACACAGTGGCCCCGTCCCAAATTTATTAATACCCTCACTTATGGCGGAGGAATACCGTGGTTACAAACAAAGCCGTTGGGAGATTCCAAATAATCAATAAAGCCCTCCCAAAAACTAACCACAAACCAAAAAAAAAAAAAAAAAAAAAGAAACAGAAAAAACAAAATCTAAACAAGCCTAACCACATAACCCAAACTAAACCTACCTAAATCAAATAGCCAAGAAAACTACCCCACCTAACACCTAATGCTAGGGAAGTCGAGACTATCAAGTCTCAATATGCCTCTAAGCTTCCTTGGAAGATCATCTCCTTTCTTAAAACTAGATATCATACCTTCTTCACCTTGACAAGCAAGATAATCTCCCATTTGATTAACCTCTCTATAAATGTGTCGAATAGAGAACTAAATACCTTGAAGCACTGACACAATTTCCTCTCAAAAACCCTATAAATACCACATCATGCATTTATCATTATTGATCCAATCAATAATCAGTTTAGAGTCACATTCAATAATAATATTATAAAAACCTAGATCCTTACATAACAACACTCCCATGTGCAAAGCACGAAGCTTAGCTTCATTATCCATACCTTGTCCAAAATAAGAAGAAAAGGCACCTTTAAGTGTTCCAGAGGAATCTCAAATGGTGTCTCCACCCTCACACAAACCCGGATTACCTCTACAGCTTCCATCAACATTCAACTTCACAAAAGCCGTCGAAGGTTTCTCCCAAACAACTGTACGTTGTCTTCTAAGTTTATGAGGCACTATTCAAGGTATATCAATTAAATCAAAAGTACTAATCAAGCTTTTTAATGGGCTATATATAGAATTCCCAAAAATTATGACCGTTAGGGACACGGTGGAAATTTTAGAAAAGTTTAATTACAAAAATAATTGTGTTTAGCACTAGAAATATCGGGCAACCTGAGAGGGCCTATCGATTGGAAAAGGTTTCGATCGGCTGACCTCCAGTGAAAATTGGCTTTCCCGAGAGGGTCAATCGACCAAGCAAGCCACCAGTCGACTGACTTGACTGTATTTTTCAAATTTTCTATGAGGCTTGGTCGGCTGGGCAAAGGGTCGGTCGGCAGAGCTAAAGGCTATTTCCAAACTTGCTTAGGTTCGGTTGGTTGAGCAAATAGCCTGTCAGCTGAGCTAAAAGGTGATTTTTGAGTCTTAGTAGGATTGGTTGGCTAAGGAATAATAGAAGAAAAATTGGCTGGTTCACTGAGCTTGAGCAAAATTATAATTTTGCTCTGAAGGCATGGTCAGTCGAATGGTCTAATTTAAGTGTAAAGGGTTCGGTTGACTGAGGTCAGTGAAGACCTAAATTTTTGCCATGAAATTGACTTTAAAATTTTTAACCCTATGTGTAGGAGTATGACATTTTAGTTAGAGGATTTTTTCATGAAAATTTTTGGGAGCTAAGGTCAGTCTTTGGTCTTTGTTGAAGTTTCAATCTCATCATGCATGAAATGCATTATTACAAACCAATGCTTAAATGAATTACAATACAACATAAAATATCTTCGTTCTTTTTGCTCTTCTGATTGCCATCATGTTGCGAGCTTTGAGATCCTCATGGCTTTGATCATACCTCTACTTTATGTGCCTTCTTAGAGAAATATCCGTTTAAGCACTAGATGCACAAGTGAGATACTTTGGATTTGTCATAATCAAAATGGGATAGGACTCATAAAGTCAACAATCTCTCACTTTTTTATGATGACAAATACAAGACCAAAAATTTCAGCCTGAAAAAGGCTCCCCCTAAGAATATTCATAAAATAATATTCTAGGACAGTTTGTCAAGCATATTTATGACATAAGATATTTAAAAACAAATATGCATTTAAGTTTGTCATAGGGTAGTGGGAGAATTAAAAAATTATGCTTAGTTAATCTTCTCCCAAAGATTTACCTAGTTTTGCAAGAGATATTTCTCCCCCTTTTGGCATCAGTAAAAAGGGGCTAGGGTATAAAATATAAACATTTAAATGAACCTTAACAAGAAAAGTTGTTTCTGATAAATTTTTTGAAAGATATGTCAATATTGTTTACAAAACAGTATGGCAAGATTGTACACAAACTTGTATGACTAGCATTAAGACATCTGTTACCTAGGCAACATGTATGTCTAAAATTTGTCATTCAATACAACATGCAATAACCTAGTCCACTACCAGCATGCATACACAAATTCTGCAACTGCCTTGCAGATTGCGTTCCATACAAGCATGCAAGTATGTTAAATAATTATCTATCATGCAAATCATAAGGTTCTGCCACAGCCTTGTAGATGACATTCCATGTAATCCAATTTTTATAATTAGAATTATAAATAATAGTCCACAATACCAAATATTAAACATCCAGTAAATAAAATCAAGCAATCAATATATAATGAATATCAATTTCATTTCTCATAAATTGTAAACATATAAAACAAGATAAGATTGTGAGAAAACTTAATTTTTAGAGCTGTAATGATTCTACGTTAAGTTGCTCCCCCTCAGTTTATGCACTTCATCATATCTCTAGGCAAATTCTTGAGTGTGCATCAAGCCTAATTCACATCTAAACTGTATGAATCTGTCCTCCTAAAGAGGTTTCGTGAATTTATCGGCACATTACTCATAAGTGTATACAAATTTAAATGCCACATCCCCCTTTTGCATGTGGTCACGAATAAAATGATGTCTTATTTCAATATGCTTAGTTCGTGAGTGTGATATGGGATTCTTTAAGATATTAATTGCACTATTATTATCACATTTTATAGGAACTTGTTGACCTTATAGGTCGCGCCCAGTTTTGATAATGACAAATACTGATATTTGATGTCTGTTAAGTGCATGTGCAGGTTTAAATTAATATCCTAGGGGAGGACACTTGAGGAAACAAGAAGACTGTGAAGTTTTGTAATTTGTATTGTAATTCATATCAATTTGTAATAATGAAGGTATGTAATAGTAACTTAGGTATGTGAATGTATATTTATCACTTGCACATCATGCACATATGATATAGTGTAAGCTCAACCAGACCTTAGCAAAACCCTAGGCTCTAACACTGACACACACAGTGCATAAAATATGAGTGTGAAATAACTGTGCTAAAATTGATCATATCTAAGCATGCTAAGAGGAGTCGGGCGACCGAAGCTTTGGAGTACAAAACTTTTCGGGTGCCCGAACTTTGAAGGTCAACAAGTTGACCTGCCCTCGAGCGACCGAACAAAAATTGTGCATATCTTCATCAGGCGCTAGAACCCTTCGAAAGGGACATCCCACCAACTCGGGTGACCGAGCTTTTCAGTTCGAAAGAGCCCTGGGTGACCGAACATTTGCGTTCGGGCACCCAAACCTAGGATTGGGCACCCAAAGTTATGTAGCATTACTACTAACTTTGATTCGGGCTACCGAACCTTTATACGGGCGACTGAATCTCATTTGAAATCTTTAATGACTATGTCTATTCGAGCGACCAAACCAAGGTTCAGCCACCCGAACCTCGGACGGTTAAAATTAAGTTAACCGCGGTAAAACTGGGTTTATACAGGCTAAGTGAATTTTAATCATTTGGGACTTTCTTAATTATTCCCATTGTGTCCCGAATGGTTATAAATTTCTACCTGCCTATAAATAGGCCTTCATTTGCATGATTAGATGAGAATTAACAAAGTGATTAGCAAAACCTCTCTCTCTCTCTCTCTCTCTCCTGAAAATCCATTCTTTGCCATAATACTCTCAAACTTGCATCCTCTTGATAAAATCCGAGATTGTGAGAGTTTCTTTCGTGTTTGTTTGATTTTTGCTTAGAGCTAATCCTCCCTTTGTTGTGTTTACTTGATATTTGATTTTTGGGAGCACAACTTAGGTTTGTCTCGCAAAATTTGCTCATTATAAATCTTGCATGGGATTAAACCAAGAAAGCTTAGGATATTTGCATTTCATTGCAAGTGTCCAAGAGCTTCGTTGTTGGTGTGCAAAGAATTTTTCAAACAAGCAAATAATCCTTTCAAACTTGCTCTGCTCTTATTTCATTGAAGAAAATCATTTTGAAACTAGTTTGATTATCTATGTAGTATACTTGGAATATTTTTATGTTGATTGATATATCCTGTTTAGATTCCAAGTCATTGCTTGTGTTGATTATTCTTGAGCATCATACTGATTGTATTACGTCAAACACCTTTGAGCTTCATATTGACTATACTATGTTGAGTGTTGGTAGAATACATCTTGCATCACTGAGCTTACATTATATCATGCTATTGATACGCATTTGATTAAGCTTATTATTTGGGTACAAATCTACTTTACGTGAAAGCACTATTTCATTGTACCATTTGATTGTAAAATCTGAGTATTTCCAGGTGTGGTCTAAAGGGGCGGTAATCCAGCCCAGTAAGGATTGTTGTAAAGGTTGAGGTCAGCCATGTGCTAATTAACTTGATTTGTATCAGTGCTGCTCCACCCGTTTAAGTGAGCAAGTTATAGTGGTAATCCTTGTGCTTGTTAGCCAAGGTGGGAACGTAGGTAATTGGCCCAACCTCGATAACATATCTGCATGTCACCCTCTCTTTACTGCTTTCTAGTGCTTGTGAGATTGATTAAATTGCACTATTTACTTTCTAGTATACATTTACTTTACTTGCACTAGATTGACCATAGGGTTGTGAATATACTGGTGTTAGGAGATTAACCTAGGAATTAAATTTTAAAAATACCAATTCACCTTTAAAAATACCAATTCACCCCCCTCTTGGGATCATTGTAAAGCTAACAATTGGTATCAGATCCACGTAGCATAGACTGGTTGTTATTTTGATAAAAAATCACTCATGGCTCATAGCTCCGTGACCCCTTTCCCCGAGGGACCATATTCCACACGACCTTCTATTTTTAGTGGTGTTAATTACACCTTCTGGAAATAGAGGATGCTCATTTACCTTCAGAATACTGATAGGAAGGTGTGGAGGATTGTCTCAAAGGGAAACTATGTCCCTCTGAAAACTAAGGATGCAACTAGGGTTCCTAAGACTGAGGATGAATATGATGATGATGATATGAAAGCTGTTAGTCTCAATGCCACTGCCATGAATATTTTATAGTGTAGTCTTGATGTAAATAAATTTAACAAGATTATGGCATGTTTTACTGCAAAATAAATATGGGATAAGTTAGAGCTCACATATGAGGGTACTAGAGATGTGAAAGACAATAGGATAGATATGTTGACTAGTGAGTATGAGGCCTTTAAGATGAATGTAGGTGAGTCCATTCAGAGCATGTACACTAGATTCACACACATTATAAACTCACTGTATGATTAGGAAAGACCTATCCCACATGTGAGATGATTAGGAAGATCCTTAGAGGCTTACCTCCTATTTGGGAAGCCAAGGCTACGGCCATTGCTGAGGGTAGAGACCTTAAGGCCATGACCTTAGATGAATTGATAGGTTCCTTGATTACTTATGAATTGTCCATAAATGAAAGACTTAATGAGCATAATAGGGCTAAGAAAGTGACTGCACTGAAAGCATCTAATAACACATCTAGTGAGTGCAGTGAGTCTGACACTGATGATAAAATGGTTATGGTAACCATAAAGTTTAGCAGATTTTTTAGGAAGAACAGGAAGCCATTTAAAAAATATAGAGACTCTACTAATGAGAAGGGAGATTCCGGCAAAAAAAATGAAAAATCAAATGTTCCTATGTGTTATAACTGCAACAAAGTGGGGCACATCAAACCCAACTGCCCACTGCTGAAAAAGGAGGCTAAGAAAAAGAAGAAAACCATGAAGGCTAGGACTTCATAGGAAAAATTCAGCAACAGCAACTCAGATTCAGATCATAGTGACACGGAGGTCGCTAATTTGTGCTTGATGGCACATGAAGATGAGGTATGCCTAATATCGTCCTCCTCCAAGGATAGATGGTACTTGGATAGTGGGTGCTCATGACACATAACCAGTGACAAGGGCAAATTCACATCAATTGTTCCTAAGGATGAAGGCTATGTGACATTTGGCGACAATGCCAAAGGATGCATCATTAGGGTAGGTAAGGTTGGTAAGGATTCCTCTTTCACTATTGATAATGTCTTGTTGGTTGATGGACTGAAGTATAATCTACTTAGCATAAATCAGTTGTGTGACATAGGATATAAAGTATCTTTTGAAAATGACAAGTGCAAAGTAGAAAATAAAATAGATCACAAAGTGCTCTTTACTGCCGATAGACATGAGAATGTTTATACTACCTCTCTTGACAACTTAGCTTCTCAACAAATGACTGGTTTCTCTGCTGTAAATGAAGCTAGTTGATTATGGTATAGGCGCTTAGGACATGCTAGCATGGATTTTTTGTCTAAACTTGTCAAAAAAGAACTAGTTAAAGGCCTGCCTAAGATGTCTTTTGCAAAGGATAAAATTTGTGATCCATGTCAAATGGGAAAGCAAACAAAATCTAGTTTTAAGAAAAAGAAATTCATATCTACTACTAGACCACTTAAAATGCTTCACTTAGATTTATTTGGACCTAATTCTATGCAAAGTCTTGGTGGGAAGTCTTATGATTTTGTAATTGTGGATGACTTTTCTAGATTCACATGGGTGTTGTTTCTTGCACATAAAAATGAATCATGTGAGTAGTTCACCAAACTTTGTAGGAGAATCTAGAATGAGAAGGGATATAAAATAACTCACATAAGAAGTGATAGAGGGACGAAATTCAAAAAAGAAAGCATAGAAAAATATTGTGACTTAGAAGGCATATCACATAACTTCTCTACACCTAGGACACCTCAACAAAATGGTGTAGTAGAAAGAAAGAATAAGTCACTATAAGAAATGGGTAGAACTATGTTAAATGAGCACAACTTACCTAAATATTTTTGGGCCGAGGCCATTAATTTTGCATGCTATGTTATGAATAGGGTGTTGATTAGACCTTCGATTAATAAAACCCCTTATGAATTGTGGAACAACCATAAGACTAATATTTCCTACTTTCATGTGTTTGGTTGTAAATGCTTTATGCTTAGAGATAATGAGAATCTTCGAAAATTTGACTCTAAATCTGATGAAGGTATTTTCCTAGGATATGCATTAAATAGCAAAACATATAGGGTTTTCAATAAAAGAACTTTAATTGTCATTGAATCTATTCATGTTGTGTTTGATGAGTCTAATACATTTTCAAATAAAGATGATGAAGATGATACTGATATTAGAAAATGCTTGGAGAAAATGTTTATTAAAAACAATGCAAGTGAAAATCAAGAAGCAAATGAAAAATCACAAGAAGATAATGAAAATGGAAATTAGGAGTTGCCTAGAGAATGGAAATTCATTAAAAATCACCCTATAGATCAAATCATAGGTGAACCGTCCCATGGTGTAGCCACAAGATCCTCCCTTAGAAATCTAGTGATTCATTCCACTTTCTTATCCCAAGAAGAACCTAAAAATATTAAAGAAGTCATAGAAGATGAGTCTTGGGTGATGTCCATGCAAGAAGAACTTAAACAATTCGAAAGAAGCAAAGTGTGGACCTTAGTTCCTGGGCCTAATGAGTACACCATCATTGGAACTAAATGGGTATATAGAAATAAGAAAGATGAGAATGGGGTAGTGACTAGGAATAAAGCTAGACTAGTTGCCCAAGGGTATAACCAACAGGAAGGGATTGACTTTGATGAAACATATGCTCTCGTTGCTAGGTTAGAAGCCATTCGTATGCTACTTGCATTTGCCACTTTTAAAAATTTTAAATTCCTTCGAACGGATGTTAAAAGCGCTTTCCTAAATGGCTACATTAATGAAGAGGTTTACATAGAACAACCACCCAGTTTTGAAAATCATAAACATCCAAATCATGTTTACCGGTTGTCTAAGGCCTTGTATGGACTGAAACGAGCTCCTAGAGCTTGGTGTGAGAGACTTAGTGGTTTTCTACTAGAAAATGGGTTTACCCATGGCAAAATTGACACTACACTCTTTATAAAGTCTAAAAATGATGATCTGCTCCTTGTTCAAATATATGTGGACGATATCATTTTTGGAGCAACTAATGATGAGTCGTGTAATGAGTTTTCCAAATGCATGCAAAGTGAGTTTGAAATGAGCATGATGGGTGAACTTAGTTTCTTCTTAGGGCTGAAGATTAAACAAGTTAAAAATGGAACTTTCATATGCCAATCTAAATATATCAAGGACTTGCTAAAGAAATTTAATATGGAAGATTGTAAAATTCTTGGTAGTCCTATGAACTCTTCCATTAAGCTTGATAAAGATGAGCAAGAGATTCCTGTTGACGTAAAATTGTATCGTGGCATGATTGGGAGTCTCCTATATCTCATTGCTAGTAGGCCTGATATTATGTTTAGTGTGTGTATGTGTGCTAGATTTCAGGCTGCCCCCAAGGAATCTCACCTAAAAGCTGTTAAACGTGTCCTTAGGTATCTAGTTGGGACTATAGAGTTAGGCTTGTGGTACCCCAAGCATACTTTCTTTGATATTGTGAGTTTTATGGATGCTGACTTTTCCGGTAGTAAGGTTGATAGAAAGAGTACTAGCGGCACTTGTCACTACTTAGGACAATCCCTTGTTTCTTGGTTCTCCAAGAAACAAAACTTAGTTGCCTTATCCACAACCGAAGTAGAATATATTGCAGCTGGAAGTTGTTGTGCCCAAACTCTTTATATGAAACAACAACTTGTGGATTTTGGATTGCACTATGATACAATACCTATTAAATGTGATAATACTAGTGCGATCAACAACTCCAAAAATCCTATCTCACATTCACGAACTAAACACATTGATATTAGATACCACTTTCTTCATGATCATGTGCAAAAAGGAGATGTGATTCTTGAGTTTGTATGCACCAATGAAAAGTTGGCGGATATACTCACTAAACCACTTCCCGAGGATAGGTTCATACAAATTAGACGTGAGTTAGGTCTAATGCATAGTAGGAAGGCTTCTTAGATGTTTCATAGCCTGTAAGCATTTAGGGGGAGCTCTCACATAAAATTTATAAGGTTTTGCACCTGCTATTATTATTGATTTATATTCTTTCATAAACTTTGAAAATGCTAGTTATTTCTTGTGAGCACATGTCTTATAGCATGCTCAAAATGTTTGTAATGCATATTGATTACTAGTTGTGTTATATAACTTTTTTGTCAACATCATGATGATTTTGAGATGCCTATTTGATTGTTGAATCATACTGGACTGTTCAAGTAGTTGTAGATAAACTGTTAGGAAATATAACCTCAAATGGGTTACATCTTATACAGGATTCATTTTGAAAAGTCCAATTTACAAACGGCACTCTGTCGAATTTTTTTTAAATCTTTCCAAAATTTCTCATGTATAAATGTAACATTTACCCATTGTCTAGAATTTTCACTCTTATAGCCCTTTTTGCTGTTGCCAAAAGGGGGAGATGGAGAGGAAAAAATGAAACAATTGGGTAAGGTTTTAATACATGATGCATGTTGTTAAGGGGAGCCAATTTAAGCTATACCAAATTTTCGCAGAATGTATTTGTCATCATCAAAAAGGGGGAGAATGTTGACCTTATAGGTCGCGCCCGGTTTTGATAATGACAAATACTGATATTTGATGTTTGTTAAGTGCTTGTGCATGTTTAAATTAATATCCCAAAGGAGGATACTTGAGGAAACAAGAAGACTGTGAAGTTTTGTAATTTATATTGTAATTCATATTAGTTTGTAATAATGAAGCTCTGTAATAGTAACATAGGCATGTGGATGTATGCTTATCACTTGCACATCATGCACATATGATATAGTGTAAGCTCAACCAGACCTTAGCAAGACCTTAGGCTCTAACACTAACACACACAGTGCATAAAATACGAGTGTGAAATAATTGTGCTAAAACTGATCATATCTAAGCATGCTAAGAGGAGTCAGGTGACCGAAGCTTTGGAGTACAAAACTCCTTGGGCGCCTGAACTTTGAAGATCAACAAGTTGACCTGCCCTCAGGCGACCGAACCAAAATTGTGCATATCTTCATTGGGCGCCTGAACCCTTTGAAAGAGACATCCCACCAACTCGGATGACTGAGCTTTTCAGTTCAAAAGAGCCCTGGGCGACCGAACATTTACGTTCGGGCACCTGAACCTAGGACCGAGCACCCGAAGTTACGTAGCCTCGCTACAGACTTTGATTCGGGCTGCCGAACCTTTGTAGGGGTGACCGAATCTTATTGGAAATCTTTTATGACTGTGTTAGTTCGGGTGACCGAACTAAGGTTCAGCCACCCAAACCTCGGATGGTTAAAATTAAGTTAACCACGCTAAAACTGGGTTTATATAGGCTAAGTGAATTTTAATCATTTGTGACTTTCTTAATTATTCCCATTGTGTCTCGAACGGTTATTAATTTCTACCTGCCTATAAATAGGCCTTCATTTGCATGATTAGATGAGAATTAGCAAAGTGATTAGCAAAAACTCTCTCTCTTGAAAATCCATTCTTTGCCCTAATACTCTCAAACTTGCATCCTCTTGATAAAATCTGAGATTGAAAGAGTTTCATTCGTGTTTGTTTGATTGTTGCTTAGAGCTAATCCTCCCTTTGCTATGTTTACTTGATATTTAATTTTTGGGAGCATAGCTTAGGTTTGTCCTATAGATTTGCTCATTATAAATCTTGTGTGGGATTAAACCAAGAAAGCTTAGGATATTTGAATTTCATTGCAAGTGTCCAATAGCTTCGTTTTTGGTGTGCAATGAATTTTTCAAATAAGACAATGATCCTTTCAAACTTGCTCTGCTCTTATTTGATTAAAGAAAATCATTTTGAAACTAGTTTGATTATCTATCTAGTATACTTGGAATATTTTTGTGTTGATTGAAATATTCTATTTAGATTCCAAGTCATTGCTTGTGTTGATTATTCTTGAGCATCATATTGATTGTATTGCATCAAACACTCTTGAGCTTCATATTGACTATACTGTGTTGAGTGTTGGTAGAATACATCTTGCATCACTGAGCTTACATTATATTATGCTATTAATGCGCATTTGATTGAGCTTATTATTTGGGTACAAATCTGCTTTACGTGAAAACACTATTTCATTGTACCATTTGATTGTAAAATCTGAGTGTTTCCAGACATGGCCTGAGGGGGCGGTAATCCAGCCCAGTAAGGATTTTTGTAAAGATTGAGGTCGACCCTTTGCTAATTGACCTGGTTTGTATCAGTGCCACTCCACCCGTTTAAGTGAGCAAGTTATAATGGTAATCCTTGTGCTTGTTAGCCAAGGCGGGGACGTAGGCAATTAGTCGAACCTTGATAACATATCTGCATGTCACCCTCTCTTTACTACTTTTTGGTGCTTATGCGATTGATTAAATTGCACTATTTACTTTCTGGTATACATTTACTTTACTTGCACAAGATTGACCATAGGGTTGTGAATATACTGATGTTAGGAGATTGACCTTGGAATTAAATTTTAAAAATACCAATTCACCCCCCCTTTTGGGATCACGATAAAGCTAACAGAACTGTATCATAGCTCAATCCATAGTCCGTGAGTTGTTTCTTCATATAAAGCATTTGAGCACAACAACTCCCAACCGCTATGTATTCAGCTTCAGCTGTGGATAGTGCAACTGAGTTTTGTTTCTTGGAGAACCAAGAAACTAGAGATTGTCCTAAGTAATGACAAGTGTCGCTCCTACTCTTTCGATCTACTTTACTACTGACAAAGTCAGCATTTGGAAAACTAACAATCTCAAAAGAGGTATGCTTAGGATACCATGATCCTAGATCAATAGTTCCAATAAGGTATCTAAGTATCCTCTTGATTTCTAATAAATGAGACTCTTTACCCAAAATTGTGGGGTTGCGGTGCTAGGCACAGAAGGAGATGAAGAAATTGACTACTTTGGTATGTTGGATGACATTATAGAGCTTAGCTATGGAGCAAACAGAGTCGTCCACCTGTTCAAGTGTACCTGGTGGTACATCGGCAATAAAAAGACTGGGATAAACACCGATGCCTACTTCACTAGTGTCAATTTTAGCAAGACTTGGTATCAAAATGACCCTTTCGTGCTTGCGACGCAGGCAGAACAAGTGTTTTACCTTAAAGACACCAAATTGAAGGGTGAATGGCATGTGGCCCAAAAGATTCCTCCCCGAAGTTTGTATGCTATTACAGAAGTTGCAAATAGTGAGATGAGTGCCAGTGAGACTACATTCCAAGAAGATGAGCAATTTGTCCATGCAACAGCGCAATTTGCTGCAAATGTTGTCGAAGAAGGAGTCGATCCTATACCATTGCATAGGGATGGTGCCATGGCAGAACACGTAAGGACTGCTGACATTACAATTGAACCTTTTATAGACGTTCACTTTATCGACGATGAGGAAACTGATGAGGAAGATAAAACAGGGGTCGAGTACTATAGTGAAGAGGAAGACACTTTAAAAAGTGAGGATGATATCGATATTGAGGACGTATAGGGGGGTAAGCATGTTATTTTTGTCACTATATATCTGACATGTGTAAATAACTTAAAAATAGATGTATGCTGCATCCATCTAATATTTGTACTTCTATTATTTACTTGTCTATTAATTTGCAGATATGGCACTGGGAGGCCGACGTTGGAGAAATCCTTTCAGGCACATGAGTACATCGCATAAGAAAGATCCGACATCCTCCAGACCAGTAGACCCCATCGGTCCTGATGTGGCGGAACCATTGTCTGAGCCATCAGCACCTCGGCCAAACATGGATACCACTTATTCGACAGACACACGCAGGGTGAGTTTCCAACCGTTATAAGCAGTGTTGGTATGGATACGATTAATTTATTTACATGTCAACTGTTGATGATAGTTATTCACGTGTATGATTATAATAATGTTCTTAAATTAACTATATTTTCAGCACCTACGTCCACGGTCAGGTTAGGTCGTGGTGCAGGGAAGAACATGTCACTGAAGAAGCACCTGGATAGGACTAAACAGTTGATTCAGATCGAAATCCCTCCAGGATACACTGCCCCGCTGAACGATTGGTACACCGCGTGGACGAGGGAGCTCGACATTATATGCCGATAGTATGCTCCAGTCACACATTCAGCTGGCTACAGGTGACTCAGGAGCAGCGCATGGTTCTTTACATGTGCATTTTGGTAAGTTCCCAAACCCTATAAAGTTGTTTTTACTTTAAATGTTTTTTTAATTTTAATATATTAGCCAATTAACAACTGTCTAACATTGTAATTGTATTACCTATATATGCAGGAGGAGTTTGATATGGACATCCTTGAGGATGACCATGTGAGGAGGGCGGTCGACGTCTAATTGTGTAATAAATTTAAGAGCTATTGCTCGAAAATGAGCTCCTATTTTCAAGCGATGGGAGATGAAGCAGAAGCGCGGTCATACGATAAGCTATACCAAGAGGATTGGGACATGGTGTGTTGCAATTTCCGCGACCCGCGCTATCAAGTGAGTGTTTGTATTGTAATAACTAATTTTTCACAATGATGTCGCTAATAAGTCATCATTACATCTTCTTTGTAGGCCATATTTGAAACAAATGCTGCGAACCGCAACAAACTCCCTACGACGCATTGCGGTGGATCGAGGCTATTCGTAAATCATCACTAGGTAATTACTATATATAAATTTATCTGACCATTACATGACATAATACTAATGATGTCTTATATGATAATGTAGCGTGATCCAGAACTTGGCACAGAGGAGCCGCTTCCGGATCTGTATCAGAGAACACACCAACGGCGATCGGGGGAGTGGTGTGAGGATGCGCATGATAGACATGTAAGTGAAGAAAAGGATTTAGTTTATTACTTTATTCAAAACATCAAAGTTGTAGTCTTACTTATTCTTTTTTATCATTTTCATGATTGAAATTAGGCACACATGGTCGAGCTGAGGGATGCACCTGTTTTAGAAGGGAGTCAGCACATGACAGATTTTGAGATCACTTCCCAGGTGCTTAGGCAACGAGCAGGGGGCTGGGTCAAAGGTCTTGGAAGTGGTTACATTGCCCCAATAGCATCATCATCCATGGGTTTGGCGGCTCGTGCAAAGATGGAATAACAGCGTCGAGAGGCTAAGTATGATAAACAAAAGATGGCTTGATGGATGCAAATGATGGAAATGGAGAACGCGAAATTAAGATTCGAGGTCTCTAGCTTTTGAGGCTAGATGCAAACCATGATGGATAGGCAAACGCGGTTAGAGGAAAGGATGCATCAATTTGGACCAGATGATGCAAGTGACTCCTCTGATTAATTATAAGGTATTATGGTCACAAATTGAGTTTCATGTTAAATTATGTTTTTATACTTATATGGGTATAAATCTTACATGATACGAGAGGAGTGAATCAAATGATTCGGAGGCATGTTATTTTGTGTATAGTACGATAGTGGCAAAGTAGATTCATGTCTATTTGGATCTCACATCGATTTTTCAGGATATGTTTAAGTCATTTAAAAGCTTTTCAACGAGCATATTATCAGATGACTCGAGATAACAATTTTTATTTAAATTATGAATTTAAGATATGATTACATGGATTATTGTCGTGAATATGCTACATGATTTCATGCTAGTCTAGAATGCCTCTTGCATGGCAGATGCAGTTGATGTGTATTGCATGCTGGTAGTGGATATATGTTCTCATGTTCCTTCAACTTCTTATAAAGGATCTATTTGAACCTATCAGGTGTAGGTTTTATCGTAAAACGTCCAATTTTCAGATGGCATGCTGCCGAAATTTTGTTAAAATTTTCCAAAGTCCTAAACAAAAGATAGGCTTAGTTTAATGTTAAACTATTTTTGAAAGGATGAGTGAAACTTAGGAATCATAATAAATGAGGCAATGTAGACTTAGTTAATTTAGAACGGACATTCATTTACATGTTTTTGGTCCAGTAAGCTTAAAGCATTTATTGTCGTACCGAAATCATTGAAAATATTATATACACTTGGCTGAGCATTTGAAAATTTTAAAACCGTATAAGTTGAATATATACATAACTCATAGGGAGCATCACTTTCATAATTATTCAAAAAATACATAATTAGGGATTCGTTTGAACATATAAGTTAAAATGTCAATGTAGAAAAGAACCAAAAAAAAGTGGAATAATGCTTGTCTATGAAATAGTAAAGCATGCTAATTGGACACATGTCCCCGGCTGGATTTATTCGCTGCATCCCCTTCCCCACGCAATGCTAATATCTCATTGAATCATTGTGCAAATCCCCCATAAACTAATCTCATGCTGCGTTCCAGAGCATGCATTTTACATCTTAAGTTTAGATTTAAATATACTTTAATAAATTTCAATATAATTTTATGCTCCTCGTGTTTCAAGACACTTTGGACTTGAATTTACATTGAATTTAAATAAAATGTAATATTAAATTGTATTAAAATTTGTCCAAATCCATTCAAATGTTCGAAATCTATGCTCTCGAACGCAACATTACATTTTTCATTATTGATATTACTACCGTACAAATTATGTAATATGCATGATTATGAAATCTTTGCCAATTTGTTATATCATATAATTATTTTTCCTGATGATACTTAGCGTCAGCTCTCCTTGATTTGGTATACTAAATTTTTTTTAATGACTCTTAATTTGTAGGATTTGTGGTTGTCATAATATCAGCATGATGCCATGCATGCATGCACTATAGTCGTCAGATGCAACTTTTGACTATTTCTTTATAATTTTTATTGTTATTTGAACAAATGGACTTTTTGTATTTTAATTTGAATTTGTATTAGTATTTGTATTTGAATATTTTTAAATAATTTTTTTTATCTGAACATATATTATTTCTTCATTTTAATTGAATTTGTATTTAAATTCAAAATTTTGAATGATTTACGAATTTTGTAGTAATTATGGTTTCAGTTTATATATTCGAAAATGTAATTATAGATTTTTATATAAGAATTCATGATTAAATAAAATTAGTATATAAGGTTGTTTAATTTTTCTAATTATTAGTGAAGGATTTAAATTCGTCACTAATACCCTACTATTAGTGACGAATTTTTGATTTGCCAATAATACCACACTAGTAGTGACAAATTTCTAATTCATCACTAATACCATACTAGTAGTCACGAATTTCTAATTCTTCAATAATATCATACTAGTAGTGACGAATATCTAAGTTGTCACTAATACCCTACTAGTAGTGACGAATTTATAATTCGTCACTAATACCCCTACTATTAGTGACAAATTTGAGTTGAGCCATTATATACTATATAGTGACGGTGTTAGGGTTTTAGTGACAGATTAAATCCGTCACTAATACTCCATTATTAGTGACGAAAATTATATTCATCACTAAAAGTTAGTAGTAACGGCACATATAGCAACTATTTAAAAACCGTCACTACTACTCATAAATTCGTCACTAATACTATTAGTGAGGAATTTATGACTACTAGTGACAGATAAAATCCGTCACTAATACCCTAATTTTTTGTAGTGATAGGCAACTTGTTGGTTTTTCACCACATGTTCAGTTAAAATCACCAAAAGATCATCAAAATGAGATTCCTTACATTACCTCAGGCAAGAGCATTACTGTTTTTTTGAGCCTAAGTTTCCCCACTTTCTTAAATCCTAAAACCTAGCCTACGTTTCGTCCATGTCATTAAGACCACCTTGAGGTCTAAAATGTCAGTAGTGATACTCAAATAATAATATTGTTATGCATAAGGATTAATATAACAAGGTTAATTTCACAATTTAATATCAAGGTTGTAGTATATAGAGGATCTGTGGCAAACAACAAGCATCTATGGCAAACAACAAGCATACATCCCAACATCCAAAAAGTACTAAATTTCAAGGAAGTCAATTTGTGACATCCAACAATACCAAAGTAGCGAAACATGAAAAAGAAAAAAGAAAAGAAAATAAGAAAATTCAAGCTTCCAAAGACACTACACTGATGGATGAATATCTAGTGGATTGAGTTCAATAATTAAGATTCTGGCAAGATAACTCGAGAAAGGTTGAACTCATTGCACATTAGATTAGTCATTAGGCTATTATAGTCAAATACATGTTTGATAATGCGAATTGATCACTAATTGCATAATTTTATTTCATGACTGGTTTCCATTCATTTTTTTTTTTAAATCATCATGAAGTCATTTGAAAATAAAACCAACATCCATGTTCTATGACAAAGAGTTCACAAGCTAGAGGATAAGAAGAAAGTGACTCAAATGAGATTTATTTATAGATATTTTAAATCAAAAAGGGAAAGAAAAACACCTAATTGGTGGTTCATAAACTCCTTATTTGCATTGCATACATGTTTCATTCATATCCTAAAGTAATATTTCATTTCATTTCATTAAGAGCTTAGGAAACCGTGCAGGTTTTTTATATATCCCTAAAAACATAAAGTGGTTTTCTTACCGATGGTATAGCGGTTTGTTCTCTATACCAGAGGTTTATCCCCTAAAAAATCTTCAGTGTTTTTCTTACTGATGACTCAGTGGTTGATTGCACATATTAAAGATTCTTCTCTTTGAAAACCTAAAGTGGTTTTCTCACAAATGGTACAATGGTTTGTCGCCCATGCCAAAGGTTCTCCTTTTGAAAACCTAGAGTGTTTTTCTTACCAATGGTACATTGTTTTGTTCCCCATGTCAGAGCTTTATCCCCTAAAAACCTAGACTAGTTTTCTCACCAATGCTACAGTGGTTTATTGCTCATGCTAGAGGTTCCACTTTTGAAATATGAGAGGGGTTTAATGTGATACAACAGTTAATTACCCATGGCAGAGGTTCATATTGCAAAAACCTAGAGTGGGTTTCTTCATCAATGGCACAACAGTATGTTGCGCATGCCAAAGGTTCCCCTTTCGAAAACCTATAGTGGTTTTCTCACTAATGGTACAACGATTTGTTGCCTATGCCAAAGGGATATACTTTGGAAACTTAGAGTGGTTTTCTCACAAATGATATGACAGCTTGTTGCTCATGCCAAATGCTTCCCTTTTGAAAACCTAGAGTTACTTTCTAACTAATGATATAGTAGTTGGTTGCTTATGCTAGAAGTTTTATCTTGCGAAAATTTGGAGTGGTTTTCCTCACCAAAGGTACAATGGTTTGTTGTGCATGCTGTAGGTTCTCCTTTTGAAAACCTAAAGTGGTTTTCTCACTAATGGTACAACAATTTGTTGCATATGCAAAAGGCTTATCCCTTATAAATCTATAGTGGTTTTCCCAAAAATGACACAGCAGTTGGTTGCCCGTGTCAATGTTTCACCATTCAAAAACCTAGAGTGGTTTTCTCACCAATGGTACAACAATTTGTTGCCCATACTAGATGTTTATCCCAAAAAACCTAAAGTGGTTTTCTTGCCAATAACACAGTGGTTTGTTGTCCATGTTTGAGGTTTAGTCCTTAGGAACTTAGAGTAATTTTCTCACTAATGGTACAACAATTTTTTGCACATGCCAAAGGTTCCCCTTTTAAAAACCTAGAGTGGTTTTCTCACCAATGGTATAATGGTTTGTTGCCCATACTCTACCATTTCAAAAATGTAGAGTAGTTTTCTCATTGATAACATAGCGGCTTGTTGCCCATGTCAATGGTTCACTATCTTTCAATATCTATTAAGATATGAAAATAAGGTTACCCAAATCTCTAATAGGGTTTCAAATTTTTATGACACAACAATGTGATAGTCATATCTTCGAGAATCTTTGCACTTTTAGAAATACTTTTATGCTCAACTAGGTCTCTTTTATCCTTATAATCTTGATTTGACATTATCTTCATCCAAAATTAGTGTATAGATCTTTATAGGTTTATTACTATAGAATGCCACCATAACATTCTATGGCAACAAACGCATAAATAAGAGCACTTGTAGACACCTAATTTTATCTAAATTGAAATTAATTAGAGAATAGGAGAGTCTATTTGAAGTTTCTCTCCCTTTTCTTTATGTCTTTTAAATTTTCATAATTAAACCCTCAATGTCATTTTTTGAACTTTAACTAAGCCTTACTAAATTTAATTATGGGGTTATCCCAAATAAGAACAAACTCCTATCCTTGGGAGAACTTTCACTTCTTGCCCAAAGCTCCATTTAAGACAATAAAGAGGCTTCCTTAATCTAAAAGGGCATTTTTGGAATCAAAAGATTAGGGCTAGCCACTATTCTCCCTTAAAAAAAGATATGATAGCTTTTGCAAAAGGGGGACACACAAAAGGAGGAAAAAGGGAGTGTTTGTTCACTCTCAAAGAGAGAGAGAGAGAGAGAGAGAGAGAGAGAGAGAGAGAGAGAGAGAGAGAGAGAGAGAGAGCAAGATAATGAGGAGAAAGTGGAGGAAGGAAAAGAGAAGGAAGGAAAGGAAGAGAAAGGTTTGAACTTGGAGCTTGAAGATTCGAGCTAGGAGAAAAGAGGGATCATTCAAGGAATGAGAGACCAAAAACCTCAAGAAGATCAAGGTAAGTCTCATTCTCCAACTCTTCTTTGCATGATTTCATAAAAAAAAAGAATGCATGATTGCTTATGTATCAAAATACACTTGTTCACATGCCCAAAGTAGGATTTTTATATATCCTTGAAGCATTTTTTTTAAGCTGTATTTTTTCTTTTTAGCAAAATACGACATTAAAGGCATGATTTTTAGGGTTTGATTGCACGTAGTTAGTTAATGAAGTATGCTTGGAGGAATTTGTAATTTAAGCTAAGTCTATCTATGTTTGGCATGAAAATCAAGGGTAAAGCTTAGATTTTTGGATCGCATTTGTGTTCAAAATCAAGAAAATACCCAAACTAGCTAGAATTTGTAAAGAAAAAGCACGGTAGAAAAGGCCTCGTTGTAGCTTTGTTGATTAGAAAAAAAGGAGAGGAGAGAAGATATTGGAAAAAACATTATTTTTACATGCATGGGACATCCAAAGGACATAAAAAGGGTTAAATAAAGTCCATAGGATGGAAAGGTAGGAAAACGCACAAAGAAAAGGCTCGAGAAAAGCCAAAAACCGGTCATCACCATGGTCACCTGTGATAGCCAGCCATGCTTGAGATAGGCTTTTTTAGGATTTGTTGACCTTAAAGGGTCACGCCTGATTTTGATAATGACAAATACCTATTATATTTAATAGGTGTTTGAGGTTATGTGCAAGAACTCAAATTGACAGATCATAATGCACAAAGAGAAGATTGAAGTTGAAGACCCAATTTCTATTGTATTATATTTCATTCTCATGCAAAGGGTCTATAATAGTAATTAGGTTCTATGACTTGTAATAATTGCATGCATCACCTGCATGATTTAATAGGTAAACTCAAAATGAAAATGACCTTAGAAAAACTTTAGGGAGTCGATCGACGCTGAATTTTTTTGGTGTCTTCAAAGGACTTAGAAAAGACCCTAGGACACTCATTATTGCACATGTATGTACTAGACTTTTGAATAGGGTGCTTGTTGAATGAAATCGGACCGAAATGCACAAAATGTGCACCTTCGGTCGACTAACCTTTCAAGTATATTTTTAGCCTGGTCGACCGAACCTTGTCTAGGCCAACTGGTTAACCACACTCTGGTCAACCAAATTTCTATAGTTCAATTGACCCTGGTCGATTGAACCTCCCTGAAGTCAACTTAAATGACTACCTGGTCAACCGAGAGAAAATTGTATACCACCAACCGAGTTGACCGAGTTCCCACATGTGGGAACTCAATGGTCTGGTCGACCAACCAATCTAGTTCATTTTCACCCTGGTTGACCAAACCTTAGACATATTGAAAAATCTCCTCGGACATACATGTTCGGTCAACCAAACAGGCAGTTCATTTTTGGCCCGGTCGACCGAACCCCAAGAACTTGGGTCGACCAAACTGGTCATGGTCGACCGGTGCTCTCGGGTTGGACTTATTTTTTATCATGGTTAACTCGTTTAAATAGGGTTAAAATAATTAAATAATGTTAAAACTTTTCTAATTATTCCAACCATGTCCTTAATGGTTATATTTCAAGGGAAGTCTATAAATACCCCCTCATTTGGAATAATTAGAAAGAGATTAGAAATTTTAATTAGGAGAAATTCTCTAAAATTCTCAAAATCATAATACACATCTCTGAGCTCCATTCACTCATACTTACCTTCTACTACTACCAAAATCCTTTGTAAGTTTTTTTTTGAGTGATTGTTTGTTCTAAAGGATTGCTCTCCTTTGGTTTATACTTGATTAATTCGATTTTATTTGAGAGCAAAACCTTGAGTATTCTTAGAAGAATTTATTAATAAGTCTTTCCTAAGAAGACCTCGTTTGATCTTCTGAGATTGCATATTCATTGCAACATCTTGAGAAGCTCGTATTTTATTTTGGTTACAAAATCTTTTCAAAATCATTTCCAAATATCTATTGTGTTTTATCTTGAAGAATATATAAAGAAATATTTGTTCATGAATTAAAAATATTTGTGGCAATATTTATTGAGTTATATCTTTTGCTGAATACAAAGATTCAAATTCTTTTTTCAAAACCAATTTATACGCTGCTCAAGCTTTATACTATTGAGAAGATCTACTAGTTAAAATATATATAATGATTGGATGACATCTTTGTTTGAGTACTTTGATTGGATACATCTTGTGATACAAAGATTATACTGATTGCACTCTCATGCACTGATTACATTGATAGGAAACATATTTGAGAGTTGATATATTGAACCACATTGAGCTTACTTATTATATCTTATTGGTGGTGTATGTGATTGCGCATAACTAGGTACACATCTGCTTTACACGAAAGCATAATCACTGTACCATTTCATTGATTGTGAACATTCTGTTGTATTTCCAGGCACGGGCCTAAAGAGGGAGACTAGCCTTGTGAAATAGTTTTGGATTTGACTTAGACCCGGTAAGGAAAGTTAGGTGCACCATCTTGTTAAGGTGTAGGTTGAGGTTAGCCCCGCTAATTGACCTTATTGTAAAGGTTGAGGTTAGTCCTGTGCTAATTGACCTGGTTGTAATTAGTGTCGCTCCACCAGTTAAGTGAGCCTTTAGTGGAATCCTCGGGCTTGCGAGCTAGAGGCGGGGACATAGGCACAGTTGGCCGAACCCTGATAACATATCGTGTGCCTTGTTTATATTTCTGCACTTTATATTTACCACACATATATGTTATGCTGTGAATGATGTGCTTGATTTAAATTTCCGCATATTATATTATTCGCGCATTTGGAATTGCATAGAAAGACCCTAAGTTGTATTATATGGGTATTTCATTTAACCTAGGAGATAAATTTTAAAATTCCAATTCACCCCTCCCCCTCTTGGGAATACACCAATTATAACAAGATTTTTTTAGTGATTTTTTTATTGAAACATATTTTTGCGATCGATAGGAGTCAAATGAAAAAAAATCGTGCTTGATTTGAAGTTCAATTTAAAGAGATATAGTGATTTGAGATTTTAAGTTTTTGGCATATTCACTGTCGATTCACCGAAGAAGACAACCAGAAAAAATCTTCGGCGACTCGCCCTCCTACACATGCGACACATGTTGGCTAACCTGCGAGGACCAACTAATCATTCAATTTTTTAATTTTTATTTATTTATTTATTTATTTAATAATCTATTTTAATCTTGAAAAATTCATAAATACTTTTGATATTAAAAAATTACAAAATAAATAGGGGATAGCCTAAAAACATTTATTTTATATTAAATTTTTTTTGCAATTTTTTTTTTTTCTACTCTTTACTTTATTTTTTATATCAATTGAGTTGTTTCTCATTTAAAAAGTATTTTCATTTAGATTTTTCTTTAAATTTATATCTTAAAAATTTAAGAAATTCTTTTTCAATTTTTAGATATTTTTAGATTAATTGTCAGACCTCTTCGGTATTTTATATTACTTTGTTTGGTGTTTTTAAATTTTATAAATTAATAAAATTCATAAAAATTACAAAAAAAAATTCTTGAAAAATACAAAAACATTTCAGAGAGGTTTTTATTTTGTTTGTGAGATTTTAAAGGTGTTTTGAACCTCTTTGCATCTTTATTTGAGTGTCATGATCAAAGAATATAAGGAAAACAAGATTAGGCGGCCCCTAGTACTCTCATTTTGTTTGCACTTATTTATTCAAAAATGTTTGGATGAGTGAATTGTACTAAAAAGAATTGGTGTGACAATCTTATGAAGTTTGATTAGGCTCATGATAGTATGAATTGCATATGAAGCCTTAATTACATATGTTGTTGTTTTGAAATAAGGTGGAACCACCTTGACTTCTTATCCGAATGTTGAATGTTTAGAAAATCTAAAACCCTGAAATACTTTAATGAATCTGACTATATGCCTCAAGATGGTGTCTTGTGCATGCCTTATAATATCTCTAAGTGAGGGTAGTCGCTATCCTATACAGGGTTGACCCAATATTTAATGAAAGGAGAATATACATCAAATCATATTCACACAATAAAATTCATTCTACGACAATCCTCAAATGGGTCTCTTCTGCATACCTTCAAAGATCTCAAGGTAAGGATAATTGTCATCTTGTATAGGTTTATCTAATATGTTCTATAAATTCCAAAATGAAAGAAGTAAAGTCTTGATGGGTCAAATTCAAATATAATCATAAGTTAATTAGGTACCTGTTGTTTTTTGAGTCCGATCTCTATTTTGATGTTGACAAACACAAGTGTTTCTTATGCGTGTGTTTTAGTGCATGAACAGGTATTATTCAAGTCGCACATAATATCAAGAGAACATGGAACCCAAGACAAGACTTAAAGCTCAAATCTTGCGTATTCCATGATGTCAAAGAGTAAGGAGGAGAAGAAGACATAATATTTATTTTGTAATTGCTTTTATTTTTTTATTTTGGTCTGTAATAATGCATGCATCTGCATGATATGAATTGAATGCTCAGACTGAACCGTAGACTAACCGTAAGGAACCAAAGGTCATAGTTTGACCTTAGGGTAGACTTCAGTCGACCAAATGTCAACGGACATTAGATTTTTTGGGCTTAATTTAAAAGCCTAGGTCATAGACTGATCATAGGTCCCTATGCACATAATGAAACCCTAAAAGATTAAATAGCATATTTATAATTATAGGGACAAAACTTATGAGGCAGATCAAAACATAACTTGAATTATGAAAGGGCTTCGGGTGACGGAACTTAGAAGGTTAAAATGGTTCGAGCGATCGAATGTGTAAAGAGTCAAAAAGTTAACTGAGGCATGGGTGACTGAATCTATTTTCAACTGATTGTCCACAGTCGATCAAACACTCAATGTAACTTTTTCCACCATCCTTGGCACCCGAATACTTAGTTCAAAAATACCCCGGGCGACTGAATTGTCATGTTCAACAAACCGAACTAATAACCGGGCAACCAAATCTTGAGCGTTTAGAAAATCGCCTTGGCTCAGCCACCCGAACCTTTCTTTGGGCAACCAAACTTGAAAATTAACTTTTTCCCTATGTTTCTATTTGGGCAATTGACCCTATGGACTGGGCGACCGCATCTCTCGGGTTGCAAATTTTTTACTAAGGTAATTAAGGTTAAAACTCAATTAAATCTTTTTCAAAAATACCGATCGTGTCCCCAACGATTATAATTTTTGAAAAATCTATAAATATCCCCTCATTACTCTAGATTAGCAACTTCGATTAACTCCAAATTTTGCTCTAATCCTTTTTTAATCAAAGTTCCCCCAAACCATTTTTATTGCAAAAATCATTCCTTTGGGGCAAATGTTTTAAACAAAACTCTCAAACTCTCTTTCCATTCACTTATTTCAAAATCACTATGGATGAGAGTATATTTATTTTAGGCATTTCATTTGTATTCACATGCACATATTTTCACTTGTTATTTATTTTCTGAAAATGATTTTGAGAGTATTGGTTGGGTTTCTCTCGATTATTTCTTTGATCAATATTTTTTGGGAGAAAAATTATTTACAGCACAAATATTTTCTTGAGCTTAAATTCCTAGATTTTTCAAATACTGTTTATTTGCAAAAATATTAATGGGAGAAAAATAATACTCATTTTTCATATATATTTTATTCAAAATTATTTGATAGCACCATTTCTCTACTCAGCATATTTCATATCATTAGAGAGTGCATATGTTAGAGCTTAAACGTGTACATTTTTTCTTGTATTCAGAAGCATGTTATGTGTACAAAAATGTTTTTAATGTATCGGTTGGGTTCATCCCATTAATTGAACCAGGGAGTCTCATCCCCGTAAGTGATACCGGTTGGCTTCAGCTCGAAAATTGAATTAGGGAGTCTTAGCCCTGTAAGTGAGATCGGTTCAGTTCAGCCTGAAAATTGAACTGGGTTTTCCTTGCCCCACAAGGAGAGGATGTAAATGGCTTCTGCTCCACCCATTTAAGCGAGCAGTAATAGTGTAATCCTTTAGGGGTATTCCCAAGGCGAAGATGTAGGCCGGTTTGGCCAAACCTCAATAACAAATATCATGTGTCTCTCTCTCCTTATCTTATTTACTTTTTGTACTTTAATTCCAGCTTGTATATGTCTGTTCATGTTTTGTTATAACTATTTTGCATGCACACAAAACTAATTTAAATGAGATATGCAACACATATGTATGCACACATTGCTCACTTAATTTATATACATGTTTTATTTCGAATGGGATATGAGATGTGGTGAATAAACATAATTGTTTAAATTAGCGAAAAATTTTTAAATATCCAATTCAGCCCCCCCCCCTCGCTCTTGGGATCATACCAGTTCCAACAATTGGTATCAAAACCTAGTTGCAATAAGCTTAACCGCTATTTGCATAAAGATTGCAACGACTCATTTTTTGGTGCATCCCTATTTTGAGGGTCAACCCTTTGCAAATCCTCTACTGCATATATTATGTGGATTTTACCATTTGATTATTGAAAATAATTTTGTAAAATAAAATGATTGGAGGATTTGGAAAGCGTTTATTGAAGTCTTTCATATCTCGTTGAAAATGGTTTTAATATATAAAGTTTCCCAAACCTGAAAATAATTGAATTTGCATGAAATGAACTTAATGCATATCGTACGAGTGCCATGCATATTTCATATTATGCCTTAGTTACTAGTGGTTTTTATAAGATCATGTTTAGTACTAGTACTAAGGAGATTTGGGAAAAAAGTACTTTTATTTTTGGCATTTCATTTGTATTCACATGCACATACTCTTACTTGTTATTTACTTTTTGAAAATCATTTTGAGAGTATTGCTTTAGTTTTTATCGGTTATTTCTTTGATAAATATTTTTTGGGAGAAAAATTATTTATAGAAGAATTATTTTCTTGAGCTTATATTCATAGATTCTCCAAATATTCTTTATTTGAAAAAATATTTATAGGAGAAAAATAATACTCATTTTTTATATATATTTTATTTGTGCGAATTATTTGATAGCACCTTTTCTCTACTAGGCATATTTCATATCATTAGAGAGTGCATCTGTTAGAGCTTAAACGTGTACACTTCTGCTTATATTCAGAAGCATATTTATATGTACAAAAATATTTTCAATGTACCGATTGGGTTCATCTCATTAATTGAACTAGGGAGTCTTAGGCTCGTAAGTGAGACTGGTTGGGTTCAGCCCAAAAATTGAACTGGGGAGTCTTAGCCCCGTAAGTGAGACCGGTTCGATTTAGCTGAAAAATTGAACTGGAGTTTTCCTTGCCCCATAAGGAAAGGATGTAAACGGCTTCTGCTTTGCCCATTTAAGCAAGCAGGGATAGTATAATCCTTAGGGGGGGGGGTATGCCCAAGGCGGGGACGTAGGCCGGTTTGGCCAAACCTCGATAACAAATATTGTGTATCTCTCTCTCCTTATCCCATTTACTTTCTGCACTTTAATTTCAATATGTGTATGCTTGTTCATATTTTGTTATAACCATCTTGCATGCACACATAACTAATTTAAATGAGATACACAACACACGTATATGTATGCACACATTACTCACTTACTTTACATACATGTTTTATTTTGAATGGGATATGAGATGTTGTAAATCGGCGTAATTGTTTAAATTAACAAAAAAGTTTTAAATGTCCAATTCACCTCCCCCCCCTCTTGGATTCACACAAATTCCAACAGTACCATTTGAAGAACGGATATGTGGGGATGCTAGTACCTTCTCTTCACATAATTGCACTCTTTGACTTGGCTATGGTGCATAGACTATTGACTATTGGTTATTTGGATCTTATGTGAGCTAGTTGACCAATCAATCGGTAGTAAATTATTAGGTATTCTAACCTCACCTGAAATAAAATGGGTTAATAGTGACGTCATTAACATGTTATTGACCCATATCTCATCCCCAAAATACAAATTTCATAACTCAAGCTCGCTATTCATGTCGAGGTGGTTCAAAGATTCATCTCGATAAAGGTGAGCCTTTGGAATGTGTTGACAGATAAGGAGCTAAAAATCCTAAAGGTATGACAATAAGAGGATAAATCATAAATTCAAAGCAAAATAATCTAAGTCGACATACTAGATCAAGATAAGCCAGAGCCTCAAAGTGTACAAGAACACAATTTCCCAATAAGCACTAATATTTTGATAAAGGGACATAAAGAGCTTGAAAGTCTCATCTAATCCATCAAACTTTACACAAGTAGGGCTTTTCAATCATAATTCATATCAAAAGGCAGAAATATTATTCATATCCAATATTGAGTCTAGTAAAGGAAAAGCATTATTTATAAAGTCTAGAATTAGAATATCATTCACCATAGCAGTTAGCATAGCAAGTCATTATATGATGCATCTCCTCTATGAGAAAACATTTCATAGATTGGTGTTTAGGCTTAACAAAATTATTTCCATCAAGAGGTTCTTGAAATTCAACCTCGAGTTAGCGGTGCATTCTCCACTATTGGTTCATCTTCAATTCAACCCTAGCATGGCTGCACATTTCCCACTAGTGTTCTAAGATTAAAGATGTATTCCCAAGAGGAGGGGTGTGAATTGGGTTATTTAAAAATTTATTTGCAAATATTTAGTTTACCTTAACCCTTTCTAATTTAAACTTCCACGATCACACAATAACGATATCTAAATAGCTACTGTACTATACCAATTGGGAATCCTAAATATGAATATGAAATATGAAATTATTATCCAAACTCAATACTTCAATTAATTTAATTCAGCAATTATCACAATCACATTTTCAGCAATATTTGATAATGTTCTCAAGATACAAATTCAGTAATTTAATCTTGAATTTCTTATCACTTGTGCTACAACAGAATAATCAATTTCACACTTTTTACCTTGGATTTATGTTCAAGAATTTAGAGATCAAAGCTTGTCTGAATTTTCAATCCAACAACACAACCAATATAGTACCTTGATTCAATCACAACCAAAATCAATATTCAACAAATTCCTAATATTCGGCAATTACTCAATGAATGTATAGACATGCACCCAGGTTATAATCTTGCAAGAATTGAAAGAGTAAGGGAAGAAGAGCTTAACACTGGATTTTTTACAAGGTTTGGCCAGTAGCCTACATCCTTACCTCAAGCAACTCTCTTTGATAATTTTCCTTTCCACTTCGTTGCCAGGTGAAGTAAGCCTCTCTTCGTTCAAGGTGGAGCCGCCTCTCTAATGAGAACAATCCTCTCACTAGGCAACAATTCAAATACCCTAAATCGTCAATAACAAAAACAACAAACAATTTTGTTCGTACAATAGAATACTCTTAGCTAGAGCATATCTGTACAAGCTCGTATCACAGTATACTTCAATGAAATCAATAATGAAGATGAAGCTCAAGATTATATCACCAATAATCTGATTAAAGAATGTAGATTTTGAAAGATTGAATCAGAATTTCATGAGAAATTTTAGCAAGAACACAACAACTTATTTAGGAAAACTTTCAGCAGTATAACTAAAAAATATGGATTGTATGTGTGTTATAAGTTAACCTAATTTGTGAAAATATAATGTATATATAGTACAAAAAGGTTTCTTACCGTTTTCCCCAAGTTTTCTCTGAGTTTGGAAAGTAAGAAATCAAATTTGGAAAAAATATTAGCGCTGTTAAAAGTTTAAAACATAAATATCAGTTGACTAATCCCAAGGCTCAGTTGCATGAGCTCTTTTGAAAATAGAGCATTTTGAAAGTCAGTACTAGGTCAGTTGACTGGTCATGATAGGTTAGTCGCCTGTTCCTGTTCTTTTCATTTAAAAAACAAGGTCAATAGCATATCGGTCACCTGATGATAGAATAATAGTCGCCTGACCACCTAGCCACTCTTTATTTTTCAAAGTTTGTGTTGTCCTTATAGGTCATACCCTATTTTGATTATGACAAATACTATGAAATTCAATGTCTGTAAAGTTCGTGTACAGACTCATATTAGCAAGATCATATGATGGCACAAGGTGACTTGAAAAATAAAGACCCAAAATAGTCATTTATTGTATTTAATATTAAGTTTAATTTGGGTATGTAATAGTAAAGTAGGAATGGTTTTTAATAATTAGTGCATATCATGCATGTGGGATCTATAAGCTCAGTAACGCCATAGATAGACCATAAGTTAATCAAATGACTTTAGGCATACCTAAAAAGGCCTTAGAAAATACCCTAGGTCCTTGCACTAGCACTTAGAAAAGTCCCTATTATAACATATGATATCAAGGGAATCTTTTGATTTAAATCTGGACAAAAATGCACATTTTTAGTGTTTTCAATCGACTAAACCCTAATGCACATACATCTTCGATCGACCGAACCTCCCCAGGGTCAAAAGTTTGACCAGTTGGTCGACCGTCCTTAAAATGAGTATCAATGCCCTGATCGACCGAATTGGCACGTCAGGAAATCCCAACGTGCTAGTCAACCGAACTTGTAGTAGAAAAATGACCTGGTTGATCAAACATTCAACTTCGATCAACCGAACTTGGCCCAGTCAACCAAACCTCGGAGGTTTTGAAATCGCCTAAAGTCTGGTCGACCAAACCTACAGTTCGAAAATGCCTTGGTCGTCCCAACCTGGCAGTTGGGTCAACTGAACCTCTCGGGTTGCCCAAATTTTTTACTGTGGTTAAAAAGAGTTAAACATGATTAATGTTCCCAATCATTTTTAAAACAAATTTAATAATACCCTATGTATCCCCAACGGTTATAAAATTGGGCAAGTTTATAAATATGGGTTCATTTGCTCTAATTAGACAAGAATTAGCAAATTGATTAAGCAAAAACTCTCTGAAATTTTTTAAGTCTTATTTTCTCATACAAACCCTATACACTCATATACTACCATTCCTTTGAGAAATAAAGTTTGTGAGTGTTTTATTCATTGTTGCTTGCTGCTAAAACCCTCACTTGTTTATTATATATTTGATTTTTAGATTGAGGGTTGAGCTTAGTTTTCCCCCAAATTTAATTTAATAAATCTTTTGTGTGGGAAAACTTAAAGCTTGTGGCTTTTAGCATTCATATTGCAAGACACTGCAGCTCACATTTTTGTGTATAAAAATCCTTTTACAAGCTCATTTTTGAATATCTCTTTGTGCTTTGATATTGAGAAAATATTTTTGAGATATTTCAACTTCTCTTAGTACAAATCTTTGAAACCCTAAACTGTGATTGAGATTTTTATTTATACATAGTTTCAAATATTAGCTTGTTAATACACTCTTATGCTTAAATTGAAGTAGTCATTACTTGAGTATTGATTGCACACATACACCATTGAGCTTATAGTTATTACATTATTGGTATGCATTGATTAATACTGGTACAAATATGCTTGGTTGAGAAGCATATATTTTGTACACATCTTGTATTGTAATTTGGTTGAATTCCAGGCATGGGCTTGAAGAGGGAGCCTTGCCCTGTGAAAAGTCCCAAATTGGCTTTGACCCGAATAGGAAAGTTAGGTGCACCATCTTGGTAAGGTGTTGTAATTGGTGCTGCTCCACTCGTGAAGTGAGCCTTAGTGGAATCCTTGTACTTGTGAGCCAAGGCAGGGACGTAGGCAGTATTGGCTGAACCCCGATATCATATTCGGTGTCACTTTTACTTTTCCTATATTATATTTTGCATTGTGCCTGATTTAGTTTCCTTGATGAATATCATGCATATCTGATTGACATGTTATTGAATGTAATTGAGAGAAACTAGAATTGTGTTGCATATACTGAAATTGATTAATATATCACATCTGTAGCATCATACATACTTAGATAACCCCTAGGTTGCGTAATACTGGTTCTAGACTGGTTGACCTAGGAAGAAATGTTTAAATCTCCAATTCACCCCCCTCTTGGGATTGCACCAAAGTCAACAGTTCGGTTCCAAAACATAACTTGTAACTTGAAAAACTTATTTGAGACTTTATGAAAATATTTTCCATGATTTAAAAATATGTCTCTAAGTCCATAATATTTCCAAAGGGTTTCAATTATTAATATTGAAATTTGAAGTACTTATATGAGACTTTAACAAGATAAAAACTATTTAAGAGCCTAAGTGTTTATGCCTTATAGCTTCCATACTTTGTCCAAGCTTTAACCAAATCTTCAACATGCTTTATATCCATCATGGCTCATAGCTTTAAATGCAAACTTCATTCAAGCTCTTCAAACATACAAACTTGATTTCATAAAAACACTTGAACCCTGAAACTTAACTTAAACAAATATGTCATGTAACCTTGATTTGTTATCATCAAAACGAGATTAAGCCTTGTTAGGCTAACATGTTCTCTATATTTGACCTTGATATGGCGGCATACTCCCCACTAATTGTTTCTTTTTCATTCAACCCCAAAATGGCAGCACAATCCCTTACACATTCCCCATTAGTGGTTCTCATAATTAAACCTCAAGTAGTTAGCACATTCCCCACTAATGGTTCATCTTCAATTCAACCCGAACACAGTGACACATTCCTTGCTAGGTGTTCTCCTTATTTTACCTTGAGATGGTGACACATTCCCCACTAATTATTCCTTTTTTATTCAACCTTGGAATAGCACCACATTCCCCACTGGTGGTTACCTTTACTCCAACCTTAGGATGGTCGCACATTCCTCATTAGTGGTTCTCTTTGTTTGACCTCGGATAGGTGGCGCATTCCCTACCAATGGTTCATCTTCAATTCAACCCTAGGAGGCCAATGAATTCCTTACTAGTGGTTCTCTTTATTCAACCTTAAGATGTCAATGCATTCCTTATCAATGGTTCCTCTTTCACTCAATCCTAGAATGGTAAGACATTTCCACTGGTGGTTATCGTTATTCCAGCCTTAAGATGGTGGTTCATTCCCCACTAGTGGCCTTTTATCTTTTACCTTGGAAAATTGCTATGAAATTAACTAGGAACTTACTAAATGGCTCCCTCATCCTTTTGCAAAGATGATTAGGTGTCATCAAAGTAATGCATCCATTTGAGCATAGATATGGTTGATAGTCATTCACCACTGAGTCTTTTCATCCATTTTGAGAGATAATTGGTTGTCATACAATCATTGCATCACTTCAAGCATAAAGATGGTTAGTAGTCATCTGTTACTACATCTTTTCATCCCTTTGTAGAGATGATTGGTTATTATCCAATCACTAAATCAACCCAAGTGTAGAGATGGTCAATAGTCATCCACCACTGCGTATTTCCATATCCTTCTATAGAAATGATTGGTTGTCATTTAATCATTACACCCCTTCAAGCATAAAGATGGTCGATAGTCATTTGCTGTTCCATCTTTCCATATCCATTGTAGAGATAATCGGTTGTCATCCAATCACAACCTCCTTTCAAGAATAAATATGGTTGGTAGTTGTCTGTCTATATATATTTTTATCCTTTCACAAAGATAATTGGCTGTCATCCAATCACTATGTCTTTTCAAGCATAGTTGATCCCTATGTAATTGGCTAGGTTCTTACTACGTGACTTCTGTAGCTTTCATCCCGAGATAACCCTTGTGTAATTCACTAGGTACTTACCAGGCAGCCTCCTCATCTTTTTAAGCATATGTGATCCCTATGAAATAGACTAGGTTCTTACCAGGTGACTCCTTTAGCTTCCCATTTTTGAGATACCCCTATGTAATTGACTAGGAGCTTTCCAAGTGGCCTTATATCCTTCTGCAAACATGGTTAGTAGTCTCCTAACAACTACATATTTTCAAATACAGAGATATCTGGTAGTCATACAACCACTACATCACTCCATCAATTGATTCAATAATAGTCCTTTTCCACTACAGTACCACATGTCACTTTCGTTTCCTTCCATCTTAGCTAAGCCTTTTCAGTCCATAAATTTCTCCATGGTCATGCATAGCTTTTCTATTAATCCTTATCAACATGTGTGTTCTCCTAATGCTTACTTGCATGATTGGTTAAATTGCCCTTGCAACCAAAATAGTGGTCATTATCTTAATATGTCTCCTACTTCATTAGTGTTAGCAAGGAAACATCCTAAGTACACATGGTAGAAAACATATAAAGTGGGATAGTTGTTGATACCCTATTTGGTCTAGCGTCAATTCAACCAATAATTGAATTAATTTTAGAATTAATCAACCAATCAAGGGGTATGTTTGAATCTAAAACATTCCATTAGACCCTTGCTTTACTTGCTAGTGCTTCATTGTGCAAATTATGCATCTAGAGTGCTTTAAAGCCTCAATTTCATGTTTTGGGAGTCATTTTAATCAAGATTGGGAGTCATCCTCATTTTAATTGTAGCTTGGATTAAAGATAAGGTGAAGGGAGTGCTCAAATGCCTACTTAGGACAAAGAAGGAAGCCTTTGATGTTATTACGGTTGTTTTAGCAAAATAAGGCATTAAAATGGGAAGCACTAGCCTTTCTTTATTTAAAGGAGCTTAAAGCTCAATCAAAGGTGGGATCAAGTGGGAGGCACAAGACAAGAGATCAAAAAGGGTCAAGTTCAAGTTAATTTGGGGAGGCATGTGTTTTAGAGAAAAGGGCATATGTTGAGTTGTAAGGCTCAAAGATATTGAAAAAAAAATACACATCAAGAGGAGGGAGAACATATGAGGAAGGGAGGAAAAAAAGAATCAAATTTTCACATAACCTTGAGTTATAGCTTTGAGAAGAAAGAAGCTCAAAGTATGTCTTTTAATTATGCTTTAACATAATGTTAGATTAAGATTGAAGCATGAGTATGAAGTATTTAGTTCAAATTTGTGTTATAGTTGAAACCTTTTGCCCTTGTGTTGGTTAAAACTCCAGTTTTTATTACATGATTGGACTAAAAGTACGAACCTTATTCCATAGATTTGTAAAAAACATGATTTTCATATCATAGGTGGGTTAAAATTTATAATCTTTAGTTCTTGTTTTATGGTAAAATGCGACTTTTGTGCCATGGTCGTGTTAAAAACTCATTCTTCATCCTTTGATTATGCTCACATATTTTTTTTTTGTTTAAGGATGAAATTCTTATTAAGATGTGCAAGTGCAAGCTCCCCAGTGCTTAAATTGTTGGTACTCACAAAATCAACATGCTTAAAATCCTTGTTAATAATAAGAAGAATGATTTTTGTTTAAGGATGAAATTATTATTAAGATGTAGGGGTGAGCATAATTCAGTGAAAACCGAATTAACCGGCCAAAATTGGCCGGTTCGATTCGGGTAAAAATCCCGGTTCTGTCGGTTTGATTATAATTCTACAAAATTTTGGTTAATCGGTTTTGGTTCGGTTAAGGGTAAAAAAAATTTCGGTTAACCGATTAACCAAATTACTAATTAATTAGATTTTAAATATAATTTATGAATATAAATTTTGCTTATGCAAGTGCATTAAGGAGTTTAATTAAGCTTGCTTATACTCGGCAATATTATTATTATTATTATTTTTTGTCGTTGTTTTTCTTGTTTTGGATTCTTTGTTCTATGGTAAAATATTATTTTCATTAATAAAATTAATAATTAAGGTATTTAATTAAGCTGGATTTGGTTTTAAAAAAATTTATAATTGTATTCTATTTCTAGCAATTAATTTTAAATGATTTCGGTTAAAATCAGTTAACTGAATTACCCGAATGGGCAATTCGGTCGAGGTCGGTTCAGTGTCCTTCATCAATTTGGTCGGTTCGGTTAATGGTATTATTTAACCGAATTTTTCGGTCAATTCGGCTAATTACCCGAATTTAACCGAACCGACCGTTTGCTCACCCCTATTAAGATGCGCACACTCAAAGAATCTTCGGGGCTAATTCTAGCAACCCCAATAATGGCAAATGGTGCAAGGAGGTTGTGGTAGTAGCATGAAAAAGGTGGCTAGAGCTCGTAGAGAGCTCGTAAAGAGAGAGAGAGAGAGAGAGAGAGAGAGAGAGAGAGAGAGAGAGAGAGAAAGATGTTTGTTGTACAATGACACCATCGATGGCAAAACAGACGAGTATAGCAAAGGCTTTGCTAGGCAGAGTCTCCCTCTCCTCGAGGTTTGGCCATGGTAGATGGAGAGAAAGAGAGAGAGGGATGGGCTCACACATAGCAAGGACCACTTTGTCAAAGGATGGTGTTGAAGATGATTGTGGATGGCTGGTTAAAGGACGGTGGATAGTTAAGGAGGAGCTAGGTGATCCTGTGATTGCTACCAGAACACTCTCGTCCAAGAAACCTAAAGACAAAAAGAAGATGAATAGTTCAAAAAATTAGGAGCCTGCGCCCCACATGCGTGAAATGAATATTGAACTTGTTGACTAGTTTTCCCCTTTTTTTTTTTTTAATTTTATTTTGATTTAAAATTAGTATTAAAATATGATAGTTGTGAGAAACTACTCAAAAACAAGAAAATCAAAAAAGAAAAAAATTCATTTTTTATGACAAGGCATTTTTTTACAAATTTTTGAAATTAAATTCATGTTTATTTTCATCTTTATTTGAAAATTCTAATTTAAAAATAAATTTTTTATTTTAAAAATGTTTTTCTTTCAAAAAAAAAAAAATGTCTTAGGCTTTTTCTTATTTTCTTAGAATTTCCTATGTTTCTTTTCCTTTTATTAGTTTAGCTATTTTATTTTCTTAAAACTTTATTCCCATGTTTAGTTATTATATAATTTATTTAAAAACTAAAAAATGGTAGAAAATTTATATAAACTAGAAAAATTTTTCATTGTGTTTTTCACTACCTCACTTTAGTTCTAAGGTTGTTTTGGGTACAAATATGGTGTTTGAATGGGTTCAAAGATTGAAAAATACAAGAAGAATGAGGTATTTCATTTGTCTTTGCTTAAGTGATATGATGATTACCTTGCTTCTATGGTAATATATAGGACACGATGGGATTTGGGAGCATAATGAGCTTTGATTCTTTAGTTGAATTGCGAATAGGTCGAAATGAAATCATAAGTTTTAATCAAATGAATCCAATGATGGATTCTTGAAGGGACATGTTATTGTTCTTCATATGGTTCTTAATGTGATGGAAGTCTTACAACTCTAATGAAGTACTTCCAATATTTAAAGGAAACGTATCCTAATTCATTAAGGAATCAAAGACCATTCTTGATTAATGCTTGAACATGTCAAATTTATCATGGTACTATTCAAAAGAATGGGTATGTATTGGGTGCTAGTACCTTTCCCTCATATAATTGAACTCTCAAACATAGCTTTAGAATATAGATTGTAGACTATCGGTTCCTTGGACCCTAGGATTAGTTAGAGACCAATTGATTGACAGTAATTAGATAAATTTAACCACTTCTAGGTTAAAAAAAAAAAAAGCGTTAGTGTCAATTCTATGAACCTCTAAAATGAAACATAAAAGTCAATAAACACATTTTTGGATAGTCATTCCCATCAAAGCATCAAATAATGGTCAACATGTGTTAATACTCTCCTTTCCAGTGTTTTAGTATGCAAATTATTGGCTTGAGGCACCTCAGAGCTTCAATTTTATGTTTTGGGATTATTATTAGTTAAATCCTTGTTCATTTTTTAAAATTTTTTATTTTTATTGAAGATTCAATTGAAGATAAGGGTTTAAGGTTGCCTAAACACCCTTGTTGGAAAAAAGAGGGTAAAATTTTTGCACTAAGGTGTATTTTGGTAATAGGGGAGTTAGGGCAACACCTTATTGCCCCTTGATCTATAAAAAATGAGGCAATGTATAAGAGAAACTCACATTCACTTGGGAGCATACATTCACCGAGATGGGGTTCCATAAGAGGATATGTTTCGTAGAGAGAGAGAGAGAGAGGGGGGGGGGGGAGCTCACACTCATGCTTAAGGCTTTCTTCAGTCCTTATGTCTTCTTGGAGAACACTCCATTGAAGATAAAAGAATAACGGTTCAAGTTCTTCATAGTTTGGGATTTCTAGATGTTTGAAGTAAATGTGGTTTGTTTCCTACTCTACATGATAGATAAGTTATGGATTGTTTTGAAACCTTTAGTATTTTATGCAAAAACTTTATTTTTCTTTTTCGATCTGTAATTAAAGATATGATTTTTATTGCATATTTGAGATTGAACTCTAAGTTGTAGTCTAGCATTGCAAGAACATTTTGATTTACATAATTGGTTTGTACCAAATTTTGACTTTGTTTATGTCTTTTTTTTCTTTTTTTCCAAAGCATATTTGGGAGTCCTTTTGTTCACATGTTCAAACCCGAGACCATTCTACTATGGTAAACCATTGTGGTAGGATTCAAAGTGCTAAAAAATACAGAGAAAAAAGAAGAATAAAGAAAGAAACAGGAAGAAAGAGAACCGAAAAGGGGAGGTTCGTTTTGGGTCAAATTTCATGTGCGTGGTCTGCGCATTTTCTTAAATAAAAATTGTTTTATTTTAAATAAGAAAAAGGATATTGTTTTTCTTGTTTATACAGTTTAAGTCTTGGTTTTATTTGTTGTTGTTCGTCTAATTTAATTTATTTATAAGATTGCGGGTTATTTAATATTTGTTATTAATTTAATGAAAAATCTAAAAATAATTGCAAAACAGATAAATTAAATACCAAAAAAATCTTCATTATTTTTCCGGTCTTTGATTTCAAATTTAGGAGCATTTCCCACTTTGTACGTAGTGTGGGTTCGTTGAGCATAATAAATGAATTGGTGTACCCCATTAGCACTATTTGTCCTTTATTAAAATAATGATTGACATTAAAATAATGATTGATGCATGGTTAGATTTGTTTGTGCATGAGTCGCCCATTTGGCTTATTTAATGTTTACTTGATTCATTGCTTTATGTGTTGTATGAAATGCTTTAACTTTGATATGGCTAGATGAATAGCATGCTTGAATGATAATTTTGATATGACTTTAATGATTGTAGATTATTTAAGCTGAATAAGAACACTTTTTTTAATCAATCCGATGATGGATGCCATGGGAGGATCTAATAGTACCCTTTATTATTTTCTTGAGGTGAAGGAATTCTTGCATTTAAAATCGAAATACTGTGGAAATGCAAAGTAGAAAGATAATAAAAAAGAAATAAAGGAAAATTGATGTGTTGATGATCATTCATGACTTAGTTAGTATCATTTGAAAAGACAAGTGTCTAGGGGTTTCTAGTACCTTATCCTCACAAAACCGTATATCCAAACTTGGTTCTAGCACATAGACAATTAACTATCGGTTCCTTGACCCTATGATTAGTTAAAGACTAATTAATTGATAATAATTAGGTCAACTCAACCACACCTAGGTAAAAAAAAAAAAAAAAAGGTTCGTAGCATCTAAAGTGCACAATAAAGGTCAACAGTCACATTTTGGATAGCCATCTTCGTCATTCAATGAAAATGGTTTAGATCCATCATTATTTACAGGCTTTACATAAAGTCTTGTACATGTATCAATATTAGTTACAAATAATGTATTTAATGTAGCATATTTATCTAGACAGATGAATTCATATAGGTACATCATCCAATATATATATATATATATATATATATATATATATATATATAAACATACATACTTTCCAACAACTAAATCAAACACAATGAACACCGGGATTAATTTAGTTTCCAACACCCCCTTTAAATCCTATTTTTTCTTTGCTTTGTAAAAAAATTTGACTTCGATTACTTTATGCCTCTTTTGCAGAGTGGGTAACTTCCATTTAACATTCTTCTTAATTCTAGCAATTTATTCTTCCATTACAATTCACTACTTCTCATTTTGTATCACCTTATCAATATCAAGTGGTTCACATTTGAAAAAAAAAAAAAGACAAAAAAGGATTAGACATCCATATTTTAATTATCTCGTTGTCGCGACGTCCCAAAGCGCGGGTGCCCTGAGATGACGAAATAAAAATTATTTTAGATTTTTCAGGAAAAAATAGGAATGTAGTCGCCACTAACCTTTTAATGTAGTTAGAACACTTAATTACTACTCAGTTAAGGGTAGAATGAGTCTGCATTACCAAAACTGGGATCGGGAGTTCGGTTATGCGAAAGGAAGGTACGAGCACCCCCTATGAGCCCGTTCTTACGAACGGTACATAATTAATTATGAAATTATCCCTAAGTAAATTTAAAACGTATTTAAAATTACTCCTTTTTAGTGAATTTTGAAATACCCAATATATATATATATATATATATATATATATTCCCTCAGAATCGAGGTACGTGAAGTTTCAAAAGCTTGTACCCTTTTTATTGCAATTATAGGGATAAAAAATCAAGAAAATATTTTAGAAAAATACACTCCTAAATTTTTAAACCGTATAGAATTTTTAGTAGGAAAATACTTGTATGGGAGGTTTTAATATATGTTAATAGGATGATAAGTTAAGATATTAAACTACCACAATACATATAATAATAATAATAATAACACATATCTATTAAAATATTACCAATGTCAAAATAAGTAACAAAATACCATAATATAATATATATATATATATTAAAATACTAAAGATATTACAAAAAGTAATACCATCTATATAAAAAACTACCTTAATAAGTAAAACTAAATACAAGCATAATAATTATACCATAATATTCTATATACTATCATACTAAATATAATAGCAAAATACTAAATATATACCAAGATGCTAAACTTGCCATAATGATGGATACCTTTATATGTAAACATGATAAAACACTAGAATACTAATACTAAATACCCTAAAATACTATTATGAGTAATACAATAAAGAAAACTCTAACTAATTAAAACTAGACATACATCAACGATGAAAACCTTAAATAACGCTAAACATATGGATATCAACCAAATACACCCTTAAGTAAATAATTGTAGCAACTATTCTAATTACGTATTAACATGCAATAATAATATTAACAATTGAAATAATAAAACGAAATTAAACCTTAAATATCCAAACAAATTCCAACTATAAAAATTCCACAATAAAAACAATTAACTTAAATAATACAACCAAAACTTACTTTGAATACTAAATATTAAACTAACTATAAAAATCATAAAAGCCTACATACCTGCATATACAAGGAGAAACCAGACATTAGATATTAGAACAAACCAAAACATGAAAAGAAAAAGGAAAAAGAAAAAGAAAAAGAAAAGGAAAAAATGCATGCATGTGTGTGTGTGTTGCTGTGTGCGTGAGTGTGTGCGCGTGGTGTGTGTAGTTACTGTGGGTACTATCAGAGCAAGGGATGGCTATATCTGTTGCGGCTCTGTGAGATGTTGGCTGTGGGTTGGCTGCCGGAGATGGTGCCCAGAGTTGTAGGGAGGCTGTGGATGCTGCTTGTTGCCATGAGTGATGAGGGTTCGTGGCCGGAGCTGCTGGGTGTCGTGAGAGAGGGGCGTGGTTCTGCTGCTCGCGGCCGGTGATGGAACGTGGGGGAGCAGGAGCAAGGAGCTGTTGTGGTGAGTAGGCCGAGGGGGGTGAAGGTGTGTAAAATCGTGGGGGAGCAAGGGGGTCGCTGGGTTACTGGAGTGTCGTGGCTGTGGTCTGGTGCTCGGCTGGCTGGTATTTACAGAGGGGTGCACGGAGGCTGCCGGACTGAGGAGTGGCCATGAGTTGCAGGACCGTGTGGTCGGCAATAGAGCAGCGGGAGAGAATGAGAGGGGGTTGCTCGGGTCTGAAACAGAGGGAGAGTTAGGGAGAGAGATCAGAAGTGGAGGCCAAGGGAGTAGGAGATAAGGAAGAGAGATGGGAGAGCAGAGGGTGCGCCGGCTTAGAGGGGAAGGGAGAGCAAGAGAGATTGAGAAATAGGTTTCTTTTTTTCTTTGGTCTCCGAACCCCGGCTTGTGAAGACCCCCAGCTGCTCTCTTATAGGCTTCTTGCCTAAACCCTAAAAAGAGAGCCCCTTTTTTGTTTATTTACTTTTTGCACATATTTGTAATAATAATGATAATAATAATAACAAAACTAACAATAATAATAATAATAATAATAATAATAATAATAATGATAATGTTAATGATAATGATAATAGTAGTAGTAGTACTACTACTACTAATAATAATAATAATAATAATAATAAGATAATAATAATAATAATAACAATAATAATCACTACAAAAAAGAAGATTATTAGTGATGGATTTAAACCGTCACTAATACTCACAAAATCGTCACTAATAGTATTAGTGATGGTTTTACGATTATTAGTGACGGATTTATAGTAGTCGCTATATCAGCCGTTACTAATAATTATTAGTGACGAATATTCCAAACCATCACTAATAGTAAAGTATTAGTCATGGATAAAAACCATCACTAAGAACCTAAGCACGTCACTTTAGTTTCTAAACCGGGTCGACCAAGAATCGTCACTAAAGTCATAGTATTGGTCACGGTTTCAAAATTGTCACTATTGCTCCATTATTAGTGATGATCATGAAACTGTCACTATTGTTCTATTATTAGTGACGGTTTTAAAACCGTCACTATTACTCTATCAGTGATGATTGTTAAGCCGTTAGTAATGCTCTAGTATTTAGTGACGATTTTAGAATCGTCACTATTGCCCTACAGAGCTATTATTAGTGACGATTTGAATTCCTTCACTAAAACTTTTTAAAAGGGGTATAAGTGACGATTTTGAAACCGTCACTAATACTTAAATTGAATAATTATTAGTGAAATTAATTTTTTTTCCAATTATTAATTTCTGTAAAAATCTGTAATTAAATTACATTTTCTTATACATTCATAATAGTAATAAAATTCATAAATTATTAAAAATTCTAATTCAAATTAAATTACAAATATGTTATACAAATTCAAAATTAAATACAAATACAAAAAAAAATCAAATTCAAATGTATTTAATCTGTTCAGATAACAAAGAAAGTTTTTAGCTGCGTCCATACTGCATGACATCGTCCTGACGTTGTCACAGTTGCAAACCCTACAAATTAATTAAGAAAGTTAAAAAAATTAGTATACACTTTTTAAAAAATTTTGGTAGCATTTCTCCTGTAAATATAACATTTTCCATAGAGATACTCCAAACCTAGGTGTTTACGATCAACAGTTCACAATAATTCAACTAGTAATTAATTTTGCGAGTGCACATGAGCTTCATATAATAAGTATTAAATAATGTAACATGTTCATGCATCCCATAAAACACACACACACACACATATATATATATATATATATATATAAGAATATAGTGGATTATCCCCATAAACAATATTTCATAGAGAGTAGACACAGTTGGTATGAGATTCACTATAAAATGAAAATCCCAAGAAAGAGAGCTCCTCTCCAAAGAAAAGAAAGAGATGATACGTGCATTGTGAAGAGTGGAAATCTTAAGAAGATGAAGTATCATCTACTCGAACGACTGTAATAACCAGGCCAAGCATCCTCCCAAAATCAAACTCTATTGTCATTAGCTACTTTAAAATGAGTGGGAGGAAGGAACGAACACGCAAAATGGGAAACAAATTTCTACAGACTTGCATGGGAAACAATGTCACTTCCTCTAGTGTTCCATCCATTCTGGTTGACTCTATATTACTTTTAATCTCCTTTTTTGGTAATTAACAATTAATTTTTGGTTGTACATGAATTAAACTTAAACCTTGAAACATAAATAACAGACTCCAACCAAAATTGACATAACCACCAAGCAAGCAAGAAATCAACGAAAAATTATATCATATAGTCCAAAATTGGTCTCATGAATTTTTCTTTCCTTTCCCTAAAATTTTCAACAAATTTTCGACATGATGTCGTCGATAAATAGAACATTTCCTAAACCTGAAAGTCACAAAAGCATGCAATTCACAATATTTTTGCATTATACAGATGTCATTTAGATTAAAGCGTATATGCAACAACCTAAAAGTATCTACCAGCAGGCAATACACATCATTGCATCAGCCAGGGTATGTGTGGCGTTCCAATCAAGCATGCAGTCCTAATGTCCACTACCAGCATGCAGTTCACAAGATATGCCAATCCAAGTATGCAGTCTAGAAGTTAAATTATGTATTAAACTGAAGTTAGATATATACCGATCTCTAGCTGCAATGAGGTTATGGATGACAGAGAACGACGAGGCCGTGGATGGTGGTGATTGCATCAATGATTCTTTATCTAGTTTACCCAGAGTTTCTTTTCAAAATTGATTTGAAATGTGATAAGCCTACCCATGTAGGCAAAATGAATTTTAGCCTTTCATCTGATAGGTTGTTGCTTATAGTTAAGGTATGATTTAAATATTAATTTTATTTCTCTTGAATCTTGCCTTGTGGATGCAATGACTGCAAGAAGGGCATCAAGATTCAAAAAAAATAAAATTAATATTTAAATCATACCTTAACTATAAGTGACAACCTACCAGATGAAAGGCTAAAATTCATTTTGTCTACATGGGCAGGCTTATCGCATTTCAAATCAATTTTGAAAAGAAACTCCGGGTAAACTAGATAAAGCCCCTTCATTCATTGTATAAACACTGCAAATGATATGCCCACTATCAAAAATAGAAGTTAGCAAAAGTAGACCTAAAAGTTAATTAACAAACTCTTCTCAATGACGGCAAAATCTAAGGAAAAACCTACATAATTATAAATCCAATGTAAAAAATAAATGTACTTTATAAAATTGCAAAGTTCATATTACTTTCAAGTTTTATGATACAACTCCCAATTATTCCTATATTGTTCATATTACCTTGAAGTTTGGAGTATTGGACTCTGAACGTGAAGTCTAACCTCCTCCTTAGTAATACTATGTCTTTTTCACAAAGTGTTTTTTATGGGAGAGAGGCAGATTGTGTATGTTATTTTTAGTAGACATTTAAGTGGTAGGATGTTTGTCGTACAGAAAAAAAGGGCATTGTGTTCAAATTAGATTTTCTAATTTTGAGAAGGCAAGTGATTGAGCTAGTTGTGAATTCTTCGATAGAGTGCCTTTGAGGAAGGGGTCAGGTGTTACGTGGAGGAATTGGACAGGGGGCTGTTTATCTAATGCTTTTGTGAACCACCAATATGGATTGGAAACATATAAATGAATGTCCGTTCTAAATTAACTAAGTCTACATTGCCTTATTTATTATGATTCCTAAGATTCACTCATCCTTTCAAAAATATTTTAACATTAAACGACTAAGCCTATCTTTTCTTTTTGTTTGGTCAAATTTTAACACAATTTTGGCAGCATGCCATCTGTAAATTGGACGTTTTCCCATATAACCTACACCTGATAGGTTCAAATAAAGCATTTATAAGAAGTTGAAGGCACACGAGAACCTATATCCACCACCAGCATGTAAAACACATCAACTACATCCGCCATGCAGGAGACATTCTAGACTACCATGCAATCATGTAGCATATTCACAACAGTAATACATGCCAACCATATCTTAAATTCAGAATATAAATAGCAGAGAACAGTGGATAGTATTTGGTTCATTGTAGTATTGTTATTCATCCAGGCATTTGGACATGAAAGTTATAAGATGATGAGAGCATTTAATTTAAATAATTATGAAACTGATGCTCCCTGTGAGTTATGTATATATTCAACGTACCACTTTTTCAAATTTTCAAATCTTCAGCCAAGTGTATATAACATTTTCAATGATTTCAGCATAGCAATGTACCCCTTAAGCTTACCGTACCAAAAACATATAAATGAATGCCCATTCTAAATTAACTAAGTTTACATTGCCTTATTTATTATGATTCCTAAGATTCACTCATCCTTTCAAAAATATTTTAACATTAAATGACTAAGCCTATCTTTTCTTTTTGTTTGGTCAAATTTTAACGCAATTTCGGCAGCATGCCGTCAGTAAATTGGACGTTTTCCCATATAACCTACACCTGATAGGTTCAAATAGAGCATTTATAAGAAGTTGAAGGCACACGAGAACCTATATCCACTACTAGCATGCAATACACATCAATAGCATCCACCATGTAGGAGGCATTCTAGACTACCATGCAATCATGTAGCATATTCACAACAGTAATACATGCCAACCATATCTTAATTTCGGAATATAAATAGCAGAGAAGATGCTTAAGTTTCAATTTGTTGGACGAGGATAAGATAAGGCAGTGTAATCAATGGGGAAGGGGAGAATGAAGTGGAATTGGACTTGTGGGTTAATGGGTATTTCTGAAAATGTGACATGTTTGAACTTCGCTTATGTAAAAACGTCTGTTTTTGTCAACTCATGATATGCTATGGTCATTTGGCAGCCACTCAGGTGGGACAATTCATAAAGTTTGAAGAAGCATCCAAAACATCTTCGAGACATGGTGGGATGACAACTACAGGGGCAGTTCCTGTCCCTCAGTTGCCAAAATTACAAGAAAATGTGTGCAACGTCATGTTCTTCTGTTGAATGGCTTGAACAAGCTTCTTCTTTTTTTTGGGGGGGGGGGGGGGTGGGGGGTTAAAATGACTGAGCACAGGATGCATGGCTTCTGTATAGTTTCTGGATTTTGTTCCGTGCGTTGGACAATTTGAATATTTAGAAGTAATAGTCGAGGTAAGTGGTGATAAGCAGTAAAATCTTAATTGTGTTCAGTTTTTCCAAAACAACTGACTGTAACTAATATTTTACTGCTTATCACCACTACTACCTCGACTATTACTTCTAAATATTCAAATTGTCCAACACACGGAACAAAATCTAGAAACTATACAGAAGCCATGCATCCTATGCTCAGTCGTTTTAATCCCCCACCCCCCAAAAAAGAAAAAGCTTGTCCAAGTCATTCAACAGAAGAACATGAAGTTGTACACATTTTATTGTAATTTTGGAAACAGAGGGACATGAACTACCCCTACAGTTGTCATCCCACCATGTCTCGAAGATGTTTCAGATGCTTCTTCAAACTTCATGAATTGTCCCACCTGAGTGGCTGACAAATGACCATAGCATATCATGAGTTGACAAAAACAGAAGTTTTTACATAAGCGAAGTTCAAACATGTCACATTTTCATAAATACCCATTAACCCACAAGTCCAATTCCACTTCATTCTCTCCTTCCCCATCGATTACACTACCTTATCTTCTCCTCATCCAACAAATTGAAACTTAAGCTTCTTCAAACTTCATATATTCCCACACCTGAGTGCCTGCCAAATAAGCATAGCATATAATGAGTTGATAAGTTCAAATAGAGCATTTATAAGAAGTTGAACGCACACGAGAACTTATATCAACTACCAACATACAATACACATCAATTGCATCCGCCATGCAGGAGGCATTCTAGACTAGCATGATTTAACATGAAACTTAATTTGTGATCATAATACCTTATAATCAATCAGAGGAGCCACCCGCATCATCTTGTCCAGATCCGCGCATCCTTTCCTCTAACCACATCTGCCAATCCATCATGGCTTGCATCTGGGCTCGAATGGTGGAGAGGTCCAATCTCAGTTCCGCGTTCTCCATAGCGATCTTCTGCATCTATCGAGCCATCTCCTGCTTATCAGACTCGGCCTCTCAACGCTATCGTTCCATCTCTGCACAAGCTGCCACACCCATGGATGAAGATGCTGTTAGGGCGATGTATCCACTTACAAGACCTTTCACCCAGCCCCCCCTCGTTGCCCAAGCACTTGGGAAGTGATCTCGAAATATGTCACGTGCAAACTCCCCTCTGAAATAGGTGCATCCCTCAGCTCGACCATCCGTGCCTAATTTCAATCATGAAAATGATAAAAAGGAATAAGTAAGACTAAAACTTTGATGTTTTGAATAAAGTAATAAACTAAATCTTTTGCTTCACTTACATGTCGATCCTACACACCCTCGCACCACTCCCTCGATCGCCGTTGGTGTGTTCTCTGATACAGATCCGGTAGCAGCTCCTCTATGTCAGTCTCGGGATCACACTACATTATCATATAAGTCATCATTACTATTATGTCATGTAATGGTCAGATAATTTTATATATAGTAATTACCTGGTGATGATTTACAAATAGCCTCGATCCACCGTAATGCGTCGTAGGGAGTTTGCTGCGGTTCGCAGCATTTGTTTCACATATGGCCTGCAAGGAAGATGTCATGCCGACATATTACGGACATCATTCTTAAAAAATAGTGATTAGAATACAAACACATCACTTGATAGCGCGGGTCGTGAAAATGGCGACACACCACGTCCCAATCTTCTTGGGATATCTTATCGTATGGTCGCGCTTCTGCTTCATCTCCCATCGCTCGAAAATAGGAGCACATTTTGGAGCGATAGCTCTTAAATTTATTACACAATTGGACGTCAACCGCCCTCCTCACATGGTCATCCTCGAGGATGTCCATATCAAACTCCTCCTGCATATATAGGTAATACAATTACAATGTTAGACATTTGTTAATTAGCTAGTATATTAAAAGTAAAAAGACATTGAAATTAAAAACAACTATATAGGGTTAGGGAACTTACCAAAATGCACATGTAAAGGACCATGCACTACCCCTGAGTCACTTGGGGCTAGCTGAATGCAGTGACTGGAGCATACTATCGACATATAATTTCGAGCTCCCTCATCCACGTGGTGCACCAATCGTTTAGTGGGGCGGTGTATCCTAGAGGAATGTCAATCCGAATTTGCTGTTGTCCTATCCAGGTTATTCTTCAGCGACATGTTCCTTGCTGCACCACGGCTTGACCTGACTGTGGATGTAGATGCTGAAAGTAGAGTTAAATTAAAAACAACATTATAATCGTACACGTGAATAACTATCATCAATAGTTGACATGTAAATAAATGAATCGTATCCATACCAACACTGCTCATGACGGTCGGCAACTCACCCTGTGTGTCAGTCGCATCAGTGGTATCCATGTCTATCCAAGGTGCCAATGGGTTAGACAATGGTGCCGCCGTATCAGTACCGACAGGCTCCGCCGGTCTCGAGGATGTCGGATCATCCTCATGCGATGTAGTAGTGGGTCTAAAAGGAAGTCTCCAACGTCGACCTCCTGGTACCATATCTGCAAATAATTATACAAGTCAATAAAAGAAGAACGAATTTTTAAGTTATTTACACATGTCAGATACATAGTGACAAAAATAGACAAGTACATATATGAAGTACGAATATTAGATGGATGCAGCAGACATGAATTTTTAAGTTATTTACACATGCCAGATATATAGTGACAAAATTAACATGCTTACCCCCTTATACGTCCTCAATATCCGTATCATCCTTACTTTCTAAAGTGTCTTCCTCTTTACTACAGTACTCGATCCCTGTTTCATCTTCCCCATCAGTTTCCTCATCATCGATGAAGTGAACATTTACAGAAGGTTCAATTGTAATGTCAGCAGCTCCTACGTGTTTTGCCCTAGCACCATCCCTATGCAATGGTATAGGATCAGTGCCTTCTTCGACAACATCTGTTTCAGATTGCGCTTCTGCGTGGACAGATGGATCTTCTTCGAATGCAGCCTCACTGGCACTCATCTCACTATCTGCCACTTCTGCAATTGCGTACAAACTTCAGGGAGGAATCTTTTAGGCCACATGCCATTCACCCTTGAATTTGGTGTCTTTAAGGTAAAACACTTGTTCTTCCTACGTCGCAAGCACAAAAGGGTCATTTTAATACCAAGTCTTGCTAAAATTGACACTGGTGAAGTAGGCATCGGTGTTTATCCCAGTCTTTTTATTTCCGATGTCCCACCAGGTACACTTGAATAGGTGGAAGACTCTGTTTGCTCCATAGCTAAGCTCTATAATGTCATCAAACACACCAAAGTAGTCAATATCTTCATCTCCTTTTGTGCCTAGCACCATAAACCCACAATTTTGGGTTCTTCTATGTAGTTCGAGGGACTTTGTATGAAATCGTAACTCGTTAAGAATGCAACCGTTGTAGCGGTTAACTCGTTGATTGGGGCCACATGCCAACGCGTACAAATCTTTATTTGTCGTTGGTTCCTTATTGTAAAACATGACTTTCATCTATAAAATAAACAAGAGTTTAGAAGAATATCGTCAATAGTGAAGCCGTACATTGCTTCTAACTGAAGCAATTTTTGTTACTTACACGACTCCCAACCAATTGATAAACTCCTTCTTATGTCATTTGTCAACATTCCGTTCATTTTGGGCCAAGAGTTCAGCTTTATGTTCACTATATGCAACAGTAGTACATGTTAATGTCAAGAAAGTATATAATTATGCATATGTAAATACAATGCAAAGTAAGGAGTTTGGAACAACGTACTCGATATATGGAACAGTTTCATCACAATTGTTGAGGACGTAAAAATGAGCCTTTTCTAGGTCATCCATGTCAATGAAATCGTAAACTCGTGCACCGAGAGGCCGAACATTTTCTCAAAATATAGAGCTCTTGGGTTCTTCATCTTCGGCATTAATAGCATAAACATTTGCATTTCTCTCATCACGAGTGAACATTGTGTCAATATCATGTAGATACATTGAGCAAAATGTAAGACATTCACTGTCAATATACGCCTCAATGATTGAACCTTCCGGTCGTGCCTTATTGCGCACGTCCCCCTTCAAAGTCGACAAGAACTTGTGCATTTTATATAGCATTATAGACTTGTAGACACAATGAAGAAAATAAAATTCAAATATGGAAATCACGTGACCATTATACAAGGACTTTATACTTTACATCTTAATAGGATACATCCAACGATATTGAACCGGTCCTCCAATTAAAGCCTCCCTTGGTAAATGGACAGCTAGGTGGACCATCACATCGAAGAATGCTGGCGGAAAAATTTTCTCCAGCTTGCATAGTATCATCACGATGTCATCTTCTAAACGTTCAAATACGTTTACGCTCAATTTTTTTAAGCACAACTGCCAAAAAAAGATTCCCAGCTCAATCAGCACCGAGCGAACATCTTCAATCAAGTGTCCAAAAAGGAAAACGGGTAGAACCCGTTGTAGAAGGATGTGACAGTCATGACATTTCATTCCTAGCATTTTCCCTTCCTTCGTGTTTATGCATCGAGCTATGTTCGATGCATATTCATCGGGGAACTTCACTGATTTCAACTAGTCAAAGAATTTATTCTTCTCATCCTTCGAGAATGTGTAACAAGCTGATGGCATCAGATTTGTCCCCATCACGAAACAGGTGTAGCTTAGGTCGTATTCCCATGTCTTCCATATCTCGGCGAGCATTTTCGGTGTCCTTAGTCTTCCCATTTATATCAAGCAATGTACCAATGACATTCTCACAAATGTTCTTTTCAATGTGCATGACATATAAGTTGTGGCGTAGTAGAAGATCTTTTCAATATGGCAACTCGAAGAAGATACTTCTCTTTGTCCAATTCAACTCCGACTCAACGCGTTTTCTTTTTCTACTGGTCGGTGGTTTCCCAAATTTCAGATCTCCGATCAACCTTAGCTGGTTTAATATCTCTTCCCCACTTAGCCGCTTTGGTGGCGACCTTCGTTCAGGTTTTCCATTGAAGCTTCTGACGCCACAAGTCCTCCAAGGATGTCCAGTTCGTAAAAGTGGCGATGACACATAAAGCATAACTTGCGGCCATGCTTCAAGGATAAGGACCCAACATCCTTATTACATACTGGGCATGCTAAGTAACCTTTTATGCTCCAACCTGACAGGTTGCCGTATGCGGGGAAATCATTAATTGTCCACAAGACTACAGCATGCATCCGAAATGTTGTCCCGATTATGACATCGAATGTCTCCACTCCTTTTTCCCATAATTCTTTCAACTCGTCAATTAACGGACGCAGGTAAACATCAATATCATTACCAGGTGCTCTCGGTCCGAGAATCAGCAGAGACATCTAAATGAAAGGTTCTTTCATACATCGCCATGGCGGCATATTGTATGACATCATCATAACTAGCCACATGCTATATGGGTTGGTTATGTTAGCAAAAGGATTAAACCCATCTGAAGCAAGGCCAAGTCTGATGTTGCGAGAATCACTAGCAAACCACGAATGCATTTTATCAAATTCGGCCCAAGCTTCGGAGTCCGTTGGATGGCTAAGGGTGTTTCCATCTTGAAGATGTTTCTCTTGATGCCATCTCATATCTGTAGCAATCTTTTTGCACATATACAATTGTTGCAGCTGCGAGATTAATGGACAATATCGCAAAACTTTTTTAGGAATCTTTTTACCCTTCTTCTGATTAGTTCTATACCTCGATTCACCACATTCTGGGCACTCGTTTGCATTTTCATGTTCACCATAAAAGAGTGCACAATCATACCTACACGCATGTATTAGAGTGTAACCGAGACCCAATTCACGCATGTATGTCTTCGCCTCATAAAAAGAATTGGGAAGTGTTTCACCCTCCAGCAGTGCTGCCTTAATAAGGCTTAAATGCATGTTGAATGCGCTCTGAGATAACCCATGCATTGTCCTTGCATGAAGCAACTTTATCAGAAACTCTAATTTTGGGAACTTTTTACAGTTTGGATATAAAGGCACCCGTGCATCCCTTATGAGATTAGCAAATGATTTTCTAAGTCGATTCAATGTACTAGGATCGCAAGGTATGGTACCCGATGAAGTAGTTTCATCACCAGTACGCGACACACTGACATCACCTGTGTCCACTGCAATCCCCCTTTGCAATTCACCTAACATTTCGATTAACCCTTCAGAACGTGTATCACCACCTACTATATTTGCCCCCTCATCTTTAGCGTCATTTAAATTATCACTCTGAACTGCGTAATCTTCACCATGGAACACCCATCTTGTGTACCTTTTCTCCATTCCAAAGTCTAACAAATGTGAATGGACCAGCTCAATGTGTTTGAATGTTATGTTTTGGAATTTCTTGCAAGGACACCTTATTTTACTGGCTCTGTCTGCACGAGGACGCGCGAACTCTATGAAATCATGTACCCCTTTCACGTATTTTGGAAAAAACCTACCCCGAGCTTTCATCCAACTCTTATCCATGTTCATTAATTACCCTATAATATGTTCAAGTAAATGGTATTCATTATATTCTCATATTGTTTATCATGCATGCATCGTGAATCCTATAATCAACCATCATACTCTAAAGGGTACGGATCCTATCCGATTCAGGAATGTTGCATTTACATTGCGATCAATCGCTCAAATTCCTTCATCGTAGTCGTTATAAATTTTGGCAACATCTCCCCATGGCTCTCCAAGTACACGATATGGAGGAAGTGAATATTTGGCTAATCTTCCATCACTAGTAATTGTCACGACACCCCACTATGCACCTAGAGAACACAAGTAGAGACACGCTCGAAATATATAATGACAATTGACAAAGCGTGAACGATGACAACAATGTAAATACAACTTCCTGAGCTGTCCACACTGGACAATCCAAGAATGGTTGAAATACTCACATTACTAATCGTAAGTGAAATAAAAAATTAACATGTTCAAGTGATTATTAGTCAATATAGTATGACTAATAATCAATTGAAATATAACAATTGATTTGTCTCACATGTATGATTAGGAATGAATGTATAGTAACCGTTCTTGGACGGGTCTAAGCTTCAATGAATACATGAAGTGGTAGTAATTAATTTGGCATTTTACTTCATATGAAATTTACTTCTTGACCTTTCACTGTACACTTCAGATTGTTGTTCTTACCTTAATGTCTATGCATTTATGAAATTGCAGAAAAGATAAATCAAGTCCTAACAACAGAAGTAATACAGTTCTAGTATCTCCCAAAAGACAAGTAGAAATCAAAAGCTCCATGTATTTTCATTACTTTTAGAGGCAATACAATGTAGATAGACACATTGAAGCACAAGTACAACCATTCAAAAGCATGGTAAAACAGAATGCAATAAAAAGCAAATAACATAAAAAGAAATAAAATAACAGCACAAGGGTGCATAAGCACAGTACATAAGAAAAAGAGAAAGCGCATAAAAATATCCCAAGCATCTAGTCTATCCTAATCAGAGTCTGAATCAGAATCGGAACTGCACGAGCAACAAGATGAGGCTACTGCTCTAGCGGCATCTTGGTCCCGTGCCATTTCCTCCAGAAGATGATGCATTTTAAGGGTACGAGGGGAGGGTGGTGGTTCCCTATATGGGCGTGGCCTGAGGGCCCGAGGCAGCAATAGGTTAGGAATGTCCACCGGAGGTGGATTATCGTAATCATACAACATGGTCGGCCTAATCGTACGAAACAACACCGGATGAGTGGCCATGTCCTCTATAATCCCTGGGGTAACATTCGAGGACTGCTCTTTAATGGGTGCCGCAGTAGAACGTGCTGAGGGCAACTGCACATCCTCAAGAGTCACCCTTGGTGCTCTCGTCTCATTCGAAATCCTTTCATGCTCACTCAGTACAGCTCGACCCTTGGAAGAAGCCTCTCCCCTTGGCAGGTCCTGAACCCTCTGCCGCTTTGAGGCTGCCCGAGGCTCCATTCGCGAAGGCATTAGCCAGTAAAGAGGAAATCCTACGATTTTAGTTCAAAATTTTTTTTTTTTTTTCAGAGGGGTATGCTTAACAAAAAAATTACGAGAAAATATTCACATGACATTCTAGACAGGTGGAGTGGAGCTAGCAAATCTCTGCCTTCGAAACTTATGGATGCCTCATTGGTCTTTTGGCTAGGACTGACTTTTAAGGTTATTTTTGGGTTTGCAAACTAGTTAATTCTTAGAAATGAGATGGAATACAGTGAAAAATTTAGAAATAAAGTTAATAGTTACTTATTTATTCTTTATCATTCCAATTAGATGAGGGATTCCCGTGGTAAAATTTGGAAATAGTTAAACAATTTTTGTCCTTTTTTTTTCCTTTTTTGACTGTTTTATGCTTTATTTATTATATAAAATAATCCACACTATTTTCCAACAATCTAAATGCATATTTGTGTAATTTGTAATTTATTCATACAAGTGTTTGATCCTAAATTTATGTTTGTTTTTCCTTTCTTTAAATGGTGTTTATTTTAGTATGAGAATGAAGTTATAGTTCAAATTTTCAAAGAATAAATTATTTTCTTTTGCATAATCTTTATTTTGTCCTTAGATTATTGGAAGCAACATAGCTTAGTTTGTATAGTTAATAATAATGTATAAAATAAACAAAAAAATAAAGAAGAAAAGAATTCAACTTGCATGTATCATGCCACTGTCTAAAGGTAAATTTGTCTCCTTTCAAAAACCCAAGTTTGAAGCCTATGTATTATCCATGCTGCTATTTACGCCTACTCTCTCCTAATTGGGCTCACTCAAATATTCAACCAACCTTTTGCAAGTCTCGGTCCATGTGTCTGTACTGCAAATTTTGACCTAAGAAAACAAATAAAAATTCATTTATTCAAATTAAATACGATTTAGTTCCATATACCCATGTTTATTATATCAGAATAAGCGTTCCAACCCTACACTACTCCTAACTTCATCTGTCCTATACTCTTATTTGGGAGGTTATGACAAATGATATTAATGTCTCAAATTTAAAAAATTAATGGGACTTTATTAAATCATGCAAAATGGAGAGAAATATCTTTGAATTTTGAAAATTCATAATTCAAACAAACAAACCGACCAACAACCACCTACTGACATCCTTATTCACAACCTAATACATGGCAACACTTATGTGGCCCTTCCAAAATAATCAACCAATGAAAATAAAAAAATTCAAATTTTAAATTTCTATTAGGTTAGTTGAATACCCTAGGGGATTGGACAACCACCTACAGTTGGCGCCAAAAGTAATTTGCATATGTATTAAAAAAAAAAAATAAAGAAGAAAGGGAGCAATCAACCACCTATAAGTGTTTGGTCGATTGCCATTTGGAAAATTTATTTTCTTTTATTTTTGTCTCAAATATTAATATCTTCACTTGGGCTAAGATTTATTTGGTGAAATATGATTGTCAATAGCTACACAAGAATAAGTCCAAAATCATATTCCACAAACATGAATTCATTTTTGAAAAATATTAATTCATTTTCCAAACACAACCATAAGTCCATATCAATATCTCCATTTAGTCCAAGGACACCATCATGAATCCACTACCATAAATAATAATCCATTTGCACAAGATATCCATCTAGTAAATTTCATAATCACCATGTTTAGCACAAATTCCTGACATCCAAAATATCATCATAATGTCATTTAGTCCAAAATCCAAAACCTACCATAAACAAGTACTTCATGCCAAATATAAGACTAAGTCACAAAATACACCAAGAACAATATATTGTGCCAAGATGACACAAAACCATTAGAAATTTTTACAAATATTCTATCAAAACACATATATATCATGGGTGTTTATACAAATCCAAGGCAAAGAAAAAAAACATAAATAAAAAATAAAGGGAAAGAAATACCTGGGCTTCCGACTGAAAGCAGGGGGAGACTAGGAGAGAGGAGGAGCTCGCACGCTAGCTGGCGGCGGACAGTAGAGGGAGATCAGGTGGGAGCAGGCGGTAGGGAAGGGGAAGAAGCAGGAGAAGCTGGCGTGGTGGCTGGCGGCAGAGAGCAGAGGGAGATCAGGTGGGAGCAGGCGGCGGGGAAGGGGAAGAAATAGGAGGAGCTTGCGCGGTGGCTGGCGGCGGAAAGTAGAGAGAGATCAGGTGGGAGCAGGCGGCGGGGAAGGGAGAGATCAGGTGGGAGTAGGCGGTGGGGAAGGGGAAGAAGCAGGAGGGAGGGAAAAGATCCCGCGCGCGGACATAAGAGGGTTTTTGGGCATTAGTGACGATTTAAAAATCGTCACTACTACTCTTCGTTTTTTTTTTTTTTTTTATATAATTAAAAAAACATTAGTGACGGTCCAAATCCGTCACTAATAACCGGCAAATAGTGATGAATATGTAAATTTGTCACTAATACTATAAAGTAAACATTTCTTTTTTTTAAAAAAAAAATTGAAGTATTAGTAACGGTTGTGAAATTCATCACTAATAACAAGGGAATAGTGACGAATTCAAATATTCGTCACTAATACTGTGAAGTGAAATTTTTTATTTTTTTTAAACAAAGTAGAAGTACTAGTGACGGTTACACAATTCGTCGCTAATAATGGGCCAGTAGTGACGAATTTATAAATTCGTCACTACTACTCTGAAGTAAATTTTAAAAAAATAATAATAAAAATAGTAGTCATGGTTATTCAACCGTCACTAAAGTTAACCTTTTAGTAACAAATTTAATTCGTCACTAATACCACAAAAATCGTTACTAATATTTTCCCGGGATAAATTCTGCGCCAAAAATATTTTCGCGCGTTTTTTTTGGGTTTTTTGTGACGAACTATCAGTGACGGATTCAATTTCGTCACTAATACCCTACTATTAGTGACGAAATTGAATCCGTCACAAATAGATTCGTCACTAAAAACCAGTTTTTTTGTAATGAATAATAATAATAATAATAATAATAATAATAATATGTAATAATAATAATAATAAAATTTAAAAATAGTGATAATACTGATAACCAATACTAAAAAATAGAAATAGTAAAAATAATTATAGTAAAGTAATAATAAAATAAGAATGATAAAAGTAATAAAAATAATAATAGTAAAGTAATAATAATAATAATAATAATAATAACAATAATAATGAAAATACTAATAATAATAATAATAATAATAATAATAATAATAATAATAATAATAATAATAATGAAAATACTAATAATAATAATAATAATAATAATAATAATAACCCCTTTGTTACATTTGGCTCGGGTAAAAATAGGGTGTCTACAGTTGCCCCTCTTTGTAGGCTTTGTTGCTTCAATGTAACGACAAGAACTATCCTACGTTTTTGTAGCAACAAGCCTGTAAAAATAAAAGACACCTATTTTAGCCAGGTCATACAACTACCTATGGCTTTCAGGTTAATCAAGTGTTGTTCGTTTCTACCAACCAGGGATGATTTGTACTGAATGTAAGAATCCAAGTGGGAGTATGCAACGATGACTTGCACTAAATGTAAGAATCCAAGTCGAGGCAGATATGACGATTCGAGTCACATGACACAATGATGGCTTTCTTTGAATGTAAGAATCTGAGCCATAGCAGATACGATGACCCGAGCCACATGACACAATGATGGCTTGCTTCGAATGTAAGAATCTGAGCCGTAGTAGATACACTGATCCGAGCCACATGGAATACAATGATCCGAGTCACCGGACACAATGATGGCTTGCTTCGAATGTAAGAATCCGAGTCATAGGGGATACGATGATCCGAGCCACAAGACACAATGATGGTTTGCTTCGAATTTAAGAATCCGAGCCTTAACAGATACGATGATCCAAGCCATAAAATACAATGGTGGCTTGCTGCGAATGTAAGAATCCGAACCGTAGCGAATACGATGATTCAAGCCACTTCAAGCAGTAATAAGGTGTGAAACAAAAGTTTCGAAAATGGTTACTCTTTTGGGAAAATGCACTTAAGTGTAAGGTCCAAACTTCAATGAACGAATCCACTTGTCCTTGGGATCTGCTGCCCCAATTTAAAAATAAATGAATGTGTGTGTGGGGTCAGCTGCCCCAATTTCCAGTTAAATCAATGTGGTCCTGGGGTCGGCTTCCCCAGTTTCAAATATTAGCACAATAGGAATTGCTCAGTCAAGGATGCCAAATGATCATTCAAAAGCTTATTCAACAAGTACAAGTGCGAAGAGTGCTCTATTTGTATGCATATTGCTAACTTGTGATGTTAGAATGCAGTGATATGTTGCTACATGTATGCATGTTGCTAACTTGTGATGCTAGAATGCAGTGATATGCTACTATTTGTATGCATGTTGCTAACTTCTGATGCTAGAATACAGTGATATGCTGTGATGCTAGAATGCAGTGATATGCTACTATTTGTATACATGTTGCTAACTTGTGATGCTAGAATGCAGGGGTATGTTGCTATTTGTATGCATGTTGCATGATATGACATGTATGCATTTTTATTTTTTTTTCTTTTTTTGTGCAATGCATGAAATGTATGATGATGCATGAACTTCATTTTTCCAATGCCCCTATAATCAAAAACTGAATCTCTAATCTTGGCTATGTTGTCTTTGAATTGGTTCCCTTGAAAATCAACCTGAAACTTGCCCTAGTTGAATTTATCTGTCACTGATCTTGACCCTATTGTTAGATTCTTCTTGAATAAGTAGATCTCTAAAGCCTGACATGAAATTTGCCCCAGTTAGATTATTCTATGACTGATTCTACCTACACCGTACATTCCCAACCGAGATTTTCTCTACAAGAAGCCTACTAGTGATTCCAAAACTCTTCAACTATCCGTCCTCTTTTCAAGGTTGGATGAGTAAGAAGGTTTTTTTTTTTTTTTTGATATAATACATGATGACGTGCCAATTTCCCAACGAGCTTGTAACAAACCAAATTCTGATCTTGGCCATATTTTCAAATTCCTATCTAACATAGATGTCCCTAATGTGTTCATTGGAAACTCGGTATGACACCTGCCTCAGTAGATGCATTTGTAGCTGATCCTGTCCATCTTACATTTTCTCTACAAAAACGTTCTTTGGATTGCATCCTTAATGTTTTAAAATCTCTTTGAAATTTAAATAAATAAGCATGCAGTCAGATAACTCAATCTCAATAGGAATATGGATGGAATGCATGAACTTACTTGTATTTGCTTGATTTTCTGTGCTTGTTGAATAGGAGACAAATTTTTCCAGTACTTTGACACTAATGTTGGTTAGAAAATCATATCAATGGGCAAATCCCCGCCCCCCCCCCCCATTTTTTTTTAGCCTCATAACCATAACTCATCCATTGTATCACCACTTAGAGATTCTCACTTACTTATTTCAAGCTTATTTCAAACTCCTTGTCTTGAATTTTAACTAGTGTCTCATTAAGTAGTCTGATCAATATTCCGATCTCAGGGTGGACTTTAAGACACGGGACGAAATTTAGCCTTAGGATTTAAGTTTCACCAAGAACAAGGAAACTAAAGCTCAAAAATCCCATCCCATAATTAAAGTTTCTGCCCCAATTTTTGGTGCTGCATTCGCAAAGTATTGACCGAACTTGCCATTTGAACAAGCTGCCTACGTACCTTTCCAGGATCAAGTCATTACATAGTTCAAACTCAACAACGTATACCAATCTGGTAAGGACTTTCATTTGGACCGTAATGTAGGCTAAGTGTATGGGTTAAAGAAATAAAGATTTAAATAAGGCTCAAAATTTATCAATCTCATCATAGGTATTCGCTAGTCAAGGATCACATATGAATCATGTCCCTTATTTTTCTTTCTTCTTCCTTTCCTTCTTCTTTCTCTCTCTTTTTTTTTTTTTTACATTTTTTCATCTTCTTCTTCTTTTACCGCAACTTTTGCTTTTCCTTTTATGAAGGAATTTTAACTTCATTTTCATTTGAATTCCATTTGGAACTGATTTTTTTAAAACTGCCCCACTGTGGGGTGTGATCCTTTGACGGGTTAATTAAGAATTGAATTGTTCAGGCTCAAAAAGGGCTTGTATGGGATTTCTTTTTTGACTTTATTTTGGATAGTAGAAAAATGGTCTACCGTCATTTTGGTAGTGACCATTGCCTCAAATGACTTGTCAAACACTAGGAGACCCAAACCCAGGTTGAATTTATGATGAACTAACTTTTAAGAAATGATTGGTTTAACATTTAGGCTCAACTTGGTTAACAAATGGCAAATCAATATTTGGTTCTTTTTAGGGATACTAGTCGACCAAAGATGGCCACCCCTCATTTGATCAGAATATAATCATCATACTTTTAAGACACCAATCATAACTTAGATAACAAAGACAAGAGACTTTTTCATTGATTTCATCAAACAAATGTAGGACGAAGTTTGATAAGTCATTTCTGTATATTTCTCCTATGACTCTTCATCATTTTGAAATCCACATCCCACAAAGCTCCTTGATAACATCTTGAAGTGGCGTTCTTTACTAAGCTTCATCTTGGAGGCTTTTCCTTCATTCCTTTCTTTTCTTTTTTTCTTTTTTTCTTTTTTTTGCCTCATTGAATAGACTCCCAAAACCGCCTAATAACTCCAAGACCTTTGTACTGACAAAACTATTTCCTATGTCACTTACACAAAATGCAAGAAAAAATAGGCAAAGTTTGGCAAGAGGTGATGAGCCGAGGAGGATAAGATGAGATAAGACTGAAAGGCATTCTTATTTTATTCAATTTCAAAATGATTTAAATGAAAAGTATGGATGCATTCCTCTTGTTATCACCCTTAGATGATCATGCCTGTCATGTTTGTATCACATGAGCTCACTTCTGAAGTTGAATACCAATCAATCTTTCAACCCGATGGCATTTGTGACATTTCAACTGTGATCGGGCAACAGGTTCCCATAATTCTAACCTTTCACCTAGAATAGAGATATCATTTTTATTCTGCTCAATGATAGAATCTCGAATCTTTAATTTTGCCACCTCGGCACACCGACTTTACAGAAATTTGGGATGTGATTACCGACTTATTGGAGATGACCATGCATGCATGGTTTTGGAATTGAGGATGGAATGCATGATTATGTTATGTTATGCGTGTTTATGCATGGGTGTAACTAGTGCAAAAATACATATGAATAGGGATATGAACATGCATGCAGCCTATCATGCATGACTATGCGTGAAGTGCATGAATGCAATGCTATCTAGATACTCACTTTGCTAGAATTTTAGAAAAAATTCCACTAATGAAAGATTTCAAAATTAATACGACCATTGATGGACCACTATTTTAATTCAATTCCTCCCTCAACCATTCCTTTCCTCGATGATGGTCCACGTACTTTAGATCCTACGAAGGATCAGATTATGATATGAGTTTGGGATTGACCCAGGCTAGTAAACCCATTAGATTTGTTCAATGCAGGCTTGTGGACTTTAATGTGCACTTTGACATCGAGTATTTTAAAATATGGGCTTCAAGCTATTTTATTACGGGATCAACCCTTAGTTAAAAAGGAGTTGGGCTTGGATTACTGAAAAAATGTTGGCTTGAATTTTTAGGTAATAAGGCCGAGGCTCACTTTTGAAATCTAGGTTTGGCTCTTGTTGACAATCCGGCCTGAATCGAGTTTTTGCTCAAAAAAAGGTCGGGCTTAGGTTTGTTTTTAAAAAAATTGAGTCGAGTTATTTGAAAAGGATTGGACTGACCCATATTTTAAAATACTTAGGCCAAGTGCTTTATTTTTTTTGGAAGGATGGTCATGGACTCATTATTGGGCTTTTCCAGAATAATGGTTAAGTAGTATGCATGTCTCAAATGGATGCAAAATGCAAGACATATTGTAAAGTATCTAAAAACATATATACAAAAGACTATGCGTGGAGAAGGATGTGGTTCCTGTCCCGACCCAGGATAGGTTTGTATATACGGGGTTCTTTAGGGCTCTATCCTAGTTAGGAAAAACTATAGACAAGTATGTGTGGGTAGACTCTATTCCGTATAGACAACAGGTTCCCAGCCTGAACCCTATCTTCACCCAATGAGCTTTAACAAATTTCAAACTGAGTGGTTTACGCGCCCCCAAGGACCTTGTCCTATGAGGACTAACAGTACTGTGCTCCTTTCTAATCCTAAAGGGTGAAACTCGAGTAGAAGGCTAGTGAAAGTGTGTGAATTTATAAGCTTAGCTTAATCCCTCTATGCTCACAAGCATGTCACATGCTTATTCATGATTAATCACATGCTTATTTAAATATCCATGGAAATAAAGTATTTACAATCAATCACATGCTTATTCAAAATATAGAAACAAGATATTTACAATTAACACACTTAATCTAAAAAGTTGGAAATAAAATAATTATAATTAATATTCTTATCTAAAAAATTTGGAAAGAAGATATTTACAATTAGTATTTTTATCTAAAAATTTTGGAAAGAAAATATTTACAATTAATATTCTTATCTAAAAAATTTGGAAAGAAAATATTTACAATTAATATTCTTATCTAAAAAATTTGGAAAGAAAATATTTAAAATTAATATTCTTATTTAAAAAATTTGGAAAGAAAATATTTACAATTAATATTCTTATCTAAAAATTTGGAAAGAAAATATTCACAATTAATATTAAAAATTTGGAAAGAAAATGTTGACCTTATAGGTCACACCCGGTTTTGATAATGACAAATACTTAGGTATTTGATGATTTTCACGTGTTTGTGTAGGCTTTGATGAACATCTTAAGGAATGACACTTGAAGCAATAAGAAGACCCTGAAGACGTGTAATTTGTAATTGTAAATTTAATGTTTATAATATGGGTTTGTAATAGTAACCTAGGCTGTGGTTTGTATTTATCTTACCTGCACATCATGCATATTGGATATATGGAAAATCCAAAATGAGACCATAGGGGCTAAATGACTTTAGGCCAACCTTCGGTCGACTGAAGGTCGATTGACGCCAAATTTTTGGGACTATCTCAAAATGGCCTCAGTAAAGACCCTAGTATGACTATAGGTCCCAGCACTCACACACATATCATATAATATATATGAGTGTTAAATCTGTGCTTAAATTGAATATTTCTAAGCAACCTGAGAGAGCTCAGGCGACCGAACCCTTGGAGTACAAAACTCCTCGGGTGCCCGAAATGTGGTCGAGTCAATAGTTGACCAGGGATCTCAGGCGACCGAACTTTAATGAGCTTATCTTCCTCAGGTGCCCGAACACCTCGAAAGGGACAATTCACCAACTCAGGCGACCGACTATTTTAGTTCAAAAAGGCCCCCGGACAACCGAACACATGGGTTTGGGCCACCGAACATTGGACTGGGCACCCGAAGTCATGAACAAATGCTACTGACTTTAATTCGAGCTGCTGAAGCACTATTCGGGCGACTGAACTGCGTTGAACACCTTTTGTTACTAAGTCAGGTCGGGGCAACCGAACCAAGGTTCAGCCACCCGAATCTCGCCCGGTTAAAATTAGTTTAATTGCGGGTAAATAGGATTATTTCAAGCTAATTGTATTTTAATCATTTGGGACTTTTTTAATTATTCCCATCATATCCAAACAGTTTTATTTTTACCCCTAACTATAAATATGACTTCATTTGCAAGATTAACAAGATTTTAACACATAGATTAGCCAAAATATCCTCTCCTTTGAAAATACATCTTTTGGCTAAATACTCTTAAATCTCTATTCCTTTGATATATTCTGAGATTATATGAACACTTCTAGAGTGCTTAAGATTGCTATAGCTTGTTAGAAACTCCCATTTAAGTGATTGATTGCTACATTTCTTTTGGGGAGTTTTAGCTTAGGTTTATCCCACAGATTTGCTCATTATAAATCTTGTGTGGGGATAAACCAAGTAAGTTTAGGATATTTGCATCTTTATTGCAAGTGTCCAATAGCTTGATTTTTGGTGTGCAAAAATTCTTTCAAACAAGCAAACATTTTCAAACTAGTTTTGTGCATATTACTTTGAAGGAAACTTTCTTAAACTTGTTTGATTATCTGATTCGTATACTTGGAATATTGACGTGCTATTGAAATACCTTGTTTACATTCCAAGATATTGCTTGTGTTGAACACCGTTGAGCATCATACTGATTATATTTTGATTGGGTGTTGATTGCACAAACTAGCATCACTAAGCTTACACTATATCCATGTTATTGACGTGTATATGATTGCGCGTATTGGGTACATATCTGCTTTACATGAAAGCATAATCACTGTACCGGTTACTTTATGAAAAATACTGCTGTATTTCCAAGCAGGGCTTGAAGAGGGAGACTAACCCTGTGAAATAATCTCGGATTAGCTTAGATTTAACTAGGAAAGCTAGGTGCGCCATCCTATTAAGGCGTGTTGGTTGAGGTCAGCCCCTTGAATTGACCTGATTGTATTAGGTGCCGCTCCACCCATTAAGTGAGCCTATAGTGGTAATCCTTGTGCTTGTTAGTCAAGGCGGGGACATATGCAATTTGGCCGAACCTCCATAACACTTCTGGGTGTCATCTCCTTTACTGCTTTATTGTGCATACTTGATTAAATTTCCATTGCAGTTTAAATTCCATTGTATATTTGCATTGATTTATGTTACATGCACTAGATTTACCTTAGGCTTGCGTAATATTGTTGATTAGTGGATTGACCTAGGTAATAAATTTTAAATACCCAATTCACGCCCCCTCTTGGGATTGCACCAAAGTTAACAAAAAATATTTACAATTAATATTCACAAAATGAGGAACAACTAAAAGATTTATTAAATTTGAGATCGGGATAATTTCTAATTAATTACTAGCTCGACTCTCTATCGTCCCCAGTGGAGTCGCCAGGCTGTCATGACGTCTCGGAGTGCAGGTGCCCCGGGGTGGCGAAATAAATTATTTTTTAGATTTTTTAGGAAAAAATAGGAATGAAGTCGCCACTAATCTTTTAATATGGTTAGAACACTTAATTACTCCTCAGTTAAGGGTAGAATGAGTCTGTGTTACTAAAGTTGGGATCAGGAGTTCGATTACGCGAGAGGAAGGTACGAGCACCCCTATGCGCCCGTTCTTACGAACGGCACATAATTAATTATGAAATTATCCCCAAGTAAATTTAAAACGTTTTTAAAATTACTCTCATTTAGTGAATTTTGAAATACCCAATATATATATATATATATATATATATTCCCTCATAATCGAGGTACGTGAAGTTTCAAAAGCTTGTACCCTTTTTATTGCAATCATAAAGATAAAAAATCAAGAAAATATTTTGGAAAAATACACTCCCAAATTTCAAAACCATATAGAATTTTTAGAAGGAAAATACTAGTATAGTAGGTTTTAATATATGTTAATAGGATAATAAGTTAAGATATTAAACTACCACAATACATATAATAATAATAATAATAATAACACATATCTACTAAAATATTATAAATGTCAAAATAAGTAACAAAATACCATAACATAATATATATTAAAATACTAACGATATTATAAAAAGTAATGCCATCTATATAAAAAACTACCTTAATAATTAAACTAAATACAAGCATAATAATTATACCATAATATTCTATATACTATCATACTAAAAAAATAGCAAAATACTAAATATATACCAAGATGCTCAACTTGCCATAATGATGGATACCTTTATATGTAAACATAATAAAACACTAGAATACTAATACTAAATACCTTAAAATACTAATATGAGTATTCATACATTAAACATAACAAATATAATAAAGAAAACTCTAAGTAATTAAAACTGGACATGCATCAATGATGAAAACCCTAAATAGCCCTAAACATATGGATATCAACCAAATGCGCCCTTAAGTAAATAATTACAACAACTATTCTAACTATGTATTAACATGCAATAATAATATTAAAAATTCAAAAAATAAAACGAAATTAAACCTTAAATATCCAAACAAATTCCAACTATAAAAATTCCACAATAAAGACAATTAACTTAAATAATACAACCAAAATTTACCTTGAATACTAAATGTTAAACTAACTATAAAAATCATAAAAGCCTACATACCTGCATATATAAGGAGAAACCAGAAATTAGATATTAGAACAAACCAAAACATGAAAAGAAAAAGGAAAAAAGAAAAAAAAAAAAGGAAAAAAATGCATGCATGTGTGTGTGTGTGTGTTGCTGTGTGCGTGAGTGTGTGCGTGTGGTGTGTGTAGTTACTGTGGGTACTACCAGAGCAAGGGATGTCCAGATCTGTTGTGGCTCTATGAGATGTTGGCCATGGGTTGGCTACCGGAGATGGTGCCCGGAGTTGTAGGGAGGCTGTGGTTGCTGCTTGTTGCCGTGAGTGATGAGGGTTTGTGGCCGGAGCTGCTGGGTGTCGTGAGAGAGGGTTGTGGTTCTGCTGCCTGTGGTTGGTGATGGAATGTGGGGGAGCAGGAGCAAGAAGCTGCTGTGGTGAGCAGGCCAAGGGGGGTGACGGTGTGTAAAATCGTGGGGGAGCAACGGGGTTGCTGGGTTGCTGGACTGTTGTGGCTGAGGTTTGGTGCTCGGCTAGCTGGTATTGGCAGAGGGGTGTGCAGAGGCTACCGGACTGAGGAGTGGCCGTGAGTTGCAGGAGGGCGTGGTTGGCAATAGAGCAGAGGGAGAGAATGAGAGGGGGTTGCTCGGGTCTGAAATAGAGGGAGAGTTAGGGAGAGAGCTCAAAAGGGGAGGCCAAGGAAGTAGGAGATAAGGAAGAGAGACGGGAGAGCAGAGGGTGCGCCGGCTTAGAGAGAAAGGGAAAGCAAGAGAGATTGAGACTTAGGTTTCTTTTTTTCTTTGGTCTCTGCCCCCGGCTTGTGAAGACCCCCAGCTGCTCTCTTATAGGCTTCTTGCCTAAACCCTAAAAAGAGAGCCCCTTGTTTTTTATTTTGTTTTTGCACTTTTTTGTAATAATAATAATAATAACAACAGCAATAATAATAATAATAATAATAATATGGATAATAATAATAATAATAATAATAATAATAATAATAATAATAATGAAAATATAAAAATTAATAATAATAATAATAATAATAATAATAATATAGTAACCCCTTTGTTATATTTGGCTCGGGCAAAAATAGGGTGTCTATATTCGTATTTTTTGAAGGCTTCTAATTTAAGGTGATCTTTTCGGTGATGATGATGATGAATTCTCACAGGGAGGCGATGTCCATGATGGTGTTGGAGTAATGGGCAATTCACTAGATTTATCTTTTTGCTCCTTATTTTAAAAAAAAGGAAAGAAGTTGTACGTACTTCTTTTCTTTAGTGAGCATGAAATGAAAGAATTACCACTAGAGATACATTTAGATGAATAGTGTCAATGAAAGAATTGATGCTTGAAATTTAGGAGTGTTGTCTTGTAGATTTGATTTTTCCGAAGTGTTTGAAAAACATAAAAGCAAGTAAATGGTAAAAGATATGATAAGAGTTTCTCCCTTAGTACATAAAATTTTGTGGGTTCTTCTAAGTGCATTGAATGAATTGGGGTCCCTCATTATCGTCATTTCGCCTTCATTGAATAATGATTGATGCATGATTGGATTTGTTTGTGCATAAGCCCCCCCTACTTGTCTTGTTTCATGTTACTTGATTCATTGCTTCATATGTTGTATGAAATGTTTAAACTTTGGTACAATTAGATGAATAGCATGCTTGAAAGATAATTTTGATATGGCTCTAAGGTTCTTTTGACTATTATGGATTAATTGAGGCTCACATAAGAACCTAAAAAAAGGTTGAGCTAAAAACTCGAAAAGAGTAGTTCATTAGCTTCCAAAGATAGTACACTAATGGATGAATATTCGATAGATTGAGTTCAACAATCAAGATTCTGATGAGACAACTCAAAAAAGGTTAAAGTCATTGCCCATTAGATCAATCATTATGCTATCACAATCAAATACATATTTGATAATGTGAATTAATCATGGGGAATTGCATATTTTTTGTCATGGCTTGTTTCCAATTAATTTTTTTTCAAAAATCATCATGAAGTCACTTGAAAATAGAATTGACATCCGTGGTCTCCAATAAAGAGCTTGCAAGTCAGAAGGTTATAGGATAGCAACTTGAATAGGATCTCTTTAGAAATTATACGTAATTAACTATGAAAAAAAGGAAGCACTTGGTTAATGGTTCAACATTCACGTAATCAAAACATTACATTTGATTGAGAGTCTAGGAAGCTATGCAGGTTCATCTATTCCCTTATTACGACATGTCTCCCAAAAACATAAAAAGTTTTTCTCACCAATGATATAGTGGTTTGTTGCTTATATTAGAGGTTTTCCCCCTGAAAACCTATAGTGGGTTTCTCACTAATAACATAGTGGTTTGTTGCCTATATCAAAGTTTACCTCGCACCCCATCCCCCCCAAAAAAACCTAGAGTAGTTTTCTCACCAATGACACAATGGTATATTGCTTACATTAGAGGTCTACCCCCCACAAATATATAGTCGTTTTCTCACAAATGGCACAATGGTTTTCTCACCATATATTCATCCACTAGTGTAGTGTCTTTGGAAGCTACTAAACCACCCTTACAAGTTTTCAACTCATGCTTCTTTTGTTTTATTTTCTTTTTATTTTTTCTCTTTTTCTTCATTTCATTTCCTTGGTTGTGATAGATGTCACCAATTACCTTCCTTGATATTCATTACTATTGGAATTGGTGTATTCCCAAGAGGGGGGTGAATTGGGTATTTAAAAATTCTTCCTCGGTTAAAGCAGATTCCACAAGCAGTATTACACAAACCTGGGGTCTTTCTATGTAATTACAAACCCAACCAAATACTCAAACAATAAATATAAACATACAAGTGCAGAAAGTAAATTATTGAAAATAAAACTAACACCAAATATGTTCTCGTGGTTCGACCAATATTGCCTACGTCCCCACCTCAGCTCGCAAGCCCGATGATTACCACTATTGCTCATTTAACGAGTGGACCAGCACCTAATACAACACCTTAATAGGATGGTGCACCTAACTTTCCTAACCGGGTCAAAGCCAATCCGGAACTATTCATAGGGCTAGTCTCCCTCTTCTGGTCATATGTCAGGAATACAACAAAATTCAAATAAAATATTTTCTATACAATAACGAGTGCTTCTTTACAAAGCGGATGATGTACACTATGAAGTTCAAATACACTCACACATGATATGAAATATAAGCTCAAGTGAGTATGTGTGATTTTCTCAAAAATACTTTTATGTAAAAGTGTGAGAGATAATAATCATGATAATCTTTGATCTAAATGCAAGATATCTAATAGGTGTTTTTCAAAGATCTGAAACCCAAATAATATATCCTAAAATATTTTGCAAAGAGAAGTGTATGAGATAGTTGGGAATGTGCTTACAAAATATTTATGCAATAAACTCAGTGTAAGCCTTTAAATCTTGCAATGATACTGCAAAGACTCAAGCTAAAAGGAGTAAACCAAACAAATATTTATCGAGGAAAATAATATGGGAAATTCTTTAAAGAGATACTCTCAAAATGATTTTCAAAAGATGAAGTGTGTATGAGAGTGATTGCTTAAAAATATGCCCAAAAGATATATGCTCTCCAAAAGAGATTTTTTCAAATAAAAAATATGCGGGAAAGTATAAAAATGAAGAAGAATCAAAAAAATATTTTGGGAGGATTTTCTCTCTAATCTTGATGTTAAAAATGAGTAATGGAGGGGGATATATAGACTCGGGTTGATTTTTGACCGTTAGGGACATATTAGGGATTTTAGAAATTTTCTAATGAAAAATTAACCCTAATTACTGTAGTAAAATTATGGCAATCCGAGAGTTTTGGTCGCCCGAACCCTAGGTTCGGTCACCTAAGCAGACACATGCAGAAAAGGTAGTTTTTCTTGTTTGGGTGCTTGAGTGAGAGGATTGGTTGGCTGAACCAAGGCGATTTTCCAAAAGACTGTGGTTTGGTCGCTTGGTATCAAGTTCGATTTACCGAACTTGAACATTCGGTAGCCTAAGGTAGTTTTGAACGTGAAAGTTCGGGCTAACGAGTTGGTGGAAAAAGTAAAAATGGATGTTCGGTTGACCGAGGACTATGGTGCCCTTTTCGATTTGGTCGCCCAAAGTTTGGTCAATTGTTTGACCTTTCAATGGTTCGGTCACCTAAGGCAATTTAACTTGCCTAGTTCGGTTGGCCGAAACCCTTGTGATTTAGCCTTTTAAGTTTTGATTTAATTCAATTGATTCTCTTGATAATATATATGATCTTGGGGACTATTTTACGTGTAAGTGCAATGACCTAGGGTCATTCAAAGGTCTTTGAATTTACCAAAAAAATCCAGTGTCGGTCAACCGAAGGGTGCCCTAAGGTCATTCTGTTCCCTATGGTCAATTTACGATCTTGTTGAGCTTATTCATATTAAGCATGTAGAAGCAAATATTGCATACCCCAAATACAAATACCAAATGTGTTGACCTAGTTGGTCATATCTCGGTTTTGTTAATGACAAATACATTTGGTACTAATGTTTGTACTGAGACTTGCATGCAGGTTCACCCAACGTGTGTATTCGAACAAAAAGCTACATCATGATGGCGTATGATGATCACACAGAAGAATGAAGAAAATTGTGTTGTATTTGTAATTATTTTTATGTTCTTCTTTTTGGGATGTAACTTAATTATGGAATGTACCTCAATATGGCTTGTAATAAGTTGCATCATGCATGATAGGTAGGTATGCTCAAATGACCTTAGTTGGACTTTAGGTTCCTACACATAGTGCACTAGGTCCCCAATATCACATAATTTATCAGGGGAATTAACTGGCGTAAAATTGGGCTAAAAGGGCAAAATTTGTGAGTGGTCAGGCGACCGAATCCTTGGTGTTCAAAACACCTCAGGAGCTCGAACCGTGGACTGGTCAACATTTTGACCTAAGTTCGGCAAACCGAACTAAAATACACGTATCGTCCACTGTCGACTGAACCCGTGTCAGGACCTTTCCCACCAACTCGATAGTCCAGACCTCAGCGTTCAAATCATCTTCAGGCGACCAAACTTATGGGTTCAGCAAACCAAACTTCAGACCAGGCATCCAAACCACAGACTTTTTTAGGAATCACCTCATTTAGCAAACAAAGCCTATACCCGGGCACCCAAACCTTGAAAATAACTTTTCAAGTTGTATTTATTCGGGTGACCGAACTGAGGTTTAGGCACTCGAAACTCTCATGTTGTTTTTATTTTTTACCTCAGTAATTTTTAAGCTTGCATTCAAACATATTTTGTGCTTAGTTTATTGAGAACATATTATTGAGGTTGTTTGAATCATCTTGCTAGCATCCTTTAAAACCCTAAACTGATATTGTGATATTTCATACTATGGTTCAAAATTTGCTTAGAAATACACTTTAGATCTTGATTGCTTATCTATACTAGATTGAGTGTTTAACACACATTATTAAGCACTAAGCATATTTACTATCATTTGTGCTTAAGTTATTATTTTAGCAATATTATGGTACATATCTGATTAATTGATAAGTATATTTTCGTGTATGTAAATTTTCATACATTTGTTGTATTCCAAGAATAGGCCTGGAGATGGAGACTATCCCTATGGAATAGTCTCGAATTGGCTTAACCCCAGTTAGGAAAGCTAGGTGCATCATCTTGGTAAGGTGTAGGTTGAAGCCAGCCCCGCTAATTGACCTGGTTGCAACCGGTGCCGCTCCAACCATTAAGTGAGCCATAATGGAATCCTTGTACTAATTGGTGTGCCAAGGTGGGGACGTAGGCAGTATTGGCCGAACCCTGATAACTTATCTGGTCTCAATTTATTTTCCGCACTTTATTTTCTACACCTATATGTTTATGCTTATTGGTTAAATATATGTTTGGGTTTGAAAATTCTTAGACTACCCCTAGGTTGCGTAATACTGATTGTTGGATTAGTTGAACCTAGGCATAAATTTTTAATCTCCAATTTACCCCCCCCTCTTGGGATTACACCAAAGCTAAAAAAAAAAATGCATTTACATTTAAAATAAGTATCTTCTTCTTCTTCCTTTGTTCCTCAAATCATGGAATACACTATACGGTATGATCATTTTGTCCCTCAGGCTTCCATCAATCCTCTCTCATGTGTGTGCTGTATTGTAAACCTGTTCACAAGCTAAATGCACACATAAGATCTTTATGTTTCATCAGCATCAAAATCAGAGATCAGACTAAAAAAGTCAACAATTACTTAATTGGATATTGGGATGTACACCTATTGCCTGCCACAGATTCTTGACATACTATGACATTGGTCTAAAATTATGAAATTGACCTCGTTCAACCAATCTTTGTTCATAACAATATTATTCTTTTAGTATCATTGATGACACTTTCAACTTCAAGATGGTTTTATGGCATAGAGTAAACATAGACTGAGTTTTAGGGCTTAAGAAAGACTGGAAACTAGGCTCAAAAATCAAATTGATGCCCCTTACCCAGGTAATGTAAAGATTCTTATTTAGATGATATTCTAGTGAACTTGACCAAAGTTGTGGCAAGATACCAAAAAGTTGCCTACATACCCATTTTGGGATAAGGTCATTACATAGTTCAGGACTCTAATATCCTGCTTTGACAATTAAATTGAGAAAAAAAAAAAAAAACAAATAAACCATTTTTGTCAGGACTTCTATTAGGACTGTAATGTATGCTGAGAATTACAAGCTAAATAAATGGATTATAAGGCTCAAAACTTACATTAATGAGGGCTTCAAACTTGCCAAGTGATCACCTTTGAGAGGGTTTTTTCAAAATTCTCGTTCCTCAAGTTTCCACATAGCACTTGCTTCTTTTCCATTCTTTTTTTCATTATGAGCTTTCATTTTCATTTTATTTTGCTCATTTATCATTTTACTTATCATTTTCATTTCCTTTTTACTTTTAACATTTTTTACTTTTTCCTTTTCTTCTCACTAACGCCCTCAAAATTTCCCCAGTGTAGGAGGTGATCCTTTAAGGGGTGATCAAGAAATATATGTATATGCTCAATAGGCTTTGCAAAGGATAATGTTATTTAAAATTTCAATAACTAAAATATGGGCTCCCTTTATCTTGGCATTTGTCATTATCTCAATTGGATTGTTATTTACCAAGGACCCCAAACCATAGGTTCTTTTAAGTGAGTGACTAAAGAAGAAGTTGGCTTACTCATTTAGGACATGTGGAAACTTAATTCATCAAGGTTCTTTATGTATATGCTCAATAGGCTTCGCAAAGGATAATGTTGTTTAAAATTTCAATAACTAAAATATGGGCTCCCTTTATCTTGGCATTTGTCATTATCTCAATTGGATTGTTATTTACCAAGGACCCCAAACCATAGGTTCTTTTAAGTGAGTGACTAAAGAAGAAGTTGGCTTACTCATTTAGGACATGTAGAAACTTAATTCATCAAGGTTCTTTAGGATTCACTGATCGACAAAACAAGGGTCATATGTCGTTAGACCAAATATCAATGATTAACACAAACAAAATTGCTCATACACAAGAATATATAGAACAATGTTTTATCCATCAACATGTCAAGCCAAATGTTTAAAGACACAACTATGTCTTATAAAAAACGGTATTCTTCTAGAGACACTATTAATTCCTTTCCTTTGTCTAGGCATGCTCTAGTCTTGTCTTTATTTCTTCTTATCTTGGAATTGTGTGAGTTCATTTATTGGTATTGGTGACTCTTCTTCACAAGATTATATCTAGTGAATTGAGTTGGTTTTTTTTTTTTTTAAATCAAGATCAGGATTAACATCCCTAGATTAGATGAAGTCATTATCCTTACACCTGCAAAAGGACTATCACAACACAATATAGGTAAGATAGCATATATTCATGCAACCTGGCATGCATATGCATAGGGACGTTTTAGAAAGAAAAAAAGAAAAAAAAATGCTTCCTTTTATTAAAATAAATTTGAATTAACATTCTTTTTGTGCGTGGCAAACACCTTTTTCAATTTTTAATAAAATAAAACAAAGAAAAATAAGTTCTAAAACACAAAATTCACTAAAAAAATTACCAACATCATAGATGCTCGACAAAATTTTGAAGACTACCAACTGTTGAGGCACAACTCAGTCCCTACCAAGTATCTTTATTTCTCTACCTCAACAACACCACCTTTGATCTACTAGCCTACAGACTCATCCTTACCATCAAGATCAATCGATTTTGCATCAAGTCTAGACTTTGTTTTTGAATGCCTGATAATTCTCATTTGTGTTACGCACACCACCTAAATGGTATTCACAAGCAGCACTAGGGTCATGCCACTTTGGGTAAGGATTATAAACTCTCATTGATGAGATTAACCTACCAAACAACCCTCGAGTAGTTGTGGGAACAACTTTGCATATGTTATGGGTATAGGTTGAATTTTCTTGCTTTCCCTTTTATCATATAGTTGCTTCTATTTCAATTTCCTTGCTTAGGTTGTAGTAGGGGCAGACTTTATAGTCACCCTCGTAGTTGACAAGTAGAGACCTTACACATTGCCTCTTTTCCTTTCATGCCTTCTTGGACCTTTGAACTTTTGTATTATGATAATCATCATCTTTATTGAGATTTCTAGGTCCTTGTTAATTTATCCTAAATCCTTCCACTTTTTATGCATAACTCAACTATTTCTCCAATCTTGGCTACATCAGTGAAATTTGTAGTTATCCACCCTAACAACCATGTGTAAAATATGTTGGGGAGAATACCAATAAACAGTGCTAGATTTATTGATCTGTAAGGGAAGGTTGAACCTACAAGGACATTTCATTTCACGTATACATGCATTCTTTTGAAGCTTTCCTTCAGTTTCGTCCTCATCCTTTTTAAGGTTATTCTCTTTAGGGCCATTTCCATCACATTCTTGCACTGTTTCAAGAAAAAAATTTCTAGATCAAACCATATTCTAAATCAATCCTTATCCAATTATAGATACCAAATTAAAGGTACTCCTATTAAACTATCTTGGAAATAGTGAATGAATAGCTTGTCATTCTAAGTGTGTGTCACCATTTAACTATAGAACCTAATAAGGTGCGCGTTTAGGCACTTTATTTGATCAAACTTCTCAAATTCTAGCATCTTGAATTTAAGCGGCATGATCACATTGGGCGTCAAATAGAGACTGAATGCATCAGTTGGTCCAAATCTTTTAATCCCCTACATGGCATATAGTCTCTCTTCAATCAGCTCATACTTTATCTACATTTCTAATTCTTGCATGGTTCCTCCAGTGGTTGCAACTATATGAACATGTTTAGTTTATCCCTTTACACTAGATGCTACTTCAAGGGGAACATGTGGATACTATGATGTTAACACATAACACGATTTTTCTATGTTTAGTTTTGACATGATAAGGGTCAAATGAGTTGGCATAGCACCTGGTAAAATGATAGGCTCTCTTTTGAATACATAAGTAGGATTTGATGGCTCCATTCAGATTACCTTTCCTTTATTCATAGTCATAAAAAAATCATCAATTTGTTTATTTTCTCTTAAATCACCCTAGCATCTTAATTGTCTTCTTCTTGGCTCAACTCCAATCCAAGTATTCTCTCCTCCATTTGCTCACCCATCTATTTTTTTTTTAAGGAACATTTGGTAGGCTCGAATGGTGTCTTACCTTTATAATGATTATAACAAGATCAACACTGCCAACAAAGTTCTTTAAGATATATCTTAGGAAAATTTGGATATTTCTTATTTCAAGGTGGGTGCATGATTTCATGAATGACTTATGCCTGAGTGCATGTACGCATGCATAAATGAAAATAATAGTATGCATATAAATGAATAGCTAAAAACTTATCTTGCCTAAAGCTAGTAACATGAGAACTAGTGAATGCATAGGTGCTCTTGCATAATGAGATGGATAATGGAGTAAAATCTTCACTATTCAGAAGATTAAAGGCAAGACTCAAGATTATTTACATGTTAAACGAATAAAGGGATGGTGCTCATGGGTTGAGCATGCAATAAAAGAATTACCACTTGAGATGCTTGAGGCTAAGCATAGGTCATGTCATAGATCAAATATGTATACATACTCACCAAAAGGCAAATGATCACCTTTAAGCATAGATGGATAGTGGTTCTCATGTTGATCATAGACCTATGAGTTCCCCCAAATTGAGCATAAGGGATAGATGCTTAGGGATGGATTGCATGCTTACCAATTAAGCACACATAATTAAATGGTCACATTTAAATATTGCAACATGTTCTCACATTGAGCATCGATTGATGAGTGCCCCATATTGGGCATAAGAGATGGCTACTCATAGGTTTAATTTGGATGGTTGCATACTTACAAATTGAGCATGAAGAGAAAAATGTTTAAAAAGAGATTATTATGCCTAGGCTATGGCATCCTAGCAGATTAAGCAATAGGAATGGTAAAAAATTAAGTATAAGCAAAAGATGCCTTAAACTAGACATGGATGGTGGGATGATGCATATAGAAGGATACTCCAAATTGAGCACAAGCGGATGTTTACAACTAAGGCATGGAGGGTTTGAAGATCATAGATTGAGCATAGAGATATAGATGCTTTTGGAGGGATCATTGAGCATAGATGGTGGTTTGCCAATAGATTTGAGCAAGAGGGATGCTCACAAATTAAGCATACATAGAGATGCCTCAAATTGAGTACAGATATGGATGTTTTCATTTAAACATAAATGGATGCTTGAAAATTAAACATAAAAGGTCTCAAGCGCACAAAAAAGCCTAAAATACATATCCAATTTATCAAAAGAACCTCAAAACTACAATCATCAAAAGAACCTCAAAAAAGGTTGTGCTGAAAACCCGAAAAGGGAGGTTTCGTAGCTTCTAAAGACACTACATTAATGGATAAATATCTAGTGAACTGAGTTTAATAGTCAAGATTCTAGTGAAACAACTCGAGAAAGGTTGAAGTCATTACCCATTAAATCAATCATTAGGTTGTCATAGCCAAATATTGATTTGATAATGCAAATTGATCACTATAGAAATGCATAATTTTATTTCATATCTTGCTTTAATTCAAATAGTTTTCAAAAATCATCATGAAGTCACATGAAAATGAACTGGCATCTAGGTTCTCTAACAAGAAGCTCACACATTAGAAGGTTGTAGGGAAATTTTGAATTTATGTGTAATCCCAAGAGGGGGGGGGGTGAATTGGTTATTTTAAAATCCAGGCCTCTTAAGTCATAATTTTGAAAAACTTACAACCACACATGTACAAACTAGATGAAAAGCAGTTCAACATTTCTCAATTTATCAATTTAATGTGTGACTTTATCAAGAAAACTGAATTTTCCAATTACTTAACATACACAACAAACAGATAACTAAGTACAGGTGGAAATTAAAAGAGTTAAGGGAAATAGAGATGCAAACACGGTTTTTACGTGGTTATGCCAACCCAGCCTACGTCCTCGCCTTGGGTAAACTACCCAAGGATTCCACTATGCTACTCCTTAACTTAGGATGGAGCTTCCCATTACAATCAAATGCTTACAAGAGGTGTAGCTTCCTCCTTCCTGATTCACAACCCAAACCGTTAATACAATAGACAAATATGATTCCTGAAAACTTATATGCTTCTTGACTCACTTTAAAAATGAGCAGCTCGAAAGTTATCCCAAGTATAGGAGTTTAATCTATATTAATTAGCCCAAGGGCCAGATCATATCCTTAAAGAATGCAGTTTAATTTCAAATTTTGTGTAATTCCAAAAGAAAATAAGTTTTAACTTTATGAGTCCAATCCTGCTTTGATAATGACAAATCACTTGGTATTTGACCTGTGTTATTGAGTTTGTGAATGGGATTATAATTTAGAATACACGAACAATAAGCTTTATATGGAGGCCACGAGAAATCTAAAGTACATATCACTTGGCTCAATCCATGGAATTAGAAGAATAAAAAGATAAAGAAGCAAGCTTCAAGTTCAAGATCTTCAATGGGAATGTGTACTTGGAATTGAATGTATTTACATATGTCATATGATATAATTTGAAGCTCAAATATTCCCTAGACTAACCTTAGGACTCATGCATTTCAAGAAAGATACATTTACATTAGTTCTAGGTTGATTATATTTTAAGAGGAAAAAATTTAGAGGCCTCATCAATGAACACCATGGCTTCGTCGATGAAGGCATGAAGGCCACTCGACAATGAACAGTTTTCTCTCATCGATGAAAAAATACTGAGAGACCAAAAAGTTCAAACAGTGCTCTCGTCAACAAACTCATGGCCTCATCAATGAACATACCCATTCGTCGATGAAGGTCACAGCGCAGAACCACGTTCCAGCTCAAATACGGACAGATTAACATTTAATCTTCATGATCCAATAGCCAGAAACTAATCTGATGGCGAGAACATTATTTAAGCTTTCCCAAAACCCTTAAAACACAAGAAGCAAGAGTTTTAGAGACCTAATTTCACATCTTGTGCTAAGTGTGCCTCCGTTCCAAGATTTTGAGAAATGATTTTGCTAAAGGTTTAATATTTGTGATATTCTAGTTTTTTATTTTCATTCAAAGACTTCATATTTTGTTATTGCAAAAACTATTTGATTGAAAATTCTAAGAGCTCCTATATACATATTCTTGAGGGATATTTTTCTGAAAATTATTAAATAAAGTCTTTGATCTTTGGAGTACATATTATATATCTCTATATATGAAGATCATATTGTTGATTTAGATTTTTGGAGCAAAACTAATTTATGGATATTTTTACAAAGATCATCAAGTTGGATTATATCTATGAAGCTGAATAGTCATATCTATATTTATACAAAGATTATAAAAAGGATTCATTGACCACATCGCATAAACTCAGTGAGCTTCATGTTTTATCATATGATTATGCACTAGGATTTATCTTGTACTCACTAGCTTGGTTAGAAGCATTTTGAGTTTTGTAGAAATTGTATTCATTATTTTGTATTTACGGTTCGGGCTATGAACCGGACTTGAGAAGGAAGTTATGCCTCTTGTAAGCAGTAGATTGTAAGGGAAGTTCTATCCCAGTTAAAGGAGCGGTTTTTAAGTGGAATCCTTGAGTGAGTTGCTCAAGGCAAGGAAGTAGGCTGGGGTAGGCTGAACCTTATAAAAATCGAGTTTGTATCTCTCTTACCCTTAGCCCTATTTAGTTTCCGCATAATCTTATTTGGTTGAATATTGTGAATATTTTAAATATATAGCAGGTCTACAAAGTAGTTAGGAAAATTAGGTTGATTGACAAAATTACTCATTAGGTTGATTAATAAATAAAAAAAACATTGAGGTAGTTGTAAGTAGCTTGCAAGTTTGTAATTGATTGTTTTCAAAATTAGAATTTGAAAGACTTAATTTTTAAAATACCCAATTCACCCCCTCTTAGGATAACACCAGAATTCAAATTTGGTATCAGAGTGGGTTTACATAGACTTAATCAATATTTTGTAAAAGATCACAATGGTACATATCGGTGTAACCCCATTTGGTGAAGGACACTAGTCCACTGGACCACCAATTTTTTGCGGTGTAAATTACACCTACTAGAAACGAAGCATGAGTATATATCTTTTAAATGTTGATTGGAAAGTGTGGAGAATAGTTTTTAAAGGAAACCATGTTCCTATGAAAGTAATTGATAAAGTAAATGTACCTAAGACTGAAGATGAGTATACTAATGATGATTGGAAATCTGTTCAAATAAATGCTACTACAATAAACTTTCTATACTATGCACTAGATGTTAATGAGTTTAATAGGGTAATGACCTGTAAAACTACTAAAGAGATATTGGAAAAATTAGAAGTAACATATAAAGACACTAAGGAAGTAAAAGATAGTAGGATAGATATGCTTACTAGTGAATATGAGGCATTTAAAATGACTGCTGATGAGCTATTCAATCCATGTACACTAGATTCACACACACCACGAATTCATTAAATGGTCTTGGTAAATCTTACCCTACTTATGAGTTGATTAGGAAAATCCTTAAGGGACTACCGCCATTTTGGGAAGCTAAAGCTACTGCTATAGCCGAAGGAAGGAATCTGAAAGAGATTTCGGTTGATGAACTAATTGGTACACTCATCACGTATGAGCTAACAATAAATAAGAGGAAAAATAAGTAGAATAAAGCAACGAGAGTTACAACTCTTAAGACATCGTTTAGCAGCTTTAGCGAAGGAAGTGACTCAAAATCAAAAGATGACATGACATTGCTAACAAAGAAGTTTGGAAAGTTCCTAAAGAAGAATAAGAAGTTTAACATAAAATTCCGAAACTTGAAATTAGAAAGAGGAGATTCAAGCAAGAGGAAACAGAAGGAAGATCCGCCAACTTGCTACAATTTTAGAGAGGTTTGACACATTAAGCTTGAATGTCCTAAACTAATGAAAGCCTCCAAGAAAAAGAAGAAGGCTCTAAAAGTCGGTCGGGACACGCACAACACAAGCAGTTTAGACACTGAGTCCAGTGATGATCTGGTAGCCAATCTACGTCTAATAGCACATGATGACCTTGAGGTACAATGATCTTTCTCAGCATCTTCTTATTATTCTAGTGATTCTGAAAACGAAAATAGCATGCTTTTTTATAATGAATTGCAACAAGAATATTTGTACACTCTTAAAATGCTTGAGAATAAAACTAAGAAAATTTATGATTTGAAAGTTAAAGTAAAAGAATTATCAAATCTTATTGAAAAATAGATTGAGTCCCATGCCTTTGAGATAAAAGAAAAGGATTTAGAAATTAAGGAATTGGAAAAAAATTTGAAAGAAAATTCTAAAATTATTCTTAAATTCACAGAGGGCCAGAATAACTTTGAAAGACTTCTTAGGGCACAAAGAAATTCCCTAGATAAAGAAGGACTCGGTTTTAATGGAAAGGAAAATTTGAAACAAAAATATCTTTACATGGGTTACTTTGTAAGAGAATCAAAAGTTTATGCTCCATCAATAGACTCTTATAAATATACCACATGCTTTAAATGTAAAAGTGTTGACTTTGTTGTGATCCCAAGAGGGGGGGGGGGGTGAATTAGGTTTTAAAATATTTCAGCTAATTTAAACATTTACACTGACTCACTACAGTTCATATCCCATTCATAACGCAAACATATATGTAAAATGATTAAGCTATCAGCGCAGATATACATGTGTGCAACATATCTCATTTAAATTAAATGTGTGCACACGAATAATTATAGCAATGAGCAAGCATACACATATGGAAATTAAAGTGTAGTAATTAATTGAGAGAGAGAGAGAGAGAGAGAGAGAGAGAGAGAGAGAGAGAGAGAGAGAGAGAGAGAGAGGGAGAAAGAGAAAGAGTGACACACGATATTTGTTATTGAGGTTCGGCCAAACTAGCCTACGTCCCCACCTTAGGCATACCCCCCAAGGATTACACTTACCCTGCTCAGTTAAATGGGTAGAACAAAAGCCTTTTACATCCTATCCTTACGAGGCGAGGAAATCCCTAGTTCAATTTTCGGGCTGAATCGAACTGATCTCATTTACGGGGCTGAGACTCCCCAGTTCAATTTCCAAGTTGAACCGAACCGGTCTCATTTACGGGCTTGAGACTCCCAAGTTCAATTCCAGGCTGAACCCAACTGATACATGAAAAAATAATTTGTACATATGAAAAAGCTTCTAAATACAAGCATGGATGTACACCGTTAAAGCTTAATACAAACACTCTAGTATGATATGAAATATATGCTCAGTAGAGTAAAGGGTGCTTATCTAAATAAAATGTACAAATAAAATACGTGGATATAAAAATGATTATTATGTTCTCCAACAAAGATTTTTGTAAATAAAAGTATTTGGAGAATCTGGAGTTTAAGTTCAAGAAAATATTTGTGCAATAAATAATTTTCTCCCAACAAAATTTATCAAAGAAATAATCTAGGAGAAAACTTAAGCAATCCTATTAAAAATATTTTTCAGAGATTAAGTGCCTAGTGAGAGTATATGCAAATAAAATGCCCTAAATAAAATACTCTCCTAAAAAATGATTTTGAAATAAATGCATGAAGAGAGTTCGAGAGATTTGTATAAAAGATTTTGCCTCAAAAGAATGATTTAAACAATAAAAATTGGTTTTGGGGGAACTTTGATTAACAAAGGTTTAAAGAGAATTTAGAGTTAATCAAAGTTGCTAATATGGAGTAATGAAGGGGTATTTATAGATTTTACTAAAATTATGACCTTTGGGGACATGCTGGGTATTTTTAAGAATGTTTAATTAAAAGTTAATTACATTTAAGCACTTAAAAAATTTAGAACCCAAGAGGTTCGATCGACCAGATTTGAGGTTCGGTCGACCATCTTACTAAGTTCGGTTGACCAAGGCATTTTTGAAATATAGGTTTGGTCGACTGTCTTAATGCGATTTTTGGAACCTCCAAGGTTTGGTTGACAAGGCTAAGTTCAGTTGACCGAATTTGAACATTCGGTCGAACGAACCATTTTACAACTACAAGTTCGGTCAACCAGGGCATTGGGATTTCCCCACATGCTAATTCGGTCGACTAGAGCATTGGAGTCCATTTTAAATTTTGTTGACCAAATGGTCAACTGTTGACCCTAGGGAGGTTCGGTCGACCGAAGTTACTATGTAGGTTCGAGTTCGGTCGACCAAGTAGTCAAACTGTTGACTATCGCAAGTTCGGTTGGCCAAAGCTTTTATATAGCTTCGGGTTCGGTCGATCAAGGCCATTCAATTTGTACATTTATGTCCAAATTTTTATTTAAAGTCACCCCTATTCGTATAAGTATAATTTCTAAGTTATAGGGGACTTTTCATGTGATGTTTAGGGACCTAAAGTCACTCTATGGTCTATAGGGGTTCCCTACAGTCATTTGGTTCCCTATGGTTAATTTATGATCATTTGAGCATTTAAAACATATCATGCAAGATGTTTGCATTATTACAGACAAAAATAGAAAAATTAAATGCATATACAACTGAAAACATGTATTCTTCTTCTTCTTCTTTTGCTCTTCTGTCTTCATGGAACATGCCAAATAATGTGTTCTTTGAACTCCATCTGGCTTCCATCTCATACCTCTTATGTGTTTGGTAAATTATAACCTGTTCAACCACTAGAAACACACATAAGTGACTTGCAGTTTGTCATTATCAAAACCAGGGATCGGACTCAAAAAGCCAACAAAAAGGATGGGTTATATAAAATTTGATTATCCTTTTAAGAAAAAATATGTTAAAATGAAAAAGGTATGGAGAGTTAAAGGAGATTCAAGAACTAACCCCCATGGATCTAAGAAAAAATGGGTACCAAAAACAGTTACTTAAATGTCTATTGCAGGTGTGCTTGAGATCATCCTCCTCAAAAGATAGATAGTATATGGACAGCGGATGTTCATGACATATGACTAGGGATAAAGCCAAATTCGCATCCATCACACCAAAGGATGGAGGATTTGTCACTTTTGGGGACAATACAAAAGGGAAGATCATAGGAGTAGGTAAAGTTGGTAACGATCCATCACTTACTATAGATGATATTTTACTAGTTGGGGGTCTAAAACATAACTTATTAAGTATAAGTCAACTGTGTGATAAATGTTATAAAGTATCTTTTGAACATGACAAGTGCATTATTGAATATAAAACTAATAACAAAATTCTATTTACTGCTAACTGTCATGAAAATGTATATACCACCAACTTTTATAACTTAACTTCTCAACGTGTGACATGTTTCTCTTCTATGAATGAGATTAGTTGGATTTGGCACAGGAGACTAGGACACGCAAACATAAACTTAATATCTAAACTAGATAAAGGTGACTTAGTTAAGGGATTGCCTAAGATAAAATTCATAAAAGATAAAATCTATGATGCATATCAATTAGGAAAACAAACAAGATCTAGTTTTAAGAAAAAGAAAGTATTCTCTACTACTAGACCACTTCAAATGCTACACTTAAATTTATTTGGTCCAAACCCAATTTATAGGTTAAAAGGAAAATCATACACATTTGTTATCGTTGATGATTATTCTAGATCTACATGGGTACTATTTTTAGGTCACAAAGATGAAGTGTGTAAACAATTTATTAAACTATGCAAGAAAATTCAAAATGAAAAGAGATATGCTATCACTAAAATCCGAAGTGATAGGGGTAGAGAATTTAAAAATCAAGGTGTGGAAGATTACTGTGATTCATTAGGAATATCTCATAACTTTTTAGCTCCTAGAAACCACAACAGAATGGTGTAGTTGAAAGAAAGAATAAGTCTATACATGAAATCGCCAGAACTATGCTTAACGAACATAAACTACCTAAGTACTTCTAGGCTGAGACAGTGAACACCACCTGTTACGTTCTAAATAGGGTCCTGATTGGACCATCTCTAAATAAGACTCATTATGAATTATAGAATGGTCATAGACCAAACATCTCATATTTCCATGTCTTTGGCTGCTAATGCTTTGTACTTAGAAACAATGAACATTTAGGAAAGTTTGATGTGAAATCTGATGAAGGTATTTTTCTAAGATATGCATTACATAGTAAAGCCTATAGGGTATATAATAAACGAACATTAACCATTGTAGAATCCATTCACGTAGTATTTGATGAGTCCAATCCATTTGCTCAAAAGAATGATGAGGATGAAATTGAGATTAACAAGGAATTTGAAAAATTATCGATTGAAGATGATTCAGACAAGAGAAATGAAGTTAAGGAAACATCTTCTAAAAATAATCAAGTAGAAAAAGAGGTTAATGAAATACCTTGAGAATGGAAGTACATATAGAATCATTCTATAGATCAAATTATAGAAGAACCATCACGTGGAGTAACTACACGATCCTCACTTTGAAATAAGATTAATCATTTTGCTTTCTTATCACAATAAGAACCTAAGAATTTGAGTGAAGCAATTGAAGATGAATCATGGGTAATATCTATGCAAGAAGAATTAAACTAGTTTGAGAGAAATAAAGTCTGGACATTAGTTCCTAGACCTGAGGATAAGGACAATTATTGGAACAAAATGGATATATAAAAACAAGAAAATGAACATGGAATAGTGGTAAGAAATAAGGTAAGACTAGTAGCTCAGGGATATAATCAGGAGGAAGGAATAGATTTTGAGAAAACCTTTGCACCTGTAGTTAGAATGGAAGCCATTCGAATGCTGTTAGCTTATGTAGCTTTTAAGAATTTCAAACTGTATCAAATGGATGTTCAAAAGCGTATTTTTAAATGGCTACATAAGTGAAGAAGTATATGTAGAACAACCCCTAGGTTTTGAAAACCATAAGCATCCAAATTACTATTATAGACTAACTAAAGCCTTGTATGGTTTAAAGCAAACTCCTAAAGTTTGGTATGAAAGGCTAAGCAGTTTTCTACTGAAAAAATAGATTTACTAGAGGAAATATTGACATAACACTCTTCATAAAAGCTAAAAATGAAAATTTGCTCCTAGTACAAATATACGTAGATGATATCATATTTGAAGCAACAAATGAAAAGTTGTGTAATGAGGTTGCAAAGTGTATGAAATATGAATTTGAGATGAGCATGATGGGAGAACTTAACTTCTTCCTAAGACTTCAGATCAAACAAACAAAACATGGAATCTTTATAAATCAACCAAACTATATTGGAGACTTGCTCAAAAGGTTTAATATGGAAGATGGTAAAATTCTAGGAACACCTATGAGCTCTTCTTTAAAAATAGACAAAGAAGAACAAGGTATACCAATAGATGTTAAGCTCTATCGTGGGATGATTGGCAACTTACTATATCTGACTATCAGAGGGCCTGACATAATGTTTAGCATATGTTTATGTGCAAGATTTCAGGCTGTACCTAAAGAGTCCCATTTATTAGCTGTCGAAAGAATACTTAGATACCTAATTGGAACCATTGAACTTGGATTATGGTATCCTAATTATACCTCCTTTGAGATTATCAGCTATTCGGATGTTGATTTTTCCGATAGTAAAGTGGATAGAAAAAGTACGAGCAGCACATGTCACTTATTAGAACATTCTTTAGTATCTTGGTTTTCAAAGAAGCAAAATTCAGTTGCTCTTTTCATAGCCGAGGCAGAATATATAGCGGCTAGAAGTTGTTTTACTCAAACGCTTTACATGAAATTACATGAAAAAACAACTTATGGATTTTGGATTACACTATGACATAGTTCCTATAAAATGCGACAATACAAGTGCAATAAATATCTCAAAGAATCCTATATCACATTCACGAACTAAACACATAGAAGTTAGACATCATTTTCTTCATGACTATGTGCAAAAAGGAGATGTGACACTTGAGTTTGTATGTACAGATGAACAATGAATAGACATATTCACGAAACCACTTACAGAGGAAAAGTTTATCCAAATTAGACGTGAATTAGGTTTGATGCATAGTTGAGAAGTTTCCTAGAGTTATATTAGACTACATAACTAAAGGGGAGCAACTTAAATTAGAATTCACATTTGGTTAAAATTTTCACATTTGGCAATTTTTATTTTTATTTTTTACATTTGGTGTTAACCTTAAAGAATGGTTATTGCATGTTAAATTTTTATGGATACATCGCACATGTTGATGCTCACATAAGCTTCTGGACTTTAATGGACTGATTTGCTTTTCCATGTCCTTGTAAATTGAAAAACTGTGTATGTTCACATTGAAATTTGATTCAACAACTCAGATATACCTTAAAAAGGGGGAGAAGTAAATTAAGTACAACAAGGAGATATATTCCACAGTACAATTTTAAAACATACAGGTTGAAATGTATTTTGATCCCAAAGCTGAGATATATTTACGTGAGTACAACTTGTTTTATACCTTTTTTTTTTTTTTTTTTTTCTGTCAAAAGGGGGAGAAATTAGTAAGCAAAAATAGTTTTTCTTTTAAAAGAAAGGGGGAGATTTTTCAAAAAATCAAAAAGGGAGAAGTTGTACTAGCAAAAATATTGCATATTCTACAAAATGTACAAACTTCATTGTGTGTAAACTACATTGCTATATTGCTGAATTCTAAATTATGCATTATATTAGGGGGAGCCATGTTAGGCGTAACCCCATTTTTGCTCGTGTGTCTGTCATCATCAAAAAGGATGAGATTGTTGACTTTATGAGTCCAATCCTATTTTGATAATGACAAATCACTTGGTATTTGACATGTGCAATTGAGTTTTTGAACAAAATTATAATTTAGAATGCACGAACGATAGGCTTTATATGGAAGCCATGAGGAATCTAAAGTACATATCACTTGACTCAATCCATGGAACTGGAAGAATAAAAGGATGAAGAAGCAAGCTCTAAGTTCATGATCTTCAATGGGAATGGGTATTTAGAATTGAATGTATTTACATATGTCATATGATACAATTTGAAGCTCAAATATTTCCTAGACTGACCTTAGGACTCATGCATTTCATGAAAGATACATTTACATTAGTTCTAGGTTGAATAAATTTTTAGAGGCAAAATTTTAGAGGCCTCATCAACGAAACCCATGGCCTCGTTGACAAAAGCATGAAGGCCACTCGTCAATGAACAGTTTTCTCTCGTCGACGAAAAAACACCAAGAGCCCAAAAAGTTCAGACAGTGCTCTCAAAGACAAACTCATGGCATCGTTGATGAACGAGTGTTGTACACTCGTCGACAAATGTACCCATCATTGACGAAGGGGCGTAGAACGACGTTCCAATGCATATACAGACAGATTAACGTTTAATCTCCATGATCCAATGGCCAGAAACTAATCTAATGGCGAGAACATCATTTAAGCTTTCCCAAAACCCTAAAAACACAAGAAGCAAGATTTTTAGAGACCTAATTTCACATCTTGTGCTAAGTGTGCCTCCATTCCAAGATTTTGCCAACACTCTACTGCATCCATACTCTTTGGGCAAATCATCTGAGCTTTTCAAAGGGATTTCATCTACACATCTTGCAAGCAATCCTTGGTGATTGAGGTTTGATAAATAAGTGATTGGTTTGTAGTTCCAATATATAAATATACCTCAAAGATTTTTCATCTCTCATACTCAAATATCTACTATTTTTATTGAGAAGAAAAATCCTTGTGTTATTACTTGAAAAATATATTTGAGAAAGGATTTTTTTAAAGGTTGAATATTTGTGATATTCCAGTTTTTTATTTTCATTCAAAGGCTTGGTATTTTGTTATAGAAAAAACTATTTGATTGAAAATTCTAAGAGCTCCTAAATACATATTCTCGAGGGATATTTTTTGAAAATTATTAAATAAAGTCTTTGATCTTTGGAGCACATATTATATATATATATATATATATATATATATATATGTGTGTGTGTGTGTTGATTTAGATTTTTGGGGCAAAACTAATTTACGAATATTTTTACAAATATCATCAAGTCGGATTAAATCTTTGAAGTTGAATTGTCATATCTATATTTATACAAAGATTATAAAAAGGATTCACTGACCACATTGCATAAACTCAGTGAGCTTCATGTTTTATCATATGATTATGTACTAGGATTTATCTTGTACTCACTGGCTTCGTTAAAAGCATTTTGAGTTTTGTAGAAATTGTATTTATTATTTTGTATTCACAGTTCAGGCTGTGAACTAGGGTTAAGGAGGAAGCTACACCTCTTGTAAGCAGCAAATTGTAAGGGAAGCTCCATATGAGTTAAAGGAGTGGTTTTTTAGTGGAATCCTTGAGTGGGTTGCTCAAGGCGAGGACGTAGGCTAGGGTAGGCCGAACCTCGTAAAAATCGAGTTTGCGTGTCTCTTTCCCTTACCTCCATTTAATTTCTGCATTCTTATTTGGGTGAGTATTGTTAATATTTTAAATATATAGTAGGTCTACAAAGTAATTAGGTAAATTAGGTTGATTGACAAAATCATTCATTAGGTTGATTAATTGAAAAAAAAAAAAAAGAAGACATTGAGGCAGTTGTATGTAGTTTGCAAGTTTGTAATTGATAGTTTTCAAAATTAGAAGTTGAAAGACTTTACTTTTAAAATATCCAATTCACCCCCCCCCCCTCTTGAGATAACACTGGAATTCACAATAAGAAAACAAAGTTTTACTGAAGAAAGTTCTGATTCAGTTTCTTGGATTTTTGAGATTTTTGTGATGAAATTAAAACAATGCATAAAATTAATGGCAAGAAATGGGAAATAGGAACAATAAAATAGACAACAACAAAATTAGTTGTGAAAGATAATCCTACATTTAACCATTTAGACAAGAAATAAAACCTATGTTTGAAATTTTAGAAAATGCTTAAAAAAATGAAACTTTATCATGTAACTGAAACATTCAACCTTAAAATCTTCAATCAACCACTAACGCAACCAAAATTAAATTTTTAACAAAATCAAGAACTTAACAAAATGTAAATTAAAACTACACTTTAGTAATAACTAGATAGAAATTAAAAATTCCAAAACTTAAATTAAAACACAATTAAATTCAGAGAGAGAGAGAGAGAGAGAGAGAGAGAGAGAGAGAGAGAAATGGAACAAAACTTTATCTAATAAAAATATTCTCAAATTAAAGAACTAACTTAAATCCAATCTTTGAATTGAAATAAAAAAAATTCTTAAAATAAATTTATTCTAACACTATTGAATCCAGGGAGAGAGAGAGAGAGAGATGGAAGAACGAAACACAGGTCATGAGAGAGAGTTGATGCTTCTGCTATTTGCTACCCTCAGGTCCCCCTTATTGCGTTGATGGTGCTGCCTTAATGCCTCCCAAACGCTACCATAACCTCCTCCAAAGCAAAAGCTACTCTAAAAGAAAACTAAAAAACAAAACAAAACCCTAAAGAAAGCCTCCCCCGAATACCCTAGCTACCCTTCCTTTTTAAAAACCGCCCTAGCCCCTTTTATTCACTAAAATGCCCCCAGAAGCAACCCCCTAGCACATGGCTTCTCCCACTAGCATGGGAGGGTCACATCAAAGTGCTTTGAACCACTCTTTTTTTTTTTCTTTCCCTTTTGAGTTGTTGCCCAGCCCTTGCTGTCTTGACGCATGGGTTGCCTTCTCACATGGCTTCAGCCCAGCTACTACACTCCAACACGACCCATCTCACGTATTGAAGCCCACGGCTACCCCCAAAAGAACCCATCACATACATGGCCTTTATTTCATGGTTCATTCATGTGGAGAACCCACGTCTTCACTTAACTTCATGCACGCATAGCTCACATCAAGCCCAGCTTATGGCCTTTATTTCATGCGTTCTAGCCGAAATATAAATCTCATAGCTGGTCTTCGATATTTGGCTTCATACACACTACCTTGGTTTGGAATCCAGCTCATGTACATGACTTACGTATACGCTAATACATTTTTTAATTTTGGCTTCTAAAAATTATCTTTGACGCATAATCTCATTTAATGCTCACATACACAACTCCTCTTCATGCTCACGACCCGTGTACATTCTAATCTCGGGTTTTGTAACGACCCAAAAATTCATACTACTTTTTTTTGTGCTGTAAACCATATTACTCTGATACCCCTGCAATATCTATTATAGCCTCTCAATCCAAAGTGGGCACCGAGGAATCCCTATTCATAAGACAATTCACCTATGCAGCGGAAAACATAAAATCATTTAACTATAAATACAATACCAGAATTCAGTATTTTCCCAAAACATATATGTGCATCACTCCAGTATTCACCACTAGATCAACCAGTATTTACACAAAAACACATCTCCTGGCATACACTTACCCTACAAATAAGGCAGTATAAGATCCCCTCTATCTCTGAGTATGATATGCTCGTCTAACTGGATCACCTGAAATATTTTAAATTACTGGGATGAGACAACTCTCAGTAAGACGAAATATGCTATTACCAAAGTGTGGTAGCTGAGTTTACAAGAATAATATACAGTTAAACAACTGAAAATAATATAGCATGCAAAATAATATACTATATAAATTACACCTATGTAGCTTAAAATACAACTGCAATATCTTATTTTTCTATTTAATCATACTTCTAATAAATATAAATGTATCAGCTATTAATTTATATATATATATATATATATATATATAATTGTGAAAACTTCCCTGAATGGTTGTATCTCATGATTTAACCCCTCATGACAGGGTTGTGCAACCTGTAGGCAGGACTTAACACTGGTTGGCCTACCACGATAAGTCAACTGAAACCTCTATTGTCAGATCGGCCGCCTCAACCCAGACTACTGGGGAGAATGCAATCTCTCCCAAGGCACGGTTGACTACTTATAAAATCCACACACTATCTGAGATATATGGTTGCACTCTGATCTGAATAACTGCGGTACCGTGCTCTGAATCTGAACTGATCCATCATGGTCTGATACTCTATAATACTAATTTATATTTATCTTACTATTTTACCATGATTATGCTAAATTGTAATAACCCTAACATTATAAACGTTGATCTAAATAAACTAGAATATCTGAATTGAATATATTGTAATATCTGAACTGAATAAATTGTAATATCTGAACGTTATGGTTCTATAATCTAAATATCATAGTATTCTAAAAACACTGTAAAATATCTTTCTGTGGGTATACTGTAAATCAAGATTTTATAAATTTTGTGAAACATATTTCTGTACTTATATACTGAAAATCATGACACTATGCAAACTATGCAAATTTTGTACTGAACTGTTATTTACTCATGCCACACAATTAAATAAGTAAAACTCATGTACTATAATTTATGAAACTATATATTATTTATTCTGGAAAAAATCCCTATTCTACTACTATATTTCACTAATAAAAATTTCTAATTTTTCTAGCATAACATACTTCCTTTACCGGGCTAACTGAACTTGTCTATCGATCACTAAGTCACGCCCACAACGTTCATAACTCCAAATCTTGAAATTATGCACATATATCTCCTAATCAGTCAACTGAATATCTAGAATAATTATCATACTCAAATTTACTAAACTATGAACTATTTATCATTTTAGTTGGGTTCCTGGTAAAACACCCACTAGGGTCCTTAGCCTTCCTGCTATATACACACCAAACCTTGCATTTCACGAATTCCTAATTCCTCAGTTCAATCCCTAGAATCACATACACAATCTTAAACCTACACCTTTGATAAATTAAATAAACTAACCAGAAACACCCAAATAATACTCTTACGTCAATTTTGGGTTAGTGCTATGGAACCCCAAACTGAAATTCCAATCTGCCTAGATTGTAGAGAATCTCGCCAAGAACCTCGTGGTGGCTCCTAATCATCGATTCGGGCTTCAAACGGAGTAGAATTTTAAAGAAAAGGGGAAGAGGGTTCGCAAGTATTAAGAGAGAGAGAGAGAGAGAGAGAGAGAGAGAGAGAGAGAGAGAGAGAGAGAGAGAGAAGTAAATTTTATACCTTCAGCACTGTCAAAGAAAATCGTCGTCGGCTTTCTATGCTTCTCAAAAAACTATCGCCCATTTTCTATTTAACCAGATAAAAAATTATCGTTTACCCTTTACTCGACCGCGGTAATTTACCAAAACCGTCATCTGTTTTCTCCTACCTTAGCTAAAAATCCATTTTTTCATTATTTTATTTTATTATTATATTTCCACTACATTCTCCCCTCCTTATAAAATTTCATCCTCGAAATTTGCTATCTGTGCTATACACCATCCTCTGAGGAAAATTTACTACTTATTTTATTAATTACCCTCACTTATGGTGGAGAAATACCATGGTTACAATTATGGTTTTGGAAGTTTAAAAGTATATACATAAAATAAAATTCTCCCAAGACCCAAAAACACTACCTATACTATATTCTAAAATATAACTCATTCATACATTATTCCGCTCTGTATATAATAAAACAAGACTATATTTACTTTACTTGTATTATTACTATTTTTTTTCTGTCTATTATGGGTCCCCACTAAATAGATGTGGGTATTTTCGTCATATCTCCCCTAATTCCCACAAGGCTTCCTTCATTGCATGATTCCTCCATATTACTTTTACTAGTGGAATTTTCTTAGGGCGCAACTCCTGTTCTTTTCTGTTTAGAATTTGTACTGGTGTTTCCTCATATGTTAAAGTATTTCTAAGCTCCATCACTTCATAACTGATCACATGGGAGGGATCTGGGACGTATTTCCTCGGTATGCAAACATGGAGTACGTCATGAATCTTGGATAGAGTTGGTGATAAGGCTAGCATGTAAGTGACTGGACCCACTCTCTTGAGTATCTCAAATGGGCCAATAAACCTAGGGCTCAGCTTACTCTTCTTTCCAAACCTCATAGATCTTTTCAGTGGTGCTACTCTAAAAAATGCCTGATATCGTACATCAAATTCTAAATTTCAGTGGTGAGTATCTACGTAGCTTCTCTGCTGACTCTGAGCTGCACTAATTTTTTCTTTAATATGTTAGACTTTAACATATGCTTACTGCACCAACTCTAGTCCCAAAACTCACCTCTCACCCATTTCATCTTCATATAGTGGAGAACGACACCTTCTACCATCTAATGCATAGTATGGTGCCATTTCGATACTGGTCTAGTAGCTGTTATTATACGTGAACTCTACTAGCGACATATACTAAGTCCAACTGCCCCTAAAATCCAACACACATGCTCGCAGCATATCCTCAAGTATCAGGATTGTCCCCACTGTCTGCTCATCAGTGTGAGGATGAAAAGTTGCACTGAATAATAACTGAGACCCTAAAGCTTCCTGCAAACTTATCCAAAATCATGATGTAAATTGTCAGTGTCGGTTTAAAACTATAGATACTGGCACTCCATGGGGTCGAACTATCTCCTCAATGTATAACTCTGCCAGTCTGTTCATAGAGTAGTTGATCTTAACCAGGAGAAAATGAGTGGTCTTCATCAATCAATCAACGAGCACCCAAATTGCATTTTGTCCATGTAGTACCAGCGGTAACCCTATGATGAAGTCCATAGATATATGATCCCATTTCCGTTCAGGGATGTAGAGTGGCTGTAACTATCCCACTGGTCTCTAGTGCTTAGTATTTTCCTACTAGCCCTTCAAAGATTGCTTCACAAATTCAGCTATTTCCCTCTTCATACCGCTCCACCAGAAAGATTCTCGGAGATCCCGATACATCTTAGTATTTCCTAGATTCACAGTGTAAATGGATCTATGTGGCTCCTCTAGAATAGCCTTCCAAATCCTAGCATCTGTAGGTACGCACAGCCTAGTAAAGAACCTCAGAGCTCCATCATCTGAAATACTGAACTCCCCTTATCCGTCTTGCACTTTATCTATCAGCTCTACCAATTCAGTGTCATTCCTCTGAGCAGTGATTACGCGCAAAAGTTGTGTAATTTTGCATTTAAATTCATGTATTAAAGATTATAATCTTAATTAAATGCCCAATTTTGTCTAATATTTTAGTCATTGAGCTCACCCAATAATTTTAAGATAATTACCATATTTGTTGCCCAACATTTATGGACACTCGTGCTTTATTATTGTAGGATAATTTTTGGACATTAAATTTGAAATTAGAATGTATGCGGGTCGTGAGCATGTAAAGGTGCCATGTATATGAGCATTAAATGAGATTACGTGTCAAAGATAATTTTTGGAAGAGAGGCCATTTTCGACACTATTTCGTAATCTGGGCATAAGTTTCACGTCCGAGTTTCGATTGAGATAAATCAAAATGCTGTGGAAAGCCGAGGAAATTATCTACAAATTTCTTATTTTGATCTTTGATAATTATGGGCTATAGGAAGGTCAAAATCAAGCTTGTGCGCTAAAAAAAAATGGAAGAAACAAGAAAAGAAAAGAAAAGAAAAAAATAATAATAAAAGATGATTTGACCCGGCCATGCTGCCGGCTCCTCTTGGTGGGCGTGCGCTAGAGACATACTGAGGAAATACAAAGAAAAAGAAAGAAAAGAGAAAAGAAAGGAAAGAAAGGAAAGAATTTGGAAGAGTCAAAGAAAGGAGGATTATTCTAGGGCTTCTTGGGGAGGCCGCACCACACACAGAGAGGATATATAATATATTTTTTTGGGGAGACAAAAGGAAGCCGAACTGGGGAGCAGCTGCAGCTCTAGGGAGGAATTATTTTTGGGACACACGCATAGGAGGCCAAGAGGAGCAGTTGGGAGGTTTCCTTTTGGGGTGATGCGCAGCCACAACACACGAACAACAAGGGTGGGTTGCAGTACGCTGAAAAGTTAAGATCTTTTCGGGAACAGGAAAGCAGCTTGCGATGATGGTGTTGTGGTTGTTGTTTTGTCTTCTACTCTCCAAATAAAAGAAAGCACAGTGAAATTGTTTATGTTTGATTTAATTTTCAGCATGAACTAATTTTTGTATTATAGAAAAACGATGTAACCCAGTTTTAAACTATGCCTGCTCTTCGATGCTAATCTGAAGTAGTTTTCTTTAATGTTTGTCTGAGTTATTCTACGCTTAATGCTTTTAATTAACTGGCCATTAATTAGATGATGTTTTTCTTGTGATTTTCTACCGAAAGGGGGAATTATAGGATAGATCTTGGATAGTTCAGCGTAGGTGAATATAAAGATTGAAAGACTTGTATGAACTTACGTAACATTAAAAAAATAGAGGGTCTTATTGCATTCTTGCATTATTAATTTGCATATTCTTATGTTAAATAATAAAAAGAAAAAAAGGTTCTGATTGACTATCGAAAGAGGCTTTTGGAAAAATTGGAGATTTGCTAACAAACAGAGAAAACAAAGTCGAATTAGCTAGATAAGTAAAGCACAGTGATAAACTAGGTAAAATTGGTTTCCTAGAAGTTTTCACCCTGATTAATTTGATACATCGCAATATAGTTTTATTTTCCCTTGAATAGTTTATTTAAAGTAGTCTTATTTCACTTTTGCATTCTAAAATTATTAATTTTTCTAAATAAAATCAAGATTAGTATAATTTTGGTACTTGGTAAAATTAAGACACCAATCCCTAAGAACGATACTTTTCACATCACTATATTATAAAATTATGAAACAATGCACTTGCAATTTTGTACCGATCAAGTTTTTGGCGCCGTTGCTAAGAAATGAGTTTTTTTTTTTTTTTTTTTTCCAATATCGATACAAAGTAAACTTGGTTTTAATTTAGAATTTCATTTTTATTTTGCTTATTTTATTTTATTGCATTTTATTTTTCTATTCTTCTTCAGGTGTATTTTTTATGTTGGATGCGCCATGCTAGAACCCGTGACATTACTCCTATTGATCCAGAGATTGAAAGACAATTAGAGCACTAAGGAGAAAGAGGGTAGTAGCCATGGAGAATGGACAAGATAATGTATAGCCACATGCCTTGAAGGATTATGTACTGCCAGTTGTGAATGACAACTATTTGGGTATCAGACGCTAGCCCATTAATGCCAACAATTTTGAGCTCAAACCTGCATTAATCACATGGTGCAGCAGGCCCAATTCAGTGGATCACCACTTGATGATCCCAATATCCATCTAGCAATGTTTCTAGAGATTTGTGACACTATAAAGATTAATGGTGTTACTGAAGACACCATTAGACTGAAACTGTTCCCTTTTTCTTTGAGGGACAAGGTAAGAGGTTGGCTACAATCTTTACAACCGGAGAGCATCACTAGTTGGCAGGATATGATAGAAAAATTTGTGGCTAAATTCTTTCCACCTGCAAAAACAACTCAACTTAGGAGTGAGATTGGTCAATTCAAGAAACATGATTTTGAATCACTTTATGAAGCATGGGAAAGGTATAAGGATTTAATTTGACGCTACCTATAACATGGATTCCCGGATTGGTTGTAGATTCAGATGTTCTATAATGGGTTAAATAGGTAAACTTGGACTTTAGTTGATGTTGCGTCTAGGGGAAATTTGATGTCAAAGACACTTGAGGGTGCTACTATTCTTTTGGAAGAAATGACCTCAAATAACTATCTATGGCCACCCGAAATAACTATGGCTAAGAAGGTTGTTGGGATGCATGAATTGGAGCCATTTGCTGCACTTTTAGCTCAAGTTGCTTCTCTATCCCATCAAATTTTAGCTTTGACAACCCAAAGGATACCAAAAGGTGCAGAATATGTGGCAGCTACAAGTAGGATAGATTTGAGCAATGAATCGAGTCAAGAACAGGTTCAATACATCAATAATCGGAACTACAACTATCGTGGTAATCCTTTGCCACAATACTACCATCCAGGCCTTCGAAATAATGAGAATCTGTTTTATGGAAATACAAAGAATGTGCTGCAACCTCCTCCAGGATTTGATAGTCAACAAAGCGAGAAGAAGATGTCACTTGAGGATGCCATGATATCCTTTTTTGAGGATACAACAGTAAGGTTTAAAAAGACAGATTCATGGCTGGATAACATTGAGACTCATTATAGCAACATAGGAGCCGCCATGAAGAATCTTGAAATGCAAATTAGGCAACTAGCCACGACCATAAATTCCCAACAAAGAGGAACTTTTCCTAGCAACATAGAAGTGAATCCAAAGGAACAATGCAAGGCCATCACACTTAGGAGTGGAAGAGAAATTGAGAGATCACCATCAAAGGAAACCATGTCCATCCTTACAGCTAAAAATAATGGCCGAAGCAAGAATAAAGTGGAAGAAGAGGAGATTGTGGATGATACAGGAGCAGAGACTGACACGCCACCAGAAATTTCATTTCTTGACAATCCTCCTATTCTCTCTACACCACTTCCTTATCCTCAATGTTTTCAAAAACAAAAATTAGATAAGCAATTTTCTAAGTTTTTGGATATTTTTAAGAAAATTCATATAAATATTTCTTTTGCAGATGCCTTGGAACAAATGCCAAACTCTATCAAATTTCTAAAGGACATCATTTCAAAGAAAATAAGGTTGGAGGAGTTCAAAATAGTGAATCTAACAAAGGAATGCAGCGCTATTCTTCAAAAGAAATTACCTCAAAAATTAAAAGATCTAGAGAGTTTCACTTTGTCTTGCACTATTGGAAATTCATTTTTTGATAAAGTTTTATGTGATCTTCGTGCTAGCATTAATCTTATGGCACTCTCTATTTGTAGGAAATTGGTACTTGGAGAGATGAAACAAACAACCATTTCTTTGCAACTAGCAGATGGATCCATTAAAAATCCATGTGGAGTCATAGAAAACGTATTGGTAAAGGTGGATAAATTTATTTTCCCTATTGAATTTGTGGTGTTAGATATGGAGGAAGACCAAGAAGTTCCACTTATTATTTTCTGACCATTCTTGGCCACTGGAAGGGCTTTAATTGTTGTTTAAAAGGGTGAGTTAACATTAAGAGTGGACAAGGAAGAGGTTATGTTCAACATCTACCAAGACATGAGATTCCTAGAAGATCCAAGCACTTGCTTTTGGGTAGATGTCATTTAGCATTGTGTAGAAGAAGCCTTTCAAGAAGATGTACTAGCTGATCACCTAGGACGATCCTTGCAGTAGATTACAACACAGCAACATGTGGGGAAGCTAGAACCTATGGTAGCAGAGGCGGATTCTGTAATCTCTAAAGAAAAGACGCAATAACCTATATCTCTAGAGTTGAAGAAATTCCCTAAGCATCTTCGCTATGTGTTCTCAGGTTATGCGTATGCAAATGAAAAAATCTACAAAGAGTGGACGAAGAAGTGGCATGACAAACAGATTCTTAGGTGTGAGTTTGCTCCAGGACAGACAGGTTCTACTCTTCAACTCATGATTAAAACTCTTAATAGGCAAGTTAAGGTCAAGATGGACAAGTCCTTATACAATTGACAAAGTTTTCCCTTTTGGAGCAATAGACTTGAAGGACAAGATAGGGAATATATTCAGAGTTAATGGTCAAATATTGAAGCACTACTATGGAGAACAAATTGAGAGGAACTGTGCATTTATTCCTCCTGGAGATCCTTGTTGATGAAGCTTCAAAAGTCTGGCTGGAGACGTTAAAACAAGCACTTGTGGGACTTTATCTTTATTACTTCATTTATTTATCTATTCACTTTTGAATAATTTAGATTTTTTATGCAGGTTTCTTTGGCACGAGTACAGAGTAGAAAATTTAATTCTTTAATGGATTCACCAAGAAGCCAAGGAAGTTCCTTTCTTTTCTTCAATCTTTCTCATCTTTGAATAACATAAAAAAAAAAATGTGTGAATGTGGATGATTAGGCCATGATTGACACTGTCTTATACCCTTCACATACTTGCATATAACCTAGGAGTACACACTTGGGTCATTTTTCTCTCTATATGGCTAAACTAGGAATTGTAACTCTATAAAGGTTGATTGGTAGCTCATTTGTGTTAATCTGGCTATATAAAATCTTGTATCTACTTGGTATCTCTTGAGGCTAAAAAATTACACATTCACATGACTTGTAGCACTTAGGGTTCCTTGTAAGCACCGAGAGAGCGCCCGCAGCAACTTTGACACCTTGTGATATTGTTGAGCCATTTATTGTTCTTTTAAATTTTTGACGTCAACTCACAGTTCATGAAACTCATCTTTCCCTATTTTTTCTAGATATTCTTTGTACAATAGTCTTGGTTTTTGAATTGCTAGCCTAGAGGTGACATCTAGTAGAGAGATAGAAAACTAGGTCTTGTAGCCTACTCAAGATGTGAAGGCCGAGTCACCCCTAGAAATAGACTTATTTCATGGACTCTTGTTTGAGCTTAATGCACATAGGTGGTATGAAAACAATGAAAGAAGTGTTATGACTATCCTAACTGACCATGAAAAGAAAGAAATTGAAAAATGAGCAGAAGAAAGAAAAAGAGCAATAGAAATACCCCAGAAGAGGTGAAAGATTAATACATACTCCACACAACTACAACAAAAGTCAGGGACATGACACATGTTCTCCACATATGAAGACTCTTCACCCGCCTAATGCCTCCGATGTATTCACACCTAGCTTTTGAATAAGTTGATCTAGGGTGGTCTTGGTTGGATATGGCGAGTAGGTGAGAAGATGTTAGGGTGAAGGACCCGACACCTCATAAATAGGGTGGATCCTTTTTAGACTAGTCCACACCATATATTTTGCGTTTGTTTCTTACAATATATGGGATGTTTGATCATGACACTTCTCCTCACATATGACTAGTGAACCCATCCTTTTTGAGTGTTTTTTAGGGTATACTAGTTAGGCCGAGTCAAAACGACCGTTCTGTAGGTGTCCATGGATATCCTAGGTGTAATGAGTCCTACACATTACACATGTCTCGAGAGTTTGCCTATTTATACTTAATTTATATGACTACATTAACTCTCAATTGTGAATGCTGGTTAATTTTATATGAGTATACTGTTCTTAATGGCTATATAATGATGAAACTGCATGAGTAACCTGCTTCAAAGTTGTGTGAATTGTGTATGAATGAGCTTGTGCATAATTTGGTGATATTTCTGTATGTGAAATGGTATGCTTGTGTCGCATGTGTGTTCATTCATTGAAATTTATGGGTATCACCCTGAATTGCATTCACATTATTTGCTAGAGACTAGCAAAAACGTTAGTTGGGGGGTGTGATTACGTGCCAAAGTTGCGTAATTATGCATTTAAATTCATGCATTAAAGATCATAATCTTCATTAAACACCCGATTTTGTCTAATATTCTAATGATTGAGCTCGCTTGATAATTTTAAGATAATTACCCTATTTGTTAATTACCTTATTTGTTGCCGAACATTTATGGACACTAGTATTTTATTATTGTATGATAATTTTTGGACGTTAAATTTGAAGTTAGAATGTATGTGGGTAATGAGCATGTAGAGGTGCCATGCACGTGAGCATTAAATGATATTACATGTCAAAGATAATTTTCGGAAGCCAAGCCATGCATGCAAAGAGAGGCTGTTTTCGACACTACTTTGTAATCTAAGCGTAACTTTCTCGTATGAGCTCCGATCGAGATAATTCAAAATGCTGTGGAAACCCGAGGAAATTCTCTACATTTTTTTTTTTTTTTAAGCTTTGAGAATTATGGGTTGTAGGAAGGTAAAAATTGGGCTTGTACGCTAAAAAAAAAAGGGAAGAAACAAGAAAAGAAAATAAAAATAATAATAAAAGATGATTTGACTCAGCCATGCAGCCGACACCTCTTTGTGGGCATGCGCTGGAGACATATAGAGGAAACACAAATAAAAAGAAAGAAAAGAGAAAAGAAAGGAAAGAAAGAAAGGATTTGGAAAAGTCAAAGAAAGGAGGATTATTCTAGGGCTTCTTAGGGAGACCGCACCACACACGGAAAGGATATATAATAATTTTTTTTGGAGACACAAGGAGGCCGAACTGGGGAGCAGCTGCAGCTCTGGGGAGGAATTATTTTTAAGACACATGCATAGGAGGCCGAAAGGAGCAGCTGGGAGGTTTTCTTTTGGGGTGCTGCACAGACACAACACACAAACAATGAGGGTGGTTGGCGGTACGCTGAAAAGTTAAGATCTTTTCAGGAACAGGAAAGCGATGCGCGATGGCGGCGATGTGGGTGTTGTTTTGTATTCTACTCTCCAAATAAAAGAAAGCATGGTGAAATTGTTTATGTTTTATTTAATTTTTGGCATGAACTAATTTTTGTATTCTAGGAAAACGATCTAACCCGGTTTTAAACTATGCTTGCTTTTCGAAGCTAATCTGGAGTAGTTTTCTTTAATGTTTTTTTGAGTTATTTTGTGCTTAATGCTTTTAATTAACTAGCCATTAATTAGATGATGTTGGTCTTGTGATTTTCTATCGAAAGGGGGAATTATAGGATAGATCTTGGATAGTTCAGCATAGGTTAATATAGAGATCGAAAGACTTATATGAACTTATGTAGCATTAAAAAAATCGAGAGTCTTATTGTGTTCTTGCGTTATTAATTTACATATTCTTATGTTAAATAATAACCAAGAATAGGTTCTGATTGGCTATCGAAAAAGGCTTTTGGAAAAATTGAAGATTTGCTAACAAACATAGAAAACAAAGTTGAATTAGCTAGATAAGTAAAGCATAGTAAGAAACTAGGTGAAATCGGTTTCCTATAAGTTTTCACCCTCATTAATTTGATACGTGGCAATCCAGTTTCATTTTCCCTTGAATAATTTATTTAAACTAGCCTTATTTCAAATTCGCATTCTAAAATTATTAATATTTCTAAATAAATATAGTATTAGTATAATTTCGGTATTTGGTAAAATTAAGACACCAATCCCTGAGGACGATACTCTTCACATGACTATATTATAAAACTACGATACTGTGCACTTATAGTTTTGCACCGATCAAGCAGCTTTGATCCTCTCTTGCAAAGTAGGCTGTAACACTAGGTTGGCAATAAATGCTTGGTGATCATTCTCTACTAACTCCACACCAAGCCTCTCTAAGTCCATCTGAATTGGATGTTGTATCTCCACTGCTGACAATGTTGCTCCCATTGATTTTTGGCTAAAAGCATCAGCCACCACGTTTGCTTTCCCTAGGTGGTAGCTAATAGTGCAATCATAATCTTTAATGAGCTCTAGCCATCTTCTCTACCTCGTATTTAGTTCTTTCTAGGTGAAGAAATATTTCAAACTTTTATTTTCAGCGAAGATCTCACATATCCCACCATAAAGATAGTGTCTCCAGATCTTTAGAGCATATAGCACTACAGCTAACCCTAAATCATGTACCAGGTAGTCCTTTTCATACTCCTTAAGCCATTGATAAGTGTAAGAAATAACCCTCCTACACCTCAATACAGTTCTAGTTGGCGTGGCAACTAACAATTCAACATCTAATAGCTGTGCCTCAACCCCAGATAATTTAACATATCCCGACGACACAAAGGAATGGGTGGCACCTGAATCAAATAAAATAACAGATTTATAAGGTAAAGCAATAAGAATACCTGTAACAACGTCTCTGATAGCCTCAACATCTCTTGACATCAACGCATAGACCCTCACCAGAGCTGTATAGGGCACCTGGTAACCTACCTTGAAAGGTCTATGAACAGGTGTGTGGGTCGGTGGTCCCTGACATGATCGTGCCATGTGATCAAGTCTCCCACACCGATAGCAGATGTTCTCTCCTATGCGGCATTCACCCAAATGTCTCTGGCCACATATAAGGCAGATGCTCCCACATCTCTCTATTCACTTTCCTCTCCTATTGTGGCCCGATCTACTAGCTTAGAATAGTCCTACACTTTTAGAATTGCCATATGTCTATAGATTTCCTGCCTCAAGCCCCTCTCAAACATCCTCACCTTTTTAACCTCAAGTAGGATAGCATAGGGGACAAAGCTTGATAGCTCGACGAAGTTCGCTGCATACTGCTAAACCATGAGATTTCCCTGGGTCAAATTAAAAAAATTCTACTACCTTAGCCTCTCTGATGGTAGCAGGAAAATATCTGTCAAAAAATACCTCCCTGAACTGGCTCTAAGTCACAGCCACTAGTATAGGTAGCTCCTCCAATAATTTCATAGTCGTTCACCATCTCTTGGCCTCGCTTGTAAAATTTATATGTGGCATAGAGGACCCTCTACTCATCAATGCAGTGAAGCACCATCACTACTTTCTCGATCTCCTGCATCCAGTTCTGAACAACTGCAAGATCAACTCCTCCTAAAAATGTTGAAGGATTCATCTTTGTAAACTTCTCTATCGTACATCTCTAGGTTGCAGACGAGCCTCCTTGTTCCCTAGAGCTCCATGCAATCTCAGCCATAACCTACTAAGCAACGCTGCAGAATACAACACCTGAATCCCCGTCATCCATGCTAGAAGGCCCTGCACCATCATCGCCACTAGCATGAGCACTACTGCCTCTAGGGTCCATCCTGCGACATTACCAAATTATTCTAAGAATCTGAACCTCATAATGCTATTCTTACATTAATATAACTTAAATATCCTTATGCCAACTATTACAAATTTAAGGTCAAGTCCCACCATATAGAAATAGAAACCGACAATAGTTTACTATGGTTTTCCTAAAATTGTCACCTAAGAAAAACATAGAAACCACCCTGAAGTTCCTACTTCCAAACTACAGAGCAGAACCCTAAATTCTCATTATAATTTCACGTCATTAACTCACAGAAATTCTATTCTATCCCAATTCCTATCCTTCCCAAAATTTCATCCTATATTCTAGTTTTTTTTTCTACTTTACACTCAAGTCTATAGAACCTAGTAACCTAGGCTTTGATACCAAACTGTAATGACCCAAAAATTTATACTAATTTTTTTTTTTTTGCTGAAAACCATATTACTCTGATACCCCTATAATATCTATTATAGCCTCTCGATCCAAAAGTTGGCACAGAGGAATCCTCGTTCATAAGACAATACACCCATGCAGCGAAAAATATAAAATCATTAAATCATAAATACAATACCAGAATTCAGTATTTTCCCAAAACATATATGTACATTACTCCAGTATTCACCACTAGATCAACCAGTATTTACACAAAAACACATCTCCTGGCATACACTTACCCTACAGATAAGGTAGTATAAGATCCCCTCTATCTCCGAGCCTAATCTGCTCGTCTAACTAGATCACCTGAAATATGTTAAATTACTGGGATGAGACAACTCTCAGTAAGACAAAATATGCTATTACCAGTGTATGGCAGCTGAGTTTACATGAATAATATATAGTTAAACAACTGAAACTGAGATAGCATATAAAATAATATACAGTATAACTCACACCTATGTAGCTTAAAATACAACTTCAATATCTGATCTTTCGATTTAATCATACTTCTAAAAACTATAAATGTATTAGCTATTAATCTGTAAATCTGTATATATGTACATAATTGTCAAACTTCCCTGGACGGCTATATGTCATGATTTAACCCCTCATGACAAGCGGGACTTAACACTGGTTGGCCTACTAGGATAAGTCAACTGAAACCTCTGTCGTTAGACTGGTTGCCTTAACTCAGACTACTGGGGAGCCTACAATCTCTCTTAAGGAATGGTCAAATACTCATAAAATCCATACACTATCTGAGATATGTGGTTGCACTCTGATTAGAATAGCTACGGTACCATGCTCTGAAATATGAACTAATCCATCAGGGTCTGATATTGTATAATACTAATTTATATTTATCTTACTATTTTACCATGATTCTGCTTAAATGTAATAACCATAACATTGTAAAAGATTGTCTGAATAAACTGAAATATCATAACTGAATAAACTGTAATATCTGAACTGAATAAATTGTAATATCTGAACGTTATAATTCTGTAATCTAATATCATAGTATTCTGAAAATGCTGTAAAATATCTTTTTGTGGGTATACTGTAAATCATGATTCTGTAAATTTTGTAAAAAAAATATTTTTGTACTTATATACTGAAAATCATGATACTATGCAAACTCTGCAAATTCTATACTGAACTTTTATTTACTCATGCCACACAATTAAATAAGTAAAACCCATGTACTATAATTTTTGAAACTATATATTATTTATTCTGGAAAGATCCCTATTCTACTGCTATATTTCACTAGTAAAAATGTCTAATTTAGATGACATAACATATTTCCCTTACCTAGCTAACTAATCTTGTCTAACGATCTTTAACTCACGCCCACAACGTTCATAATTCCAAACCCTGAAATTATGCACATATATCTCCCAATCAATCAACTGAATATCCATAATAATTATTATACTCGCATTTTTTAAACTATAAACTATTTATCATCTTACTTAGGTTCCTGATAAAATACCCGCTAGGGTCCTTGGCCTACCTGCGGTATACACACCAAACCTTGCATTTCACAAATTCCTAAATCCTTAGTTCAATCCCCAGAATCATGTTCTCGTACACAACATTAAACTTATACCATTAATAAATTATATTAACTAACCAAAAACACCCAAATAATACTCTTACCTTAGTTTTGGGTTGGTGCTCCAAAACCCCAAACTGAAATTCCACTCTGCTTAGATTGTAGAGAATCTTGCCAGGAACCTCATGGTAGCTCCAGATCGTCGATTCAAGCTTAAAACAAAGTAGAATTTTAGTGAGAAGGGGAAGAGAGTTCGTATGTTTTAAGAGAGAGAGAGAGAGAGAGAGAGAAAGAAAGAAGTAAATTTATAAAATAAAATGAGCTTGTAGGATTTTATACTTTCAGCACTGCCAGAGAAAACCGTCACCGACTTTTTATACTTCTCAAAAAATCGTTGTCGATTTTCTATTTAATCGGACCAGAAATTACCATTTATCCTTTACCCGACCACGGTAATTTACCAAAACCGTTGTCAGTTTTCTTCCCCCTTTAGAAAACCATCACCGATTTTCTCCTACCTTAGCCAAAAATCAATTTTTCCTTATTTTCTTTTATTATTATATTTTCAAGTCACTACAAGTTTAATTTTCAAAATTTTTCCTGTAATAATAAAATAAAAAAATTCATAAATTATTTAAAATAAGATTAAATATTACAAATTGGGCGCAGTGCTAAAATTTTGAATATACTAATGCATTTTATTACAAATATATTCTCGAATGTACAATTTTAAATGCCTAAATATGCAGCTTTAATGCATAATCACACCCCCCAACTAACGTTTTGCTAGTTTCTAACAAATAACATGATTGAAATATAGGGCAGTGCCTACAAACACTAATTCCAATGAATATTAAATGAATGCACAAGAGACCTAAATTTACCATTTCACATACGGGGATATCACCATTTTACACACAAGCTCATTCATACATAATTCACGCAACTCCGAAGCATGCCATTCATGCAAATTTCATCATTATATAGCTAGTAAAAATAGTATACTCATGTAGATTCAACTAACAATACAATTCAGAGTTAATGTAGTCATATAAATTCGAGTATAAATAGGAAAAAGTTTGAGGCATGTGTAATGTGTATGACTTGTTTCACCCAGGATACCAATGGACACCTACAAAACGGCCGTTTTGACTTAGCCTAACTGTTATACCTTCAAAAAGACTCAAAAAAGTTGAGTTCACTCGTCATATGTGAGGAGGAGTGTCATGATCAAACATCCCACATATTGCAAGGAACAAATGCTAAATGTATGGAGTGGACTAGTCTGAAAAAGGATCTAGCCTATTTGTGAGGTGTTAGGTCCTTCACCCTAGCATCTTCTCACCTACTTGCCATGTCCAACCAAGACCATCCTAAATCAACTTATTCACAAACTAGGCATGAATACATCTGAGGCATTAGGCGGTTGAAGAGTCTTCATATGTGGAGAGCACGTGTTGTGTCCCTAATTTTTTATTATAATCGTGTGGAGCAAGTATTAATATTTCACTTCATTATTGTGCATTTCTGTTTCTCTTTTTCATTCTTTTTCTCATTCTTCAATTTCCTTCTTTTCATGGTCAATTAGGACAATCATTACACTTATTTTTTTGTCTTCATACCACCTATGTGAATTAAGCTCAAACAGTTGTCCATGAACTAGGTCTATCTCTATGGCTGACCCAACATTTACATCTTGAGTAGGCTACAAGACTTAGGTTTCTATCTCCCCACTAGATGTCACCTCTAGGCTAACAAGTCAAAAACTAAGACTAGTGTATAAAGAATATCCAGAAAAAAGAAAGGGAAAGTTGAGTTTCATGAACACTGAGTTGACGTCAAAACTTAAAAGAATGATAAATGGCTCAACAGTACCTCACGAGGTGTCATAGTCACCCCGAGCGCTCTCTCAGTGCTTGCAAGGAACCCTAAGTGCTACAAGTCACATGAATGTGTATTTTTAACCTTATGAGATACCATATAAATACAAGAGTTGATATAGTCAGATTAATAAGAATGAACTACATGTCAACCTTCATGGAGTTACAATTCCTAGATTAGTCATATAAAGAGAAACTACACATAAAGAACTCAAGTGTGTAACTTCTAGGTTATATGTAAGTTTGTAAAGGGTATAAGTCAGTGTTAATCATGACCTAATCATCCATATTCAGAAAAAATATTTTCAATGTATTTTCTCATCCCCCCTCCCCCCAACTAAAGTGAAACATTGTCCTCAATGTGAAAGCATAGGGGAGACGGGAGAGATGATAATGAAGGAAGTAGAGATATACCTGGGTGGAGAAGTAAGGGAAAAGAAAAATAGAAACTAACGAAAAACGTACCTAAAAATTAAAAAAAAATAAAACAAGGTAAAACAAAATGAAAAGAAAGGAAAGAAAAACATCACAGTCTGTCTGACGGTGGCTCTGGAGGAATTTCATCTAGTGGGTGCAAGTCTATAAATTGAACTGTCGCGTCTCCAAATTTGAGTCACCACAATGAATCACTCTTGTTACCTACACAAAAGTTATCCTCAAATAAATCAATGCTTTCTAAGGTACTAGACAAAACATGTGTAGACTGACTTCCTTGTTTTAAAAATAAAGGATCTTTATTCAGTATATTTTCCAAAAAATTCACTACTTTAAGAACTAATGTAACGACCCGCTTATCTTATCATATAATAAAACATATTTAATAATAAAGTCAACCCGAACCCATGGGTAACGAGGACACATCTAACATTCTCAGCAGAAACCTGAGCAGCAGTAAATGTAATCGACAGTCATAAAACCACAAAATACATAACACCAAAATCAACTACATCTAAAAATACTGTGTTTATATACAATCTCCAAAAAATACAAAAATTATATACATATCTAGGAACTCACAACACAAATTTCCTGTTCCTAGATCAAAACTTACCCTCCTAGGAGGGTAGTATCAACTATCTCAACGGCAGCCACGATCTGCCGGTCTCTCTAGGTTTCCTAAAATTTTTTTAAGTATGAGGGGTGAGACACTTCTCAGTAAGGGAAAATAAACTAAATACAGTTGTGTGGCAACATGAATATTTAGTTCTATAATACATATCCAATACATTTCATATGCTGGAAAACATTTATCATAACATACTGAATAATCATATACTTTCATAATTTCTAATAATTCATACTGATCATGAAATGTTTGATACAACCGATATTACTGTAATTTACCCAGGATGTATAGCTAGTTAATGTCACGTATTACCCCCTATGACGGGTTGTGCAGACCGAAGGTAGGACCCGACAATGGCTGGCCGACCACTGCTGAGTCAAAAATGTCTATAAGTATGATGGGTCTACCACACCCTGGTCTAGACTACCAGGTGGACGTCTAAACCTCTACACTGAAAGCCACATCGACTATCCATCTCCCACCCCCTCTACTAGCACAGACGGTTAGCACAAGTCTAAACATAATAATCTGATCTGTATAGCTATGGTACCATGCTCGTGTAACTGAACTGAACTATCATCTGGGTTCTGATAACATATAATACATGATAATATACTTGTCCAACATAAATAGATTGATAGCATTTTCTATAATAACATACATAAATATGGCCTTGCACCAATTTCTTTCATATTTGCGGCCATGCGCCTAATAATCATAAATATGGCCTTGAGCTAAAATCATACGTAAAACATGGCCTTGCACTAGCTATCAAGCATGGCCTTGCGCCGAACATTTCATATATTTCATTCTGAATAAATAATTCATTTATCATGTATTTTGAAAGCATAATGTACTGCATTATTTCATAAATCCTGAAATCATACTTCATTCGTAAAATTTGCCATAACACAATACTTTTCACGTAAAATAATATTCATGCCATACAATGCTATATAAAACCATAAATTTTATTCTAAAATCATATTTCCTGTATAACAGCAGTATTTTCCCAAATATGCATTTTCTCAATGATATTCAAATATACTACATGTTTTCTGAACATAAATCTACTAATAATTTAATAATAGTTTTCATGAAAAAATATCTGCTTTAGGTTATTCCCTTACTTGATTACTTGACAAGAAAACCCCTAAAGTATGCTGGTCCTGCCCCTGCAGGGTTCCCTATTCAATACCCTAAAAACGACAACCCCTAGAACTAAACTTTAGTATTTCTCCATGAATAACATTTCCTATAACTATAAAAGACCAAATTCTAAGTAAATAGCCTTGCCTTGATTCAGGGATGAATTTCAAACTAAACCCACCAACAATCCACTCCAGTAGATATGCAGAGAGCTTCCCTAGGAGTATCGTGGTGGCTTCAGATCGTCAAACTGGCATAAATTTGGCCCATAAACTTAGAGAGAAGGGAGGGAAAATGAAAGAGGAGAGAGAGTGTGGGTTTTGGGTTGAATTTTCTATGTAAAATCCGAGTTTAGAACTATTTATACACTAGCCTTCTTCGATGAACCACGTCACCTCGTTGGCAAGGTCAAGAAGGCAACTCGTCGATGAATTTCCCCCCTCATCGATGAAGTTCAGAGTCACCCAAAACATCCTCTCGGTATCTTATCATCGACGAAATACATCCTCATCGACGAAACACATCCTCATCGACGAGCCCAACGTGCAACGTCACATTCATCGATCAAATCTGCTGCAGCCTCCCTTTACTATTTCCATTTTCCTCCCTCTTTATTATTATTATTTAAATACCATTATTCTTCGAGTCATTACATTCTCCCCTCATAAAATTTTGTCCTCGAAATTTACTATTCATATAATTCATCATCCCTTAAAGGCAAATGATCTACTTATTTTATTACTTACCCTCACTTATGGCGGAGGAATACCATGGTTACATTTCAAGTCCTGGGTGATTACATAAGTAAAATAAAATTTCCCCCAAAACTAAAAATATTACTTACTAACTAAATTATTACATATACGTGCAAAAGAAACATTATACAATCACTTACATTTTCTTGATCAAGACTAAACCTCTTGGAACAACTGTGGGTATTTCTGTTTGATCTATTCCTCAAGCTCCCAAGAAGCCTCTTCTATTACATGATTCCTCCATAGAACCTTTACCAGAGGAATCTTCTTATTACATAGTTCCTGTTCCCTTCTATCCAGTATCTGCACTGGTACCTCCTCATAAACTAGTGAATCACTGAGTTCTAATTCACCATAACTAATAATATGAGAAGGGTCTGGGACGTATTTCCTTAACATAAATATGTAGAATACGTCGTGCATCCTGGATAGCACAGGTGGTAAAGCTAACCTGTAGGAAACCGATCCAACTTTCTCTAAAATCTCAAATGGACAAATGAACCTAGGGCTAAGTTTACCCTTCCTTCCAAATCCCATAACTCCTTTAATTGAAGCTATCTTAAAAAAAAAACGATCACCAATATCAAATTCTAATTTCCTGCAACAATTATCGGCATAACTCTTCTGTCGACTCTGAGCTGCACTGATTCAATCTCTAATGAGCTGAACCTTATCGTACGCCTGCTACACAAGCTTTGGTCCCACAACTTGCCGCTTACCCATCTCGTCCCAGTATAATGAAGAACAACATCTTCTACCATACAATGCCTCAAACGGTGTCATTCCAATACTAGCCTGATAACTGTTATTATACGTAAATTCCACTAGGGGCATGAACTGAGTCCAACTACCCCCAAAATCTAATACGCATGCTTGGAGCATATCTTTTAATATCTGTATTGTCCTCTTAGTCTACCTGTCTAGCTGAGGATGGAATGTCATGCTAAAAGATAACTGAGACCCTAGTGTTTCCTACAAGCTTCTCCAAAAAAATGACGTGAAATGTGGGTCTCGATCTAACACAATAGATACTGGCACCCCATGAGAATGAACTATCTCCTGAACATAAATCTCCACTAAATGGCTAAGCGAATAGCTGATCTTGATAGGGAGGAAATGGGCGGTCTTAGTCAACCGATCTATTATCACCCAAATGGCATTCTGGCCATGCGATGTCGATGGCAGCCCCTAGAAAAAATCCATAGATATATGATCCCACTTCCACTATGAGATAAATAGTGGCTGAAACTGATCCGCTGGCCTCTAGTGCTCAGCTTTTACCTGCTGGTACATCAAACACTGCGCTACATACTCGACAATCTCTTTTTTCATACCACTCCACCAGTAAAACTCTCACATATCCCTATACATTTTTGTACTACCAGGATAAAATGTGTATAAAGATCCATGAGCCTCCTCTAAGATGGTCTTCCTGATGTCAGCATCAACAGGAACACACAATCTGGAACAAAACCATAAAGCTCCGTCATTTGTAATGTAGAATTCCTCTCCCTGACCAATTTGCACTCTAACCATTACCTCTGCTAATTCTGGGTTTTCCTTCTAAGTGGCTTTAATCCTTTCCTGTAGAGTAGGTTGCACTACTAAACTGGCCATACATACATGTGGGTCACTCTTGACTAGTTCGATGCCAAGTCTCTCCAAATCCAGCAAGATCGGATATTGGATCTTCATAGCTGCCAACGCTAATTCCACGGACTTCCTGCTCAGTGCATTAGCTGCTACCACGTTTGCATTCCCAGGGTGGTAACTGATAGTACAATAAAAATCCTTAATTAACTCCAGCCACCTTCTCTGTCTCAAATTCAATTCTTTTTGAGTGAAAAAGTATTTTAAACTTTTGTTGTCGGAGAAAATCTAACACTATTTGAAGTACAGGTAATGCCTCCAAATCTTCAATGCATGCACTACAGCAGCCAATTTAAGATCATGGGTAAGGTAGTTCCTTTCATACTTTTTCAACTGCCTAGAAGCATACGCTACCACCCTGCCATGCTGCATCAATACATAGCCAAGCCCCTTCAAGGATGCATCACTGTAATAACATAACCCTCACCTCCTGACAGGATGATCAGTACTGGTGTTGTGACTAGTCTCTACTTCAATTCCTAAAAACTCTGCTCACAACTATCATCCCACTCTAGTCTGACATCTTCCTAGTCAGTTATGTCAGAAGCCCTAATAATGCTAAGAATCCCTCAATGAAACAACGGTAATATCCAGCTAACCCCAAGAAACTTTCAATCTCCTGGATGTTCCTCGGTCTAGCCCAATTCACTACCGCATCAATCTAACTAGGATCCACAGAAATTCCTTCCCCTCAGATAACATGCCCCAAAAACACAACTTTCTCGAGCCAGAATTCACATTTACTGAACTTAGCGTAGAACTTCTTTTCTCTGAATGTCTGCAAAACTTGCCTCAAATGTATCTCATGCTCCTCATAGCTCCTCAAATAGACCAGTACATCATCAATAAATAACACAAAAAACTTATCTAAAAATGGATGGAAGATCCTATTCATCAAATCCATAAATATCGCAGGAGCATTCGTCAGACCAAATGGCATAACAAGGAACTCGTAATGTCCATACCTGGTCCTGAAGGTCGTCTTCGATACATCTTCTGCCCTTACTTTTACCTGATGATAACTTGATCTGAGGTCAATTTTGGAATACACCTGTGTACCCTGGAGCTGGTCAAATAAATCATCTATACGGGGTAAAGGATACTTATTCTTGATTGTCACTTTATTAATCTCTCTGTAATCTATGCACATCCTCAGAGACCCATCCTTTTTCTTTACAAATAGTATTGAAGCTCCCCACATAGATACATTAGGTCGTATGAAACCCTTATCAAGTAAATCCTGCAACTGATCTTTCAATTCTACTAGCTCTACTGGCGCCATTCGATACGGTGCTTTTGAAATTGGCATTGTACCTGGAAGTAGATCAATGGGAAAATCTACCTCACGATCAAATGGCAAACATGGTAATTCATATGGAAACACATCTGTAAATTCTTTCACTACTAGCATATTAATAAGCTTCATTTCATTCTTTGACATTTCCTTCAAAAATGCCACGAATCCCTGACAGCCACTCTGAAGCAATCTCCTCGCCTGAATAGTTGAAATCATATGAGGTAGAGATTGCACTCGTGACCCTGTAAATCTAAATTCTAGTCTCCCTGGCAGTCTAAATATTACTTCTCACGAACGGCAATCAATACCAGCAAAATTAGCTACTAGCCAATCCATGCCGAATATGACATCAAACCCATACAAATCTAGCACTATTAAATTAGTAGATAGAATCTTCCCCTGAACATCAATTGGACAGCCACGGAGTACCCTACTACACCTCACTACTGATCCAGTTGGTGTAGTCACTAACAATTCAACATCTAATGATTGTGTGTCTGCCTCACATAATTTAACACACCCCACAGATACAAACGAGTGTGTAGCCCCTGAATCAAATAGTGCAATAACTTTAAATGAAAATATATTAACCGTACCTGTCACCACGTCGCCAGCTATCTCAGCATCACCCGACATTAGAGCAAAAACCCTGACTGGAGCCATATTCCTCTGCTGGCCTTCACATGGCACATGATAACCTCCTCGAGTAAGTCTAGGTGCAGAAGCAGGACCAATCTAAGCCTGACACTCCCGCATCACATGCCCTGGATCCCCACACCAATAGCAGATACCTCACCGGCATGACACTCCCCTAGGTGTCTCTTCCCATAAGTCGCGCAAGCTGGAATTGGCTACATACCCTAAAAACCATGATTCCTGGTCTCTTGCCTCTGGTCTCTATAGTAGCCACCTCTCTTCCATGAACCACGATCGACTCCCTGCTAAGAACCAGAAGGTGTGGACCTCTTCTTCTACCTCTGCTCCTTAGCCTCCAATCACTCTCCAACCTCTAGTATAGTGGCCCTATCAACCAGCTTGGCAAAATCCTACAACTTCAGTCTCAACATCTGCTCATATGTTTCTCTCCTTGGACCTCCCTCAAACATTCATACCTTTTTCGCCTCATCTAGAATAATGTACGGGGCGAAGCAAGATAGTTCAATAAACCTCGCCACGTATTTCTGCACTATCTGGTGTCCCTGTTTCAAATCCAGGAACTCCTTAATCTTTGCATCATTAGACAAAGCTGAAAAATACCCATCGAAAAATATCTCCTTAAACCGCTCCCACATCATCTCCACAGGTACTGTCCTTTGTTGCTTTAGGAGTTTCACCGCCGTCCACCATCTCTCAGCCTCTCCCATCAGTTTATTTGTGGCAAACAGCACCCTCTGCTCCTCAAAACACTATAGTACTGCAAATACCTTTTCAATCTCTAGCACCCAGTTTTAAGTGATAACAGGATCAGTTCCTCCTAAGAAAGCTAAATGATTCATCTTAATGAATTTCTCAATCGAGCTACTGTGGCCTGCAGACGAACCACCCAGCTCCTTGGAATTCTTGGCAATTTTTGCCACAACCTGCTGTGTCACACTGCCTAAAACTGCATCTAAATCACCACCCATAGCACCTGAGGGTCCAACACCCTCATTCCCACTGGCATGGGCACTACTGCCTCCATGGTCCATCCTGAAAAAACAAATAACTTAATTTAGAACCCCTTCACTTTACATATCATTCAACTAGTACAATATTTCCTTAATTAATTCAATCACTCATGATTTTAATTCAAGTTTCAATCCTGCAACCTAGATACCCAACTCGATGATAGTTTAACATGGCTTTCCTGAAGTCGTCGCCCCAGGAAAATCACACAAACCACCACGGAAGTCTTGCATTTAAACTACAAAATTAGACCTAAAATTCTTTTATCCTATACTCTAATATTATTACTGCTGCATTCTAGAGTCTACAGAACCTAGCATCCTAGGCTCTGATACCAAACTATAATGACCCACTTATCTTATCATATAATAAAACATATTTAATAATAAAGTGAACCCGAACCCATGGGTAACGGGGACACGTCTGACATTCACAGCGGAAACCTAAGCAGCAGTAAATGTAATCGACAATCATAAAACCATAAAATACATAACACCAGAGTCAAATACATCTCAAAATACTGTGTTTATTTATAGTCTCATAAAAATACAAAAATTATATACATATCTAGGAACTCACAGCACAAATTTCCTGTTCCTAGATCAAAACTTACCCTCCTAACAGGGTAGTATCAACCTATCTCAACAGCGGCCACGATCCTCCGGTCTCTCTGGGTTTCCTAAAAATTGTTTAAGTTTGAGGGGTGAGACACTTCTCAGTAAGGGCAAATAAACTAAATACAATTGTGTGACAACATGAATATTTAGTGCTATAATACATATATAGTACATTTCATATGCTGGAAAACATTTATCACAACATACTGAATAATCATATACTTTCATAATTTCTAATAATTCATACTAATCATGAAATGTCTGATATAACTGATAATACTGTAATTTACCCAGGATGTATAGCTAGTTCAAGTCACGTATTACCCCCCATGATGGGATGTGCAGCCCGAAGGTGAGACCAGACAATGGCTGGCCGACCACTGCCGAGTCAAAAATATTTGCAAGTACGATGGGCCCGCCACACCCTGGTCCGGACTGCCAGGTGGACATCTACAACTCTACATTGAAAGTCACATCGACTATCCATCTCCCACCCCCTCTACTAGCAGGGGCAGCTAGCACAAGTCTGAACATAATAATCTGATCTGTATAGCTATGGTACAGTGCTTCTATAACTGAACTGAACTATCATCTGGGTTCTCATAACATATAATACATGATAATATACTTGTCTAACATAAGTAGATTAATAGCATTTTCTGTAATAACATACATACATATGGCCTTGTGCCAATTTCTTTCATATATACATATGGCCTTGCACCAATTTCTTTTTGAACATAAATCTACTAATAATTTAATAATAGTTTTCATGGAAAAATATTTGCTTTAGTTTATTCCCCTACTTGATTACTTGAAAAGAAACCCCTAAAATATGCTCGTCCTGCCCCCGTAGGGTCCCCTGTTCAATACCCTAAAAACGACAACCCCCAGAACTAAACTTCAGTATCTCTCCGTGAATAACATTTCCTATAACTATGGGAAGACCAAATTATAAGTGAATAGCCTTACCTTGTTTCAAGGATGAATTTCAAACTAAGCCCACCGACGATTCACTCCAGCAAAATATGCAAAGAATTTCCCCAGGAGTGTCAGGCTTCAAATAGTCGAATCGGCATAAATCCGACCTAGAAACTTATAGAGAAGGGAGGGAAAATGAAAAAGGAGAGAGAGAAAGAGAGAGAGAGAGAGAGAGAGAGAGAGAGAGAGAGAGAGAGAGAGAGAGAGAGGATTTTTGGTGAATTTTTTGTGTAAAATCTGAGTTTGGAACTATTTATACACTGGGCTTCGTCGATGAGACACATCACCTTATCGACGAGGTCAAGAAGGCAACTCGTCGACGACCTTCCCCCCTCGTCGACGAAGTTCAGAGTCGCCCAAAACAACCTTTCGGTATCTTCTTGTCGAAGAAACACATCCTCGTCAATGAGCCCAAAGTGCAACATCATGTTTGTCGACGAAGTCTACTGCCGCCTCCTTTTACTATTTCCATTTTCCTCTCTCTTTATTATTATTTAAATACCATTATTCTTCAGATCATTACAACTGATCTTAAAGGTGTCAAAGTAGTTACCTTTGGTTCTTTAGAAGCATCAACATTAAAATTTTTACTTAGTTCCTTGAAATTTAAATTCTCACCATTCTTCTCAACTTCTTTATCTATTGTACCAATCACCTTACCACTGCGAAAATTTGTTTCGGCATTGCACTCCTTAACATTTACTCTAGTAGGGAGTGATAGTTCCACGATTGTCAGTCTTTGAGGATAAGGTACCACAAGTTGGTACTCTTTATTAGTCCAGCCTCCTCATTAACCGACTTCTTCATTTTTAGGCTCGCTTCCTCTGATTTTTCTTTGACTTCATCTATCCCAGTTGTAACTTCAGATGTCGAGACAACTATTTGCATGTTGATGGGTATCTCAAGCCGGGAAACTTCTTTTCCACTTCTCGAAGTAATAACGGCTTCCGCTGTCTCAAGAGAATCCCTTGAAACATTATGTACTTGTTATTGTTGCTGCCGGTATTCTTGAGGATTAAGCTAAGGTTGTGCCTGAAATTCTCTTTTTTCTAAGATATTCAATTGCGTGCTCATCTCATTAATGGTGCCTAGTAATTCATTTATGGCCCGAGTGTAATCTACATAAGCTCCTAAAGAGTATTCTCAAAAGACTTTTCCGGTGGAGCAGGTGCTGCATTAGATAGAAACCGTGAAGGTGCATAACTCTTAGAGATCTGTTGTGACTTATACTAATGCTGAAAGGCAGCCTGATGGTATGATGGCTGATAAGGGGGTACACAGGACTGGGAAGGTTGATTCCAAAGTTGCTCTGTACTATTCTCCTTTTCCATCTCCATAGCATCCAATTTTTTGATAAGGTCAGCTAGACATGCCTCAACATCAAAATCATCTTTCAATTCATACCACTCTCTACAATGTATTACTCTCAATGATTAAGCTTAAATTGGTCTTCTATCAATCCTAGTGTTCCACTGTTGAGCATTTTCAACTAAATGATCTAGAAAACTCAATGCCTCGTCAGGCTCCTTGTCGAAGAAATTTCCTGAACACATAGTATGGACAAACTGTTTTGAGTCAGGAGTCAACGTAGTGTAGAAGTTGACCAAGCGCTATGATTCAAATCCATGGTAGGGAATCATATTAACTAGATCTTTAAATCGCTTCCAGCTTTCATGAAGTGTCTCGTCAGCTCTTTGCTTGAATTGACAGATCTGTGCCTGCAAAAATTGAGTTCTTTGTAAGAGAGAAAATGTATACAGAAATTTACGTTCCATATCATTCCAACTAGAGAGAGAATGAGGCATCAAAGAATTAAACCACATCTTCAAATTATCCTACAAAGAGGAAGTAAATAAACAAAGTTTAGTGAATTCATCAGTTCTAACTCTAGGAAAAAAAGTATTGCAAGTCAACTCAAAATCTTTCATAAGCTGATAAGGACACTCGGATTCTATCCCATGGAACTGAGGTATCAATGACGTCCTCTTATGCTGAATCATGAAATTAAGTGTGCTATTAGGTAAAGCAGTGTAAGATGGTGCAGTGGTGCATGTAGGCTGCAAAAAATTCATAAGCATGCGTGATGCAGGTGTAGCCATATATATATATATATATATATATATATATATATTTTCAAAACCTTTTTTTTTTTCATAAAGAAACGCAAAATAAAAGGGAAAAACACTCGTTTGAAACTAAATTTGGCATTCCCTAACAACGGCGCCAAAAATTTGACTCACTCTATAAATGAGCCACTCAGAAGTTATCCCAAGTATAGGAGTTCAGTCGTGTAATAATTAGTCCAAGAGCCAAATCGTCTCCTTGGGAAATGTAGTTTAATTTCAAATTTTGTTGAATTCCAATAGAAAATAAGAAAATAAAGTTTTACTGAACATAGTTTAGATTCAGTTTCTTGGATTTTTGAGATTTTTGTGACGAAATTAAAAAAAAAATGCATAAAATTAACGACAAGAAACAAGAAACAGGAACAATAAAGATGATAACAAAATTAACTGCGGAAGATAATCCTACATTTAACCATTCAGACAAGAAATAAAACCTACGTTTGAAATTTCGAACAACGCAAAAAAATATATATATATATATATATATATATATATATATATATATAAACTTTATCACGTAATTGAAACATTCAACCTTAAAATCCTCATTCAACCACTAACGCAATCAAGAACTTAACAAAATGTAAACTAAGAGCTAACTTTAATAATAATCAGACAGAAATTAAAAATTCCAAGATTTAAATTAAAACACAACTTAAAAAAGCAAGATTAACTTAAACAATTATTTAAATGAAAAGAGAGAATGAAAGAGAGAGAAAAGAATAGAGATGGAACAAAACTTTATCCATTAAAAATTTAATCCAAGCTTTGAATTGAAATAAACTAAATTCTTGAAAAAAAATTAATTCTAACACTATTGAATTCAAATGGAGAAAGAGGGGGAGAGAGAGAGAGAGAGAGAGAGAGAGAGAGAGAGAGAGAGAGAGAGAGATGGTATTGACTTTTTGAGTCCGATCCCTATTTTGATAATGACAAACCATAGTATCCCACCTTTGTAACTGAGTGTGAACACGTTTATATTTCTATAAGCACAAGTGATGAATGCAAAATGGAATCTGTAAAGAGCATTGAGAAGAACACCAATCGGCATATTCCATGGAGCATTGAGGAGCAAAAGAGACGAAGACTTTATTTATTTAATGGGTTGTAATATTAATTAGGGTTGAATGTGCATGCATCTTACATGATTTAAATTGAAGCTCTACCTGACCTTAGATTGACCATAGGACCTCCAAGTAACATGAAAAACCCTTTTCATAAAATGTCTAACTTATAGAAAGGTTTTAAAATGGTTTTAAAGTTAAAAGAAGGCAAAAACTATATTTTTTAAAGGGATCGGTCAGCCGTCCAGTCGACCAAATGTTAGAAATGAGCCATGTTCTCACTCAATTCGATCTCATCTCAAACTATGTTCAACATGAAAATTGTGGAATGTTCCCTTAGCTTTCGTTTGATACCAATAACGTCCAAATTGGAGCTACACAAAAAACGTTATGACTAAAACACTTAAAGGTGTTCGTAATAGAAAAACTCCCTTCATGTTTCTTCCATCTCATTGATGGGCATTTTTCTCAATACAAAAACTTCTTATCTTAAATTGTGTTCAACATGAAAGTTGTGAAATTTTCTTTTAGCCTTCAATTGATATTAAGAACATCTAATTTGGAGTTATATAGAAAATGTGATGGCCAAAAAACTGAACAGTGTCCGGGCAGAAAAGTCGAGTCCGATCGACCGAACCTTGGTCAACTGAACCTTGAGCTTGGTCGACCGAACCTTCTCAGGAAAGCATCCCAATGGCCAAAAAATGGCTAGTTTTCAAAATAAAAATATATTTTAAGGTCCCAACGGCTATATAACAGTCACAAGGTGGTTTTGCCTATAAATACAACCCCAAAACGCTTGAAAAATGTTAGAGAATCCCTTTGTTAATTTATTTTATCGTTCTTTGATTCTCCCACACTTCTATACCCCATTTGTTCTTTAAATTCTCATTTTTCTCCTACTCTTCTATTATTTGAAAAGCATTTTGGGAGAAAATATTCTTGAGAGTTTTATGTAAAAAGGCTTGAGCATATATCATATACATATATATTGCTTGATGGCCTTCTTCTTTCATTTGTGATATATTTTCAAAGATTAATATTTCTCCTATTCTCTTCTTTTGAAAATCATTTTTGGGGAAAATATTTTTGGGTTTATATTTGAGGAGGCTCTGTATGTATATTGCTTGAAGGCCTCTTTATTTTTCATGTTTTCAAAGATTAAATTTCTCCCTTATTCTTTTATTTGGAAATTTTTTTTTTTTTTTGGAGAAATTCCTTGTGAATAATGTCTTTAAGGCTTGGGCTAATATTCTTGCTCATATATTTTGCTTGAATGCCTTCTTGGGATTAATTTTACTAAGGTCAATCATTTTGAAGAAAACCCTAATATTCTCCTACTCTTATCTGGAAATATATTTGTTGAAGAATTTCTCTGGGTTATACAAGAGGGAGCCTCGAGCATATATCAATTTAATATATACTCGCTTGAGAGGCTTCTCCTTTTATTTTATAAAGGTCAATCATTTTGATAGCAAAATTATAGTTTTTCCTACTTATCTTGAAGTATATTTTTGGAGAAACTCTTTGGGTTATTTAAGAGCTTTGAGCATATATTCATTAATATATATTGGCTTGGAAAGCTTCTTGAAAAAAGGCTAAAGCATATATTCATTTTTGCTTGGTAGCCTTTTTTATTTGAATTTGAAAAGGTCAATTATTATAGACCCATAAGTGAGATCGGTTCGGTTTAGCCCAAAAATTGAACTGGGGTTTTCCTCGCCCCGCTTGAAAAATATTTTGAGAGAAAACTCATACTCTATATGAGCTTCATTTCAAAATCATATGGGAGTGCGTATTAGATTTTAATGTTGTACATCCCTTCTTAGTTTAGAAGCATTTATTTGTATGTAAATTCTATTAAATATATTTGTATTCCAGGCGTGGCCTGAAGAGGGAGACTCACCGTGTGAAGAGTCTCATATAGATTTAGACCTGGTTTACAAAGTCTCGGACTGGCTTAGACCCGATTAGAAAAGTTAGGTACGCCATCTTGGTAAGGTGTGATGGTTGGGTTCAGCTTGAAATTGAAGTGGGGAGTCTGAGCCCCATAAGTGAGATCGGTTTGGTTTAGCCCAAAAATTGAACTGGGGTTTTCCTCGCCCCGTAAGGAGAGGATGTAAAAGGCTTCTGCTTCGCTCGGTTAAGTGAGCAGGTATAATGGAATCCTTGGGGGGTATGCCCAAGGCGGGGACGTAGGCTAGTTTCGCCAAACCTCGATAACAAATCTAGTGTCGCTCTCTCTATCTTATTTAAATTCCTCCACTTTAATTTTAGCATGTGTATGAATGTTTATTTAATGTCAAAATTATTTGCATACACACATTTGATTTAAGTAAGATACTACACACGTGTATGTTTGCTTTCATTGTTAAAATTATTTTACATACACGTGTATACATTGAATGAGACATGATATGTGGTGAATCGGCGTAATTGTTTAAATTAGTAAAAAATGTTTTAAAGCCCAATTCACCCCCCTCTTGGAATCATACCAATTTTTCCTCACCCTGTAAGGAGAGGATGTAAAAGGCATCTGCTTCGCTTAGTTAAGTGAGCAGGTATAGTGGAATCCTTGGGAGGTATGCCCAAGGCGGGGACGTAGGCTAGTTTGGTCGAACCTCGATAACAAATCTGGTGTTGCTCTCTCTATCTTATTTAAATTCATGCACTTTAATTTCAGCATATGTATGAATGTTTATTTAATGTCAAAATTATTTGCATACACACATTTGATTTAAATAAGATACTACACACGTGTATGTTTGCTTTCATTGTTAAAATTATTTTACATACACATGTATACATTGAATGGGATATGATATGTGGTGAATCGACGTAATTGTTTAAATTAGTAAAAAAAATTTTAAAACCCAATTCACCCCCCTCTTGGGATCAAACCAATTCCAACAATTGGTATCAGAGCCTTGTTGCAAAAGGTTTAACCGCTTATATTAAAGATCGCAACGGCTCAACTTTTCGGTGTATCCCAATTTTGAGGGTCAGTACTTTGCAAATTCTCCATTATTTTCATTGTGTAGATTTTACTATGTGTTTATTGAAAATATCGTTGTAAAATCGATTGATTAGAGGTTTTGGAATATGCTTCGTATAGGATATCATATCCCATAGAAAATTGTTTTTAAAATTACACGTTTCCCAAAATCTAAAAATGACTTGAAAATGCATGACTTTAACTTAATGCATATCATTTGAGTGTCATGCAAACTTTTACTTTGCCTTAGCTACTAATGGTATTGAAAAGTTCATGTCTTGTTGTAGTGATAAGGTTTTTGGAAATATCTGAAAAATGTAGAAAAATCGAGAGAGGGGTGAAAGCCACTATGAGCTTAATCGATTAAGAAGGAGTAAATTGGAAAGGTATATCTTCCTCCCTCTACATTATTTGATGCTTGATTCACATGTTGTATGTTTTATGTTTATTCTTATTATGTGAATCTTGTGATGATTGCAAACCATCTTATGAGGTGTTTTTAAAAGGATTTTTTTTCTCATAAGATCTTTATTAGAATATAATATATCAAGGGAATATAATGCTTTAAATGTTTAAATAGTATTTTGTGCTTAAAATTTCAAATTTTAGAATACACTACTGCTTTATTAATATCCGTTGAATAGCATGCCTATATGAAAACTAAAGTGATATGTCCAATCTATGCTTAATATATCATCATGATTGGTCAATTTTAGAAAAAGCATGCTTGAGTGAATCTAGTTTAAATGGACAAAATAGTTTTAATTGCTATAAGATTCATGATGCTATATATGCTTAAAGTTTAAAACTCTTGAATTTAGCATGACTTGTCCATCACACAAGTTTTAAGTTTAGGGAATTAATATTATATATATATCATATAGCCCTAAATTCACAATGGAACTTAAAGCTCATCCCATATTTGAAAATTTGTTATGCCAAATACTATTATTGAATATGAAATTCTTTGAAAATATGCTATTTAAGCTAAATGCCACTATCCTATGCTTGTTAAATGCTTGTATTATTTAATGGATAGTTTATATTTTATTTGATATATTGATTGAACTACCTAATTGCATGCTTAGTTTAGAATGCCTCCTGCATTGCGGATGCAGTTGATGAGAATTGCATGCTGGTAGTGGATATAGGTTCTCGCATGCCTTTAACTGAATGGTATCTACATGATGCAGATTATTTTATATTGCTTGCTTGAATCTATCAAGTTTCAGGTACATGGAAAAAGTCCAATTTATAGACGAAATGCTGCCAAAATTTCAGTAGAATTTTTTCCAAAAATAAAACCATGTATCAAGATAATTAGTTATTGCATGCCCAAATATTTTTGAAAGGATTAGTGAATGATAAATGAATATTTATTTTCATTCATAGTTAAAAATGCATGCACAATAACATATAGGGAAGACTACACTGAACATATGATAAAATGCCTTAACAGATAACCAGTATAGTTGCATTAAAAGTACCTCTTATACTGTCTTGTATACTTAGTGAAATCAATTTTTGATTAGTATAAGTAACGCATTTCCCTTCCTAAAATGCACAGTAATTGCATATGCTAGTACATGTAAAATCCAAACCACTATATATTTTGAAGACATGTACACATGTAGTTTGTGTCTTAGGATGAACTTATTTCATGGACACCATTTGGTCAAATTCTTTGGATTATGTACTTTCACTCCAGACCCAAATGGTAGAGCATCATCCCTTTTAAATTGAACATTCTATATTTTGATGATGGTCCATTGACTAAGGAATTTGCATGACTTAGGGAGAGTTTTTCATTTTGTGCATGCTCAGTGTGTTTTGAGTTGTGCCATCCTTTTTGAAACCCTATTGCATAATTTTTGAGTATAACCTTGATTGGTTATCGTGCATTAAATAGATATGCAATATGTTATGCTTGTGTGTTGAACACATAATATTTGCTACATGCTGAAATCCTTTGGAGGATGAATATATAATGATTGCACTTTAAATAAACATCATCCTTGTTTGAAAATGAACTCTTGTATGCATGCAAATATACAGGGGGAGCTTAAGCCTCGTCCTCAAGAAAAAGATTAAAATCGCCTACCTCATGGACTCATGTGCCTCATTGTTTTTGTTTTTGAGTCTTAAAGTTTTTCTTGGTACTTTGAGCATCATATCTAGCCCTTTATTGAATTATACTTCGATATGGATTGTTCTTGGCATGTACAAATACTTTTCAGGACTTTATTTCAATCTTCTGGTGCATGTGTATCCTATAGGATTGATTATACTAGTTGCTTGTTGAAAATTGCCTAATTACCATCTAGTATATTTGCTTAAATTGTTACTTATACTGTTTAATGAATTTTCACAATTTGTATCAGTATAAGTAGTTAACAGCATCTAAGCTCGTATTCAAATTGATAGGGGGACCTTTTGAACTTAAATTTTCATCTTGTTGTGCTCACCCATTCTTTTTCTTAGATTTGTTGTGCTCACCCATTCTTTTGGTTAGATCTATATTAAATTTTCGGTGGCATCTAGATTAAAGTATGATGATTGTATTGAAAATCTTAAATGATAATATGTTATTTAGCCACAAGTCAATTTAGGTTTTGCCATATGATCTTGCCATTAAATTGTATGATATTTTTGAATCAATATGGTTGCATTTATTTCTAGTTTATTTATGAAATATTTTGTGCTTGAATGTATACTAGAAAAACTTTGCTTGCTTGAGTTCTTATGTTAAGTTTCTTTTTCAGCAAGCATTGTCCCCGAAACTTATTAGTAATATCCAAAAGGGAATTTTTTTTTGGCAAGAATGATCTTATAATTTCTAAATCTTATTTCTTGTCTATGAGCTTAAAAGTGGTCATGAAAGGTACTTCTTAGTTTCAAAAATTCATTTGTGTCATGATTTTTTAAAAAAAAATTTAAGCGCTTTGTACTTTAAATAGTATTCTTTTCAAAGAAATTTTGTTTTAGCCCTTTTGCTGATGACAAAAGGGGGAGATTTTTCTTGAGCAAAATTATAAACCCCTTATTTATCTCTATATTTTATAATTCAAAATGGAAAATGACAAATGCACTAACTTGAATATTTTGTTAAAATCGCTTCAAACATAAACTACACATTGAACCACTGACCTTAACTTTCAACTTGAAAATTTGTGAAGTCTTCATGTTTATGATTGAGCATTTTTTAATATCATTTTGAATTTATGCATATTGTAAGGGGGAGCCTTATCAGGCAATCCCAATTTTGTTCTTGTGTTTGTCATCGTCAAAAAGGGGGAGATTGTTGACTTTTTGAGTCCGATCCCTATTTTGATAAAGACAAACCACAGTATCCCACTTGTGTAACCGAGAGTGAACAAGTTTATATTTCTATAAGCACAAGTGATGAATGCAAAATGGAAGACATAAAGAGCACTGAGAAGAACACCAATCGGCGTATTCCATGGAGCATTGAGGAGCAAAAGACATGAAGACTTTATTTATTTTTTGGGTTGTAATTGTAATTAGGGTTGAATGTGCATGCATCTTACATGATTTAAATTGAAGCTCTACTTGACCTTAGATTGACCATAGGACCTCCAAGTAACATGAAAAACCCTTTTCATAAAATGTCTAAATTAAACAAAGGTTTTTAGATGGTTTTAAAGTTAAAAGAAGGCAAAAACGAAAGTTTTCAAAGGGGTCGGTCAACCATCTAGTCAACCAAACGTTAGAAATGAGCCACTTTCTCACTCAATTCGATCTCATCTCAAACTATGTTCTACATGAAAATTGTGGAATTTTCCCTTAACTTTTGTTTGATACCAAGAACGTCCAAATTAAAGTTACACAGAAAACGTTATGGCTAAAACACTGAAATGTGTCTGTAACAGAAAAACTCCCTTCATGTTTCTTTCATCTCATTGATAGGCATTTTTCTCAATACAAAACGTCTTATCTTAAAATGTGTTCAACATAAAAGTTATGTAATTTTATCTTATCTTTATATTGATATAGAGAAAATCTAATTTGGAGTTCTATAGAAAAAGGTATGGCCAAAACACTGAACAGTGTCTACACTGAAAAGTCGAGGCCAGTTGACCGAACCTTCATTACGATCGACCGAAGCTCGTAGATGTCAAGCCTCGGTCAACTGAACCTTTAGCTTGGTCGACCGAACTTCTTGAGAAAGCGTCCCAATGACCAAAAAATGGCTTGTTTTCAAAATAAAATTATATTTTAGGGTCCCAACAGCTATATAACGGTCACAATGAGTTTTTGCCTACAAATACAACCCCAAAACAGTTGAAAATTGTTGGAGAATCCCTTTGTTAATTTAGTTTATCATTCTTTGATTCTCCCACACTTCTATACTCCATTTGTTCTTTAAATTCTCAATTTTCTCCTACTCTTCTTTTATTTGAAAATCATCTTGGGAGAAAATATTCTTGGGGGTTTTATGTGAAAAGGCTTGAGCATATATCATATACATATATATTGCTTGATGGCCTTCTTCTTTCATTTGCGATATATTTTCAAAGATTAAAATTTCACCTATTCTCTTCTTTTGAAAAGCATTTTTGGGGAAAATATTTTTGGGTTTATATTTGAGGAGGCTTGAGCATATAACATTCTTTCTATATATATTACTTGAAGGCCTCTCTATTTTTCATGATTTCAAAGATTAAATTTCTCCCTTATTCTTTTATTTGGAAATTTTTTTTTTGGAGAAATTCCTTGTGAATAATGTCTTGAAGGCTTGGGCTAATATTCTTGCTCATATATTTTGCTTGAATGCCTTCTTGGGATTAATTTTACTAAGATCAATCATTTTAAAGAAAACCCTACTATAAGAACGCTTATCTTGAAATATATTTGTTGGAGAATTTCTTTGGGTTATACAAGAGGGAGCCTTGAGAATATATCAATTTAATATATACTTGCTTGAGAGGCTGTTCCTTTTATTTTATAAAAGTCAATCATTTTGATAGCAAAATCCTAGTTTCTCCTACTTATCTTGAAGTATATTTTTGGAGAAACTCTTTGGATTATTTAAGAGCTTTGAGCGTATATTCATTAATATATATTGGCTTGAAAAGCTTCTTGAAAAAAGGCTAAAGCATATATTCATTTTTGCTTGGTAGCCTTTTTTATTTGAATTTGAAAAAGGTCAATCATTTTAGAAAAGAAAATCATTTTCCAAACTCTCAATTTTTACTTGAAAAATATTTTGAGAGAAAACCCATACTCTACATGAGCTTGATTTCAAAATCATATGAGAGTGCATATTAGATTTTAATGTTGTACATTCCTGCTTAGTTTAGAAGCATTTGTTTGTATGCAAATTCTATTAAATATATTTTTATTCCATGCGTGGCCTGAAGAGGGAGACTCGCCGTGTGAAGAGTCCCAGATAGATTTAGACTCGGTTAGGAAAGCTAGGTGCGCCATCGTAGTAAGGCATGATGGTTGGGTTCAGCCCAAAATTGAACTGGGGAGTCTCAACCCCGTAAGTGAGACCGATTCGGTTCAGCCCGGAAATTGAACTAAAGGTTTCCTCACCCCATAAGGAGAGGATGTAAAAGGCTTCTACTCCGCCTGGTTAAGTGAGTAGGTATAGTGGAATCCTTGGGGGGTATGCCCAAGGCGAGGACGTAGGCTAGTTTGGCCGAACCTCAATAAAAAATCTAGTGTCGCTCTCTCTATCTTATTTAAATTCATGCACTTTAATTTCAACATGTGTATGAATGTTTATTTAATGTCAAAATTATTTGAATACACACATTTAATTTAAATAAGATACTGCACACGTGTATGTTTGCTTTCACTATTAAAATTATTTTACATACACGCGTATACATTGAATGAGATATGATGTGTGGTGAATTGGCGTAATTGTTTAAATTAGCGAAAAATGTTTTAAAACCTAATTCAGCCCCCCTCTTGTGATCACACCATATCCAAAAGATGGAATAAAACTTTATGTAATAAAAATAATCTTAAGTTAAAAACTAACTTAAAAAAAAAATTAATCCAAGCTTTGAATTGAAATAAACTAAATTCTTAACAAAAATTAATTCTAACACTACTGAATTCAAAGAGAGAGAGAGAGTGTTGACTTTTTGAGTTCGATCTCTGTTTTGATGCTGACAAAGCACATGTTTCTTATGTGTGTATTTAGCATGTGAATAAGTCCATTTATTTAACACACACATAAGGAAACAACGATGGAAGCTTGCAGGATGTAAAGACTATACGATCAAGCATTCCATGAAGTCAGAAGAGCAAAAGAAGAAAGAAGAAGACGAAGACATTTGTATTTTATTTTGTATTTTATTTTATATCTCTGGTCTGTAATAATGCATGCTTCTGCATGATGTATTTGAATGCTCAGAACAATCGTAGATAGACCTTAGAGACCAGCACATCTCACAAAAAACCTTTTTCTAAAAAATTAAAATCATACAAAGTTTTTGGAATAACTTTAGGGTCAAAATCGGGGCTAAAACGAAGTTTACGAAAACTTCGGTCGACCGACACCTGATTTTTTCGGTGTCTTCAAAAACACCTAGAATGACCTTATGACACTCACTCATTCAAACACATGTTTGGTCATTTGAAATAGGATGACCGGTGGCTTAAATAAGACCAAAATGCACAAAATGTGCACATTCGGTCGACCGAACTACCATGTACAAAATGCCTGGATCGACCAAACCCAGACTAGGTCAACTAGTTGACCATAGCCCGGTCGACCGACCTATGTAGTTCAAAATGGGCCCGATTGACCGAACCTTGTCCGGGTCATCAATTTGACCACGGCTCGGTCGATTGAACTTGCCAGTTCATTTATACCCGGTCGACTGAACTCCCTTGGAGTAAACACATTGACCACCTGGTCGATTGAGCCCAAAATGCACTCCAACGCTCTGGTCGACTGAGGGTCCTCGGGAGATGCCCTAACTACCTGGTCGGCCGAACTTCTTAGTTCAAAATGTCCCAGTTGACCGAATCATGCTAAATTGGAAAATCGCCTTCAAACTTAGATGTCCAGTCGGCCGAACCTTTAGTTCATTAAATGCCTGGTCGACAAAACCTTAAGAACTTCGGTCGACTGAACTTGTCCTGGTCAACCAGTGCTCTCGGGTTGGAATGTTTTTTAAAGGTTTAAAACGTCATTAAAACTTAATTAATCTTTTCCAAAATACTGAGCGTATCCCCAACGGTCATATTTCTCACAAACTCTATAAATATGCCCTCATTACTCCAAATTAGCAACTTTGATTAACTCTATATTTCTCTCTAATCCTTGGTTAATCAAAGTTCCCCCAAATCACTTTTATTGCAAACATTTCTTCTTTTGGGGCCAAAATTTTTATATAAAACTCTCTAACTCTCTTCCACTCTTTTATTTCAAAAATACTCTTGAAGAGAGAATATTTATATTTGGGTATTTACTTGCTTACTCTCACTTATTCTTTATTCTTTGAAAATCATTTTAAGAGTATAGCTTTGGTTTTCTCCCGGATTATTTCCTTGATAAATATATTTTGGGAGAAGTTATTTATTGCACAAATATTTTATTGAGCTTAACTCATAGATTCTCCAAGTATTTCTAACTTGCATAAATCTTTGATTGGAGAACACAATAAGCATTTTTCATACACATTCTATTTGTGCAAAAATCATTAAAAGAGCAAAAGTCTAGGTTCTCCTATACTATTACTAAAATATCTTTTTGGAGAAAACTTTTTTTTAGGGTTAAAATATAGTTAAGCATCCTTACTCCCCTGAACATTATTTCATATCATTGGAGTGTGTATTTGTTTGAGCTTACTGTATACATCTCTGCTTGTATTTTTACAAGCATTTTCATGTACAAAAATAGTTTTATTGTAACGGTTGGGTTCATCCCGTTAATTGAACTGGGGAGTCTCAGCCCCATAAATGAGACCGGTTCGATTTAGCCCATAATTGAACTGAGGAGTCTCAGCCCCATAAGTGAGACTAGTTCGGCTCAGCCTAGTAATTGAGCTGGAGTTTTCCGTGCCCCATAAGGAGAGGATGTAAAAGGTTTTTGCTCCACTCGATTAAGTGAGCAGGTATAGTGGAATCCTTGGGGATAAGCCCAAGGCGGGGATGTAGGCTGGTTTGGCCGAACCTCGATAACAAATCTGGTGTCGCTCTCTCCATCTTATTTAAATTCCTGCACTTTAATTTTAGCATGTGTATAAATGATTGTTTAATGTCTTAATTATTCTTATGCACACATTTAATTTAAATAAGATACTGCACGCGTGTACATTTGCTTTTAGTGTTAAAATCATTTTACACACACGTGTATATGTTGAATGGGATATGATACGTGGTGAATCGGTGAAATGTTTAAATTAGCAAAAAATGTTTTAAAGCCCAATTCACCCCCCCTCTTGGGATCACACCAATTCCAATAGAGAGAGAGAGAGAGAGAGAGAGAGAGAGAGAGAGAGAGAGATGGAAGAAGGAAAGGTAGGCCATGAGAGAGAGTTGATGATGCTGTTGTTTGCTGCTCTCAAGTCCCCCCTGGTGCACTGCTGCTGCTACCTCAATGTCTCCCAAAAGCTACGCGTAGCCTCCTCCAAAGCAAAAGCTACTCTCCAAAAATAAATATAAAAAAAAAAACTAAAAAAAAAAACAAATTTCTAAAGAAAGCCTCCCCTGAACACCCTTGCTGCCTTTCCTTTTTAAAAGCAGCTCCAACCTCTTTTATTCACTAAATGGCCCCCAAAAGTAACCCCCCAATGCATGGCTTCTCCTGCTTGCATAGGTGGGTCACATTAAAGTGCTTTGAACCCCTATTTTTTTTTTCTTTTGTGTTGTTGCCCAGCCCTTGCGGTCTTCATGCATGGGCTACCTTCTCACACAGCTTTAGCCCAACTACTACACTCCAACATGACCCATATCATGTATTGAAGCCCAAGACTGCCTCCAAAAGAACCCAGCGTATGCATGACCTTTATTTCATGGTTCATTCACATAAACAGCCCACGTCTTCACTTAACTGTATGCACACACGGCTCATGTCAAGCCCAGCTCATAGCCTTTATTTCATGCGTGCTAGCCCAAATATAAAGCTGACAGCCGGTCTTCGATATTTGGCTTCATACACACTACCTTAGTTTGGAATCCAGCTCACGTACACGGCTTACATATACGCCCAAACATTTTTTAATTTCGACTTCTAAAAATATCTTTGATACGTAATCTCATTTAATGCTCACATACACGACACCTTTTCATGCTCACGACCCGCGTACATTCTAATCTCGAGCTTAATTTCCAGAATTTTTTCTATAATAATAAAATACAACAATCCATAAATTAAATAAGATTAAATATTACAAATTGGGCACAATGTTAAAATATTGAACATACTCGGCATTTTATTAAAAATATAATCTCGAATGTACAATTTTAAATGCCTAAATATGCATCTTTGATGTGTAATCACTTCTCATAAGCTAATGAGTACATTACAATCTAAACACACTCATATGATACAATTTGAAGCTCAATCGAATGTATGTGATGTGTTTAATAAAATCTTTTGCAATAACAAATGTATGATCTTTGTAGAAAAATTTATATGTTACATGCTCCAAAGATCTAGACCAAATATATGATCTTTGTATATAGAAATAGATATATGATAAGTTAGCTTCAAATATTGGAACCAAATGTATGATCTTTATAAATATATATATATATATATATATATATATATTCAGTGTGCTCCAAAGATCTAAACCCTATTCAATATATCTCCACAAAAGATTCCTCAAAACTATATATTTTAGAGATTTTTGGGTTTGCTCTCAATTAGTTTTTGCAATAATAAAATAAGATGAAATCTTTGAATAAATTATAAACGTGAATGCTTTCAAAGATTTAATCTTTAGCAAAAACTTTTTCCTAAATAAAATTTTCAAGTAATAGATTTATGAATAACAAAAGTTTTTCTTCTCAATAAAATATTTGATATGAGAATATGAGAGATGAAAAACTTTTGATATAAAGATTGAATGTACTAATAAACGACTTATGTATCAAACCTCAATACCCAAGGATTGCTTGCAAGATGTGTATATGAATGCCCTTTGTAAACTGAGATAATCGCACAACAATGTCTGAATACGATAGAGTATTGGAAAAAGTGTGCTAGATCTTTGCAAAAGTCTCTCTAATGTGTTTTTTTCTTGTTTCTTAGAGTTTCTCTATGGTTTAGGGTTTGTTTAAATAAGCATCCTAGGTATTTGATCAATTTCTTGCTGTTGGATCATTTAATAAAACAAATTTCGTCCGTGTCAGTGCTAGAGCATCATTCTGCGTGACAAAATCGTCAATGAGTGGATACATTCGTTGACGAGTGTTCAATGCAAATTCGGAAACGAAACCAAAGGATTTATTGATGGGTGGACTATTTGAAATTTTTTAGCTCTCGGTATTTTCTTTTCAATGAGAATAGAGCATTCGACAACGAGTGGCCTTCAATCATTCATTGATGAGACCAAGGGAATCGTCGACTAGCTGCCTATTAATTAGCCTGATCCAACCAAGGTCAATACTTATGAATATGTCATAAAAAGAAAACATGCATCCTAAGGTCAATCTATATGTCATTTTGAGCTTTCAACTATACCATATGAGATATGCAAATACAATCAAACCGATTGCAGTTTACAACTGAAAGACTAGATTGCCTTTATCCTTCTGCTCTTCGGCTTCCATGGGTTGAGTCAAGTAATATGTACTTCGCGTTCCTCATGACTTCTATAGCGTACTTACCCTCCGTGCATGCAAAGTCATGAACCTGTTCAAAAACTCAATGCATAGGTAAAATACCAGGTGATTTGTCATTATCAAAACAGGATTGGACTTATAAAGTCGACAATCTCACCCTTTTCGATGATGAAAAATACACGAGCAAAAATGGGTAAAGCCTAACAAGACTCCCCCCTAAAATAATGCATGATTTATAATATAGTAATGTAATCTAGAAGATATTTATGCTCTAAAAGTATTTTTGCTCTAGAAAATATATAGCCCTTTTGATCTTTGAAGAAAATTTTTTGCTCTGATTAAATATTCTCTCTCCCTTTTGACATCAATCAAAAAGGTATAAAAAAAATATACTAATTTAAATATCTCTCCCCTTTACTAAAAAATTTATCCATCCCCCTTTCGAAAGATATAGATGTCTTGTAAAATCAATTTTCATGTTGAACCTCCAATAGCATTTCAATCAACATTTATATAAGCAGACAAGCAATTAAGTTCATTAAAGTCAAAAAATCATGTGTGTATCAACATGTATCACATGGCCATAAAATATTTAAAATGCAATTCTCTATAAATAGCAAGTACTTAATTTTTGAATCAGATTGCTCCCCCTTTATTATGTATTCTAATATATCTCTAGACAACTTCCATACTGTGCATCAAACCTAATTCGCGTCTAATTTGGATAAACCTATCTTACGTAAGTGGTTTTGTGAATATATCTACCCATTTTTCATTTGTGCACACAAACTCAAGTGTCACATCCCTTTTTTGCGCATAGTCACTATTGGCCTTATAAGGCTTAATATCCTATTTTGATGCTAACAAACAAGTAGAACTTAACATGCTTTTGTTAAGTGATGTATTTTCAGGACTCAATGATGAATGCAAGGTTAAAGAATTCGTGAAAGCTTGTACTTTAGAGAAGGATAATTATATCAAGCTTGAGGCATGGATTCAAGAATAAATGCTCATGTGATCAACATGGAAAGCTCAAAGTTAAAATGAAGCTTAAACTTCAAAAGCCATATCTTGAAAGCTCACAAGGACAAGGAACTTGAATGCCTTACATAAATAAAAGTGATCCATAATGAAAGCTCATAGAAGTTTGAAAGATCATTGAGGCTCAGCAAAGAAGACAAAGAGGACTCAAAGCAAAGAAGAAGTCAAATCAGTTTCTTAGGACAAGTCTTTGTAAGTACTTTAAATATGGTTCAAATATGATTCTTCATTTTGTAGCTCATCAGGCAAAGACATACTAAAACTTCTAAAGTTTTAAAGTCTTGGAACATGTTTTTCAAAGTTAAAACAAGTTAAAATTCCAAGGTTAATTAAACAAAAGAGAGAGAAATCAAAAATGACTTAAATTGAGAAACAATCAGCAAACAGCCGACTGTCTGTAGACAGACAAATGGCAAGTTTAAGGAACCTAAACAAAGAGACAAAAGCCTAACAGACGACTGTCAACCAATTGACAGATGACTGCCAGTGAAAACTGAGACAACTGGGTGTGTTTAGCTAGCCGACTGCCACCCTTCTATATGTTTTTTAAAACTGAGTTGTTCTGGTGATAGACGACTACCACCTTGAGGACAGGCAACTGCCACCTCTCTGTTTGTGAATTTTGTAGCTGTAATGCATGGACAGTCGACTGCCAGTAACTATACAGTCGCTTGGCTCGTGGCAGATTTCAAAATTTCCAACGGCCATATTTTTGAAATTTAAATTATTTGAAGCCAAAACTAATTTACAACTTGGAACCTACTCCAAATAAACTTGGGGAACAAGCTAGCTACCTTCCTACATCTATAAATACCCTCAAGTTCCATTGAATGAAACATCAACACAAGAAGAGAAATCAAGAAATCAGTTCAGCATTCAAAACTCTCTCTCAAGCATTTTGAAATTCTGAAAGTGCTCTATTGCTCACATCTTGCACAAAGTTGCTAAAAGTCATGCTGGAGATTGTGCTTCAATTACTACTTCTTTCATCTATTAAAAGATTCATATGGTGATACAACTCTAGAGCTTCAAATTTGAATTTCATATTCTGAATTTTATTGAAGTATTGTATTGTGCTATAATTGTTGTACTAATCAGCTCTTTGTGAGAACATATTCTTTGTACACATATTTTGTTTGTGTTTCTTGTAGATTGATGAATCCAATGATTGTTTGGATCATTGGCTAAGTGAGGGGACATCGTTTGGAGAGGCGGGCTCTAGCCTAGTTAAGAAGTGACCGAACAAGGGGACATCGTTTGGAGAGGCAAGCTCTAGCCTATTTGAAGGAGTGATCGAACATGGGAATATCATTTGGAGAGGTGGGCTTTAAAGGTATTGTTCCGCTTGGTAAAGGAATAGGTTTATTGAATCCTTTGGTAGTTTGCCAAAGGCAAGGACGCAGGCTGGGTATAAGCTGAACCTCGTAAAAATCCCCATCCCACTCTCTTTTTCCCTTGCTCTTTACTTGCACTACATATACAATTGTGTGGATGTTTTAAATTTCTAAATCATACAACCTACGTAATTTGGAAATCAAGTAAACTTAAAGTTTAATTTTGATTTGGGTTGCGGAAACCGAAAGGGAGTACGTTGGTTAAACTATATTTTGCGGAATCCATACGGGAGTACATTACTTGGTTTAACATCCCAAAGATAAATTAACTAAGAGTTTTTTTGGATTTTGAATATTGGGAAGAGTGTTGGATTCTATATTACACATCATATTAAAGAGGCAAATCCATCCATATAGGGCTTAATTCAATTTTATATCTAGGGCTGACAACATAAGCTATATTGTGATTGAATGGTTTAAAGTTTGATATTGAGTGGTTTGTGTTTATATTTGAAAGAGTGCTAAATCTTCCGTTAATCAAATAGTGTTGTAGTTAACTTGTACTTGGCAAATCATTTGGTTGTTTGCTTTCAAATTGTGGTTGATTGATTACTTAAAAGATTGAATAGTTGTGTGGTTGTGGATTAAATAAAGGAACTAAGTTTTTGTGTGATTGGTATATTAAACAAATAAGTCTAAAATTGATTAATTAAGAAAAAGTCCTTATAGGAATTAAAAGAAAGTTTCAAAATCCAATCCACCCCCCCCCCCCCTCTTGGGACTACACCTTGCTTTTCAATTGGTATTAGAGCGGGGTTATAGAAAATATTAATTAATAGCTATAAAAAGATCTAAATGGCTCAATTAGGCGTAGCTCCCTTTGGAGAGGGACAATCTTCAACTAGGCCTCCTATTTTTTACGGTTTAAACTATGCCTTTTGGAAAAAGAGAATGCAAATATATCTCCAAAATATGAATTGGAAAGCTTGAGAGGTTGTCATGGATGGAGACCTAATCCCCACTAAGATAGTAGATGGAAAAATAAGTTCCCAAAGAGAAAATTGATATGACAGACTTAGATTATAAAATGCTGCAAGTTAATTCTAGTGCCATGAATGCTTTATATTGTGCTTTAGATGCCAATGAATTTAATAGAATAATGGCCTGCAAACCAGCTAAGGAAATATGGGACAAGCTAGAAGTAACATATGAAGGAACTATAGATGTTAGGGATAATATGATTGATATGCTTACAAGTGAATATGAAGCTTTTAGGATGAACCTAGATGAATCCATAACAAATATGTTCACTAGGTTCACTCACATAATAAATTCCTTAAATGCACTAGGAAACACCTACACTACTTATGAGATGATAAGGAAATTTCTTAGAGGGCTGCCACCTAAATGGGAATCAAAAGTCAATGCCATAACTGAAGGAAGAAACCTTTAAAACACTTCCTTAGATGAGCTTATAGGTTCTTTACTTGCATAGGAAATGGCAATGAATGAAAAGAGTGTAAAAACCAAAGCCGAAGAGTCAATAGCCTTCAAAGTCTCAAAAGAAAACTCAAGTAGTGAAGAAGAAATGGATAAAGATGAAGTAGCCTTCATATCTAAAAAGCTAGCAAAAATCCTTAGAAGGAAAAATAAATTCAAAAGAAAATCCAAATCTGAATCATATGAAGAAGAAGAAGAAATCATCAAAAAGAAATCTAAAAGTAAAACTCCTACATGCTATAATTGCAAAAAAGCTAGACATTTAAAATCGGAATGTCCTCTACTTAAGAAATAGTCTAAGAAGAAAAAGAAAAAGGCCATGAAAGCCACTACTTGGGACATGATGAGTACAAGTAGTTCGGAAAATGAATCAAGTGACCAAGAGGTTGCTTATACTTGCTTTACGGCTTGGGACAATGAGGAAAGCTCCTCATCCAAATCAAATAATGAATATGATAGTGATGAATTAAATGATGAAAGCATGCCATCTTATGAATAACTTCAAAATGACTTATTCAAAGTACATAAGATGCTAATCAAAGTAGCTAAACAAAATACTTCATTGAAAAATAAGAATGAAGGAATGATGAAAGAACTAGAATCCCTTAGGACTGCTAAAAGAGAAAAGGACTCAAAATTCATGAAAATAGAAAATAAGTATGACGCTGCAATAAAAGAGTTAGAATTTAAAAATCTTGTTGAAAATGAAAAGGATTTGAAAATCAAAGAATTAGAAAGCAAGAATGAAAAAAAGATAGAAGACCTTCGATCCCTATCCTCTATAGAATATAAGAAAGACATATAAATTTCTGAATTAGAGGATAAAATCAGAAAATTATCTCTAGAATTAGAGAAATCGCAAAAGAAGGATGATGACGAGAAAGAGAGAGATAAATGATCTCAAAAATCAAATTGAAGATAAAGAAAGGATCATTTATTACTTTACAAAAGGAAAAGAAAACTTGGACAAAATGATAGGCTCACAAAGAATGTCTCTAAATAAAGAAGGCATTGGTTTTGATAGAATTAAAAATAAAAAGAAAAAGAATCTTTACATGGGTTATTTCTCAAAAGAATCAAAAAATTATGCTAGTACATCCTCTAATGCCTACACTAACACCATATGCTATCAATATAAGAAAAAGGGGCATATATAATTTGAATATCCATTTAAGAGAAAGGGTGTAAAAACTAAACAAGTAAGGAGAGTAAAAGAAACATCCCTTGTGAAACCTATTGGATCCAAAAAGGTATGGGTACCTAGATGAAAAGCCTCGAAAAACGCAAAGTGTTTATTGAAATACAAATTTAAATTGTTGGCAAACGTCATAAGATGGTTTTTACAAGGCTTAACTTAAGAAAATAGAAAGTATCAAAATTGAGCTTATTACATAAAGTACCTTGATTAAAAAAAATACAAGATATTTGAGAATGAAAGGCTATGTGCTACATGCTTACATACCTATATGATATGCTATATGGCACATGTGTATGACTTGACTTGTCTTGACCATGCATGCTATTGATGAATCACATGGATAAACTTACTATTCTCTATATTGATATCCATGAGCTATGAAAGATATAATGGCTATATTGGTATCCATGAGCTGTGTATAATGTGATAATGACTTTGGTATCTATAAAGTCTTTGGTATCCATGAATATTTTTGGTATCACATTTTAAAAATTTTAATTGGTATCACAATTTTAAAAAGCTCACTTGGTATCACAATTTAAAAGTTAAATCTATTTTTTAGCATGGCAAGTATGATTATATCAATGAGCATGGTATAACATTGATAATATTGGCATGATATTGATATTTGTTATATGATTTGAATAAATGTTTTGAAACATGGGATGATAACCATAATTGGTAACAAAACTGAATGTATTGAATTCAAGGAGAGTGTTATGACTCATTGCTAATATTATGATTGTTTCCCTATTAATCAAATTCTCAATTGGTATTAAAATTAATAAAAATTTTAAATTGATATCATGAATTCAATTTTAAATTGGAATCATAAAATCAACAATTGGTATTGAGTGTGTTCATATGTTGGATATGCAATTGTTTGATGATATGCTCAGAATATGATTTTATTTGAACTTAATCATTTTTTTATCTTTTTGATTGATGTCAAAAGGGGGAGAAGTGTTAAGCAAAAATTGAGCATGGGATTGCAAAAATTGAGCATGAACATAATATATCAAAAGGAGGAGAAGTACTTGATGTTGATTGATAAACTTGAACTTGAATAAAGTGATGAGCATGATTGTAAAATGAAGTGATGAGCATGATTGTTAAAGAGTTTTAATATTGATCTTGCAAATATTGATGAAATGATGCTTATTGAAAGGGGGAGTCTTTTAAGGCTCACTCCAATTTTTGCATCTTCTTTGTCATCATCAAAAAGGGGGAGATTGTTGGTTTTACAAGGCTAAATATCCTATTTTGATGCTAACAAACAAATAAAACTTAACATGCTTTTGTTAAGTGATGTATTTTTAGGACTCAATACGAATGCAAGGTCAAAGAATTCATGAAAACTTGTACTTTAGAGAAGGATAATTATATCAAGCTTGAGGCATAGATTCAAGAATAAAAGCTCAGGCGATCAACATGAAAAGCTTAACATGGAAATCTCAAAGTTCAAATGAAGCTCAAACTTCAAAAGCCATATCTTGAAAGCTCACAAGGATCAAGGAACTTGAATGCCTTACATAAATACAAGTGATCCATAATGAAAGCTTGGAGAAGTTTGAAAGATCATTGAAGCTCAACAAAGAAGACAAAGAGGACTCAAAGCAAAGAAGAAAACAAATCAGTTTCTTAGGACAAGTCTTTGTAAGTACTTCAAATATGGTACAAATATGATTCTTCATTTTAATGCTCATTAGGCAAAGACATACTGAAAATTCTGAAGTTTTAAAGTCTTGGAACATGTTTTTCAAAGTTAAAAAAAGTTAAAATTCCAAGGTTAATTAAACAAAAGAGAGAGAAATAAAAAATGACTTAAATTGAGAAACAATCAGTTGACAGCCGACTATCTGTCAATAGACAGACGACTGGCAAGTTTAAGGAACCTGAACAAAGAGATAGAAGCCTAATAGATGACTATCAACCAACTGACAAATGGCTGCCAGTGAAAACTGAGACGACTGGGTGTGTTTAGCCAACCAACTACCACCCTTCTGTATGTTTTTTAAAACTAAGTTGTTCTGGTGATAGACGACTGCCACCTTGAGGATAGGTGACTACCACCTCTCTATTTGTGAATTTTGTAGTTGTAATGCATGGACAACTAACTGCCAGTGACTATATAGTCACCTAGCTCGCGGCAGATTTCAAAATTTCCAACAAGTATATTTTTGAAATTTAAATTATTTGAAACCCAAACTAATTTACAACTTGAACCCTACTCAAATTAAACTTGGGGAACAAGCTAGATACCTTCCTACATCTATAAATACCCTTAAGTTCCATTGAATAAAACACCAACACATGAAGAGAAATCAAGAAATGAGTTCATCATTCAAAACTCTCTCTCAAGCATTTTGAAATTCTAAAAGTGCTCTATTGCTCACATCTTGCAAAAAGTTGTTAAAAATCTTGCTGATTCTCACTAAGATTGTGCTTCAATTACTACTTCTTTCATCTATTGAAAGAATCATATGGTGATACAACTCTAGAGCTTCAAATCTGAATTTCATATTCTGAATTTTATTGAAGTATTGTATTGTGTTGTAATTGTTGTACTAATCAGTTCTTTGTGAGAGCATATTCTTTGTACACATATTTTGTTTTTGTTTCTTGTAGATTGATGAATCCAAGGATTGTTTGGATCGTTGGCTAAGCGAGGGGACATCGTTTGGAGAGGCGGGCTCTAGCCTAGTTGAGGAGTGACTGAACAAGGGGACATCGTTTGGAGAGGCGGGCTCTAACCTATTTGAAGGAGTCACCGAATGAGGGTATATCGTTTGGAGAGGCGGGCTCTAACTTACTAAAGGAGTGTGTAAACGTATTGTTCCACTCGGTAAAGGAACAAGTTTGGTGAATACTTTGGTGGTTTACCGAAGGTGAGGACGTAGGCCGGGTATAAGCCGAACCTCGTAAAAATCGTCGTCTCACTCTCTCTTTCCCTTACTCTTTACTTGTAGTAAATATACAATTGCGTGGATGTTTTAAATTTCTAAATCATACAACCTACGTAATTTGGAAATCAAGTAAACTTAAAGTTTAATTTTGATTTGGGTTACAGAAACTGAAAGGTAGTACATTGGTTAAACAATGTTTTGCAGAAACCATACAGGAGTACATTGCTTGGTTAAACATCCCAAAGATAAATTAACTGAGAGTTTATTTAAATTTTGAATATTGGGAAGAGTGTTGGATTCTATATTACACATCATATTAAAGAGGCAAATCCATTCATATAGTGCTTAATTCAATTTTATATCGTGGGCTGACAACATAAGCTATATTGTGATTGAATGGTTTAAAGTTTGATATTGAGTGGTTTGTGTTTATATTCGAAAGACTGCTAATTTTTCCATTAATCAAATAGTGTTGTAGTTAACTTGTACTTGGCAAATAGCTTGGTTGTTTGCTTTCAAATTGTGGTTGATTGATTACTTGAAGGATTGAATAGTTGTGTGGTTGTGGATTAAATAAAGGAACTAAGTTCTTATGTGATTGGTAGATTAAAAAAACAAGTTTAAAATTGATTAATCAAGAAAAATTCCTTATAAGAATTAAAAGAAAGTTTTAAAATTCAATTCACCCCCCCCCCCTCTTGGGACTACACCTTGCTTTTCAGTCACGTAAAAAATGATGTCTAATTTATATGTGCTTAGTTTGTCAATGTGATATGCGATTCTTTGAGATATTTATTGCACTCGTATTGTCACACTTTATATGAACAGTTTCATAGTGCATTCCATAGTCTGTTAGTTGTTGCTTCATGTAAAGCGCTTGAGCACAACAACTTCCAGCCGCTATGTATTTTGCCTCGGCTGTGGGTAATGCAACGGAGTTCTATTTCCTGGAAAACCAAGAAACTAAGAATTGTCCTAAAAGGTGACAAGTGTCACTTGTGCTTTTTCTATCTACTTTACTACCGGCAAAGTCAGCATCAAAATAACAAACAATCTCAAGAGAAGTTTACTTAGCATACCATAATCCATGTTCAATAGTTCCATGAAGGTATCTAAGTATTCTCTTTATTGCTAATAGATGTGACTCTTTGGGTGCAGTCTAAACACTTGTGCACATGCATATGCTAAACGTAATATAAGGCTTTCTAGCAGTCAGATATAATATGCTACCTATCATTCCATAGTAGAACTTAACATCCATCGGTATACCTTGCTTATCCTTATCCAATTTTTTGGAAAAACTCATAGGTGTTCCTAAAATTTTACCATCTTCCATGTTAAACTTTTTTAGCAAGTTTCTAATGTACTTTGATTGTTTATAAAAATCTCATGTTTTGCTTGTTTGATCAGAAGTCCTAGAAAGATGTTAAGTTCACCCATCATACTCATTTCAAATTCACTTTGCATGCAGCTAGCAAACTTATTACACAACTCTTCGTTTGTAGCTCCAAAAATGATACCATCTACATATTTTTGTACTAGGAGCAAGTTATCATTTTTTATCTTTTGTGAAGAGTGTTGTGTCGATCTTCCCTCTGGTAAACCCATTATCTAGTAGAAAACAGCTAAGCCTTTCATACCAAGCTCTAAGAGCTTGTTTCAATTCATACAAGGCTTTAGTCAATTTATAGACATGATTTGGAAATTTGTGGTTTTCAAATCCTGGGGGTTTTTCATCATAAACTTCCTCATTTATATAGCCATTTAAAAGTGCGCTTTTAACATCCATTTGATATAATTTGAAATTCGTAAAAGCTGAATGTGCTAATAACATCTGAATGACTTCCATTCTAGCTGCAGGAGCAAATAATTTCTTCAAAATCTATGCCTTCCTCCTCGTTATATCCTTAAGCTACCAGTATGGATTTGTTTCTAATTACTATTTCATTTTCATCTTTCTTGTCCTTATAGAACCATTTTGTTCCAATAATTGTATGATTATGAGGTCTAGGAACTAATGTCCAGGCTTTGTTTCTCTCAAATTAATTTAATTCATATTGTATAGATATCACTAATGATTCATCCTCAATTGCCTCACTCGCATTCTTAGGTTCTTCTTGTGATAAGAATGTGAAGTGGCTAACCATATTTCTAAGTGAAGATCGCGTAGTTACTCCATGTGATGGTTCACCTATGATTTGATCTATGGGGTGATTCCTTATATATTTTCATTCCCTCTATAGTTCATAAACCTCGCTTTCTACTTGATTATCTTCAGATGATGTTTCCTTAACTTCATTGATCTTATCTGAATTATTTTCAATAGATAATATTTCTAATTCCTTACTTATCTCAAAATCATCCTCATTAGACCTTTTAGAAAATATATTGGACACATCGAATACTACATGAATGGATTCTACAACAGTCAATGTTCTTTTGTTATACACCCTCTAGGCTTTACTGTCTACGGCATAACCTAGAAAGATACCTTCATCAAATTTTACGTCAAAATTTCCTAGATGTTCGTTATCTCTAAGAACAAAACATTTGCAGCCAAAGACCTGGAAATATGAAATACTTGGTCTATTGGCATTCCAAATCTCATAGGGAGTTTTATTCAGAGTGGGTCTAATCAGAACTATTCAATACATAGCAAGCGGTGTTCACTGCCTCGGCCCAGAAGTACTTAGGTTGCTTATGTTCGTTAATCATGGTTCTATCCATTTCCTGTAAAGATCTATTTTTTCTCTCAACTACCTCGTTTTGTTGTGGAGTCCTATGAGCTGAGAAATTATAAGATATACCCTCTATGTTACAGTAGTTCTCTGTACCCTCATTTTTAAATTTCTTTCCTTTATCACTTCTAATGTGTGTTATTTTTATACCCCTTTTCATTTTGGATTTTTCTGCAAAGTCTAGTAAATTTTTCACAAGTTTCATCTTTATGTGTAAGAAATAGTACCCATGTGAACCTAGTATAACCATCGACAATGACGAAAGCATATAATTTACTACCTAGACTTTGAGTTGGATTAGGACCAAATAAATCTAAGTGCAACATTTGAAGCGGCCCAGTGGTGGAGATAACTTTCTTCTTCTTAAAGCTAGATTTTATTCATTTTCCTAGTTGACATGCATCACATATTTTATCTTTCACAAATTTTTTCTTAGGTAATCCCTTAACTAATTCTCCTTTAACTAGTTTAGATAATAAGTCCATATTTTCATGTCATAATCTCCTATGCCAAAGCCAACTAAATTCATTTATAGTAGAAAATCAAGTTATATATTGAGAAGTAAGATTATCAAAGTTAATGGTGTAGACATTTTCATGACAATCAATAGTAAACAATATTTTGTTTTCAGATTTATTCTCTACAGTGCATTTTTTATGTTCGAAGGAAACCATATAACCTTTATCATGCAATTGACTTATACTTAACAGGTTATGTTATAGACCATCTACTAATAATATATTCTCAACAACGAAAGAAGGTTCCTTACTTACCAACCTTACCTACTCCAATTATTCTACCTTTCGCGTTGTCGTCGAAAGTGACGAATCCTCCATCCTTAGGTGTGATGGACGCGAACTTTGCTTTATCTCTGGTCATATGACGAGAGCATCCACTATCCATATACCATTTATCCTTTGAAGAGGATGATCTCAAGCACTGTAAAGACTGAGAGGATGATACCATTTATCTCTGGTCATATGACGAGAGCATCCACTATCCATATACCATTTATCCTTTGAAGAGGATGATCTCAAGCACTGTAAAGACCCGAAATATAATAGTAATTAAATAGAAGAGGGAAAGTAAAATTCAGAGGAGGTAAAGCAAGGCTTGTCAACGAATGCCCTGGCTTCATCAACGAACTCCCTTATATGGATCGTCGACGAGTCTCAGTATCTCGTTGATGAAGAGATACCGAGATGGTGTATTTCAGACCCATTGATTTGTCGACGAGTTCTTTACTTTCATCGATGAACTGCCTTCTTCACCTCGTCGACGAGTCGACGTGTCTCGTTGACAAGACCATGTGGCTAGCCATCTATATAAGTGCAAAAATCATATTTTTGACAAAAAAATCAACCAATTCTCTCTCTCTCTCTCTCTCTCTCTCTCTCTCTCTCTCTCTCCCTCCCTCCCTCGAGGTTTTAGTTTCTCTCACTTCTCTCTAGATTTTTGGCCTTGTTTCTCCCCGGTTCGACGATCAAAAGCTACCACGTTGATCCTGGGGAGATTCTCTAAAACCTAAATGGAGCAGAATTTCAATTTGAGAATTTTGGGAACCATCCCAAAATCAGGGTAAGTAGATTATTTAAGGGTTATTGGGTTTGTAGCATTTCTGAACCTAGATCTAATAGTAAATATCATTATACTGGTGTTCGTGACGATTTATGTGGGTGTTGTGATTCAGGGTTTTTGGGCTTTTACTACAGGCAAGTTAGAGGAATCTAGAAGCTGGGATGATGTATAATTATGCATTTATGTTTTGGGATAATACTAGACTTTGGTATTGTAAATATGGATGTATGACTTTATATTTTCCGCTGCATAGGTATGCTATTCTATGAACAGGATTTTCCTTAGTACCCTCCTAGGGTTTGAGATGTTATAGTAGATAGTATAAGGGTATCTGAGTAAAATGATTATCAGTTGTTGACCTGATAGGTCACGCCTAGTTTTGATCATGACAAATACTCTTGGTACTGATGGTTATACTAAGGCTTGCATGTAGGTTCACTGTGCACGTGTATTTGGACTAAAAGACATACCATGATGGCGTGCGGTGTTCGTGACAAGGAATGAAGAATTTTGCATTGTATTTGTAATTCTTATTCATTTCTTCATTTTGTGATGTAATATTATTATGGACTGTACACCCTGCGGCTTGTAATAATTTGTATCATGTATGGTAGGATGGTAGGTAGGTATGCTCATAATAGACCCTAGTTGGACCTTAGGTACCAACTTTTAGTACAATAAGTCCCCAACATCACTCTTCATATCAGGGGAATTAAATTGGATAAAATGAACTTAAATTTAAAAACTTGAGACAGGTTGTGCGACCAAACCCCAAGTGAACAAATCACCTCAGGCGCCCAAACTGTTGTGAAGTCAACAGTTTGACCATGCGTCAGGCGACCGAACACATTTTGAGCGTATCTCCCTCAGTAACCTGAACCTATGTCAGGTTCCTTTTCAACTACCCAGGTGGCTGAACCTTCATCTTCATTATGGCCTTCGGCGACCGAATTGGGTAGCTCAGTTAACCGAACTTAGATTCGGGCACCCGAACCTCGAATAGAATGCTACTGACTTTGGTTCAGCCAAAAGACTCAGATTTCGGGCACCTGAACCTTTAAAAAGTGAGTTTTTAAGTGAGTCTATTCGGGCACTGGAACCTCAAGCCGGGCACCAGAACATCGCGGGTTAAAATATTTTTTACAAATTTTTTAATGGGGTAAATTGGGTTAATTTTCTTAATGGCTTTTGAAACAAATTTAATTATTCCCATTGTGTCTCTGACGGTTAAAAAATCCTCCTTGCCTATAAATACCTATTCATTTGTCATAATTAGTGAGGATTAGCATTTTGATTAAGACAAAAATTCTCTCAACTTCCAAAACCCGAGTTTAGCCTATACTACTCCAAAACACTCAAACACTCCATATTTCTTAATCTTTCAAGTGTTGTAAGTATTTCTAAACTGATTGTGCTTAGTCTTACTAGCTAATACTCTCATTTGGTGCATTGTTTGATTGATTTTATTTGAAAGTATAGTTTTAAGTTCTTCCACCGATTTTACATGACAAATCTTGTGTGGGAAGACTTAGAAGGTTGTGGTTCTTGCATTGTCATTGCAAGACACCTAAACCTATATTTTTGTGTGCAAAAATCCTTCCCAAAAGCTAGTTTTTCAAACAACTCCATTATGCTTTGTATATTGAAATATCTTATTGAGATTGTTTGAATCAACTTATTTAGCATATTTGAAACCCTGATATGATTTTCTATCATTCACGTGTTGTGTTTCAAATCTTGCTTTGATATACACTCTAGATCTGGACTAATAATCTATACTTGATTGAGTGTTTAGCACACATTAAAGCACTGAGCATATTTACATATCATTTATGCTTGCAATATTGATTGAGTTGTACTACTGCACATATCTACTTGTAAAGAAGCGTATTTCCGTGTACAAATTTTATAAACATTGGTTGTATTCCATGCGCGGGCCTGAAGAGGGAGACTATCCCTGTTGAATAGTCCTAAACTGGCTTAGACTCTGTTAGGAAAGCAAGGTGCACCATCCTGGTAAGGCGTATTGGTTGAGGTCAGCCCTTTGAATTGACCTGGTTGTAATCGATGTCACTCCACCCGTTAAGTGAGAAGTAGTGGAATCCTTGTACTGGTGAGGCCAAAGCGGGGACGTAGGCATTTTTTCCGAACCTTGATAACATATTGCGTGTATTGTTTACTTTTCCGCACTTTACTTTTATTGCACGTGTATGATTTATTAATCGCATAGACTGGCCCTAGGTTGTGTAATACTCCTGTTAAACCATTTAACCAAGGCGATCATTTTTTAAATACCCAATTCAACCCCCCTCTTGGGGTTGCACCAAAGCTAACAATTGGTATCAGAGACTCATAACTTAGACTTAAATGTCATTTAGTAAAAGATCATGATGGTTCATGTTAGTGCATCCCTTTCATGTGAGGGAAGATTGGTCATGCACCCACCAGTATTCTTTAGTGATAACTATGTTGTATGGAAATTCAGAATGACTGTGTATGTGAAGGCTTTAAATTGGAAAATTTGAAATGTCATTGATCAGGGTGATAGTGTGCCTGTTAAATCCATTTGTTGTACTAGTGTTCCTAAATCTGAGTATGAATTGAATGATTATGATAAGAACTTAGTGTAGGTAAATTTTGATGTCATGAATACCTTTGTTGAATTATATGTAATCCCAAGAAGGGGGGGTGAATTGGGTATTTTAAAATTCTCTGAATCTATTTATATTTAATCCCTACAAATTCAATTTACCAATGAATTCTTATTACGCAGTTACTTGTGTGCAATGTTATTCAATCTACACATTCAATACGAACAATTTAAATGTAGTGCTGAAAGTATAGAGTAAATGGAAGAGAGAAGATAAATGCAGTTTTTACGAGGTTCAACCAACTCGACCTACGTCCTCGCCTTGAGCAACCACTCAAGGATTTCATTAAAATCCCTGCTCCTTAAATTGGGACAGAGCTTCCCTTACAATCCGCTGTTTACAAGAGGTACAACTCCCTCCTACTCCGCTGCTTACATGAGATACAACTCTCTTCTCAAACACCGGTTCACATACCAAA